>NC_135597.1:9850395-10151677 GCF_965152235.1 Eretmochelys imbricata
TAACTCTGCTTGGGCTGGCACCTGTGACATCAAAATACTTCCCTACAAGTCACTTCTAACAAGTTTCCGATCATAAGAATATGAGAACAGCCACACCTGGTCCATCGAGCCCAGTATCCTGTCTTCCAAATGTGGCCAGTACCAGGTGCTTCAGAGGGAATGAAAAAAACAGGCAATCATCCAGATTGCCATTATGCAGTAGCTTCTATGCACTGTTACATTGGGATGTTTCACAGTCATTTTTTGAGCTGCTCCTGCCCATCTTTGCTTTTTCTGTCACAGCGCCAATGCTCCTGCTCCCCTTCCCACCTTGAAGTTCATGGCGTAACTTCTATTGACTTCCACGGTGCAGGATCAAGCTGTGTGTTGCCAACTCTTATCGCTTTATCATGTGAGCCATGAAGGCGAGAAACTTACTTGAAACAACAACAAAAACGTCAGTCTCTAAGCTTTCACAGAAGCAGAGAAAGCCGAAAACAAACATAAAAAGCTCTGATACCAGAAGGCAAATACAAAGAACCCAAGGTATTTTACATGTTATTTTATTTTATTTAAAACATGATTTTTAGCCAATTTCAGAATTTTGGGGGCCATCCCGCAGGAATTTTGAAAGCTTGGGGTTGGCAATACTGACCAAGGCCCTGTTGTACCAAACACCAGGTGCCTCCTTCTCCAGCGATTAAACCTCTCTCTTTTAAATACTGCAATAGCTAGTTTTGTGCAGCTGAAAGGAGCAGGATTCAAGCCTTGGGCTTGATTCTGATTTACACTGGTGAAACACCATTGATTTTGATGCAGTTGCTCCAGATCTACACTTGTGAGAGTCAGATCAGAATCAGGCCCCTTGAAAGTAAAGTCTCCTTTGCGTACCTAGCACAACACAGGTCCCCTTATGGCCTCGTCAGCGTGCCTTAGATCAGACCTGAGTGTGAAGGAATGACCTCTAGGGGATAAACGATCTCCAAGGGTTTTTTTCCCCCCAGTGTTTGGCCTCTCTGCTGAGGCTTCACAAAAGTCACCCAATGTAAGTTCCATTTGTTGAGGTATATTTTCTGAGAGATGCTAGCCCACTAGAAAGTGAGCTGAGATCTACCAAGCACGAGAGGTCATTGAAAGCTGCCAGCTGATAACTTTCCTTTACCACTGACCTATGTGGGTTTGAACAGGCAGCATAGAGGGTAATGATCCATATGCCACTACCTGTGTCCCAACACCTCCAGTCTCCTAATGTAAGGCCCAATGGGTCTCCAACCCAGGCCTGCAGAGTTGCTGGGCAGGAAACACCTCCACACTGCCACCCAGCAGCAGCTGTAACCAAGTTGTGCTCCCCTACCCGCAACCCACTGCAGACAAAGACAACAGGAAGTCCTGCCTCAAGGGGTTCGACAGACAGCAGCCTTCTGGTCTCTGATTGGCTCCCTGCCCTATAGTAACCCAAGGAGCATTCCAGGAAGTGTCCAGGCAACAACGTGGATCACAAGTTAGCAGCCACAACCGCCTTGTAGTCTCTGTTCTTGAACTCCTGGTACTGACCTCAGCTCTGACTTGGAACTTGACTGCTGCTCGAACCCTGGAATACCCACAAGGACTCAGATACTCGCTTTTAACCCTCAGCTTGATCCCTGACCTGTCTCCAGCTTTACCCTTCAGTCTGACCCTGGGCCAGACTACAAACCCCAAATCCCAGAAGTTGTTCCTGCCGACTAAGCTTTTGACACTAGTCCCACCTATCTTCGCTTAGGATCCTGACACCTACCTCTTTTCTTCCTAACCTCTAGATATTTCTACTGCCCTCCACACCCTGGTGTCTCCCCACACTCATTACTGACTTCATCTTCACTGCATCTCCCCCTACCCTTCCATGAGTAGGTCAATATTATCCCCATTTTACAGTTGGGGACACTGAGACACAAAGATTCCACAATCCGTCCAGTCATACAGGAAATCGCAACAAGAGCTGGAAATCAAACCAGATCTCCTGAGACCCACTCCAGTTCCTTAAACAAAAGGCCATCCTTCCTCTCAGGCCAATCTGGACAAACAAGCGGTGGTTAATGAGGCACAAGCTGAGAACACAAATAAATCCCTCATTTTCTCTGTACTTTTCCTTCCTACATTTTTCTTTAAAAAACAAAACAAAACAAAACCCCACCATCAAATTACTCCTGGTGAAATGAGCAGTCTGTCGTCCTCATTAAGAGCGAGCAATTCATTTGCATGTCTTCAGGTGAAGTCCTTGAAAAGTGATGTAGGACACCACGTTAATGGCAAAGGCAGTACGTTAGCAAAACATTTATTCAACACTTTACATAAGTAAACACAAGAGAAGTCATCCAAGATTATGTGAATTACTTGAGAAACAGCTAAAGCAGATTATTCCATAGTGTTTTGGACTGACTTTTCAAAAGTCCATTAACACCAGTGTGTCATTAAGTAATTGCCAGTGGAAACTATGATTTATTTATTTATTTATTTTACTTATTTTAACCTTTTTCATCTCTCCAGTGTGTCAGACTAACTTCCAAGAAGCCCAGGATGAGGGAAACACGAGTCATTAAATCACTTGAAGGTACTTCCTGTTTGAGGTGACAACCAGTTCCCTGGGCTAATATATTCCGGAGGCCCAAGGCCGAAGCATTTATCCAAGTTGACAGGAAGTTCCCTAAAGTTATTATTATAATAAAACTTTTAATGGATTAAATATCTGGGGGGAAATAAATTGGTTTTAAGACATTTGTTTTTAATGAAAGTTAAAATTGAGGAGTTTGGATTGGAAGTTACAGGAGTTAGGAGCTACAGTAGAACAGAAGTGCTCATATCCAGTGTATGCCGATGGATACTGAATTCTGAGGCTATTAGCGCAAGTTATTGACAATGAAAGGCAGTGTGCTCCAGTGGCTAGGCCCTGGAGAGTCTAAGACTCTAGTCCCCACTTTTCCACTGTCGTGCTCTTGGGCAAGTCATTTCATCTCTCTACACCCGTCTTTCACCTCTTATTCTGAGACTGTCATTTAGGGGTATTTCTACACCGAAGGTGTAATTGTAACATGGGTAGGCTAGCTAGCATGAGTAACAATAATCCTGTAGACATGACAGGATGGGCTGGCAGAGTGCAAGCCCCCTGGGGACCCTACGTACATACCCCAATTCCTAGCCCTTGCCACCACATCAACACGACTCCTGTTACCTGTGCTAGCTAGATTAAAGCTAACAGAGGTATACCTACCAATCCTACAATCACACCTTTCCATGCAACACAGATCTACCCTTAGACTGCAAGCTCTTCAGAGCCAAGATAGTCTCTTACCATGTATATTTACAGCATCTAGCTCAATAGTCAATGGCGCATGTTGCCGATGAGTGTCAACTGACTAGATTTTATGGTGGCCCTAGGGACCTTCATTGTGCTGATGAAGCTGCTGTCGGATGGCTCGGCAAGCACTGCCAACACCAAAAGAAGAAAAATCCAGCTCAATGGGGTCCTGATCTTGGTTGAGGCCACTATAATAATCATAAAATATATACACATTCTACGGCTAACGAATTCAATATTGTTGTAGGGCATCACCTTGCATCACCACCTGCTGGCCAAGTGTAGCACTGCAGCCAGGCCCTGCCTCCATTTCTTTCCGCCTCCGGATGTTCTCTTTCTCACAGGGTTCTCATGGTTCAGCTCTCCATCTGAGAAGAGTTCAACCAAAATCAAAAGTGCTTTCTCCCCACTGGTGCGCCTCTCCAGCCAACCCACAGGGCTCAGTTCCCAGTCCCCTTTGGGTTACCTTTCTGGCTCCAGTTCTGCGTCTTTCCTTGGAGCCCTCATGCAGACTCACTCAGCACCTTCCAAAGGAAGCACGCCTCTGAGGTTCCACTCTCAAAATGAGCTTTTTGGCCCTTTTAAAGAAATTCCCCAGATGATCAGGACCAGCCAGGGGTGGGGGAGGGGGACAGCTAATCTGGTACAGGTCTCGCTGAGACCAGCTGCTCTTAAAGGGCCAGCTGACCTGTGACATTGATAAACCAAGATCAGTTTTCCATCTCACGAGCATTATTTAGGGCTAGATTTTCAAGTTCCCACCAGCCACAATTAGGAACAGATTTTCAGACGTGTTTACCACCATAACACCTCTAGGTCCCTAGATAAGGGCCAGATTTTGGAAAAGAATTGTGTTCTTATGATGAACGGTTGAAGCTGTGGGCTAGAGCTAAGTGCTAAGAGAGAAATTGTACCAGCTACCCCCTTAGTTCTTGAAATCCTGTGAAATCCTGGATTCAAATGTCAACTCACCCCTTAATCCTCCCAAAGCCAACAGACTGGGTGAACTCATGGCCTCACTGAAGTCTTCAAACGGTCTTCAGGTTTTCTGAATTACATGTAATAAACCGGGGGCCTCTCTGATCTGTGTAGACGCTAAGCACTATGCTAGACATCCATGTCGGGTGTATCATAATCCCTCTTGGAGATCTAGCCAAGTGCAGCATCACTGCACCTCAGGAGTGTGCAGCATGCACTGGCCTGAATGGCTGGCTAGCTCTATTAGGCAATGCGGAGGTGATGGGTGGGGCTCCTAGGCCCATCTATTTGTGCTGAATTGCACTCGAACGGTGCTATCAGAGAGCAGACAGGAGGACTGCAACTGTGACCAGTCTCTATACAGGGGATTCAAGGGAATAAAGGCTCCTTTCACCTTTTCCCCTTTAGCAAAGCAAAAGCCCGGCAGAACATGGCGTGACAATGAGACACCCATGATCATGGAATCCCCGTTGTCCCGCTCGTTAGGGTTGAACTGCACTTTACAAAAAATAGAAAAAAAAAAAAACAGGTGAGAAAAACTCAGCATTTAATATCAGGACTTTGTTTAATCACAGCAGCTTGCTCCATCCTGAATTGGGTTGTTTTGTCCCCCAAAGGATCTGTGAATCTCTAAATACCATCATTCCACTCCCATTTTTCTTAGACACTGTCACTTTGAGCGATGGAATGGCTTCGCGCTTCACTTGGAGCTTTCACTCCCATGGCTTAAGGGAAAGAAAACGTACAGGGCCAGATCCTCAGCTGGTGTCAACTGGTGTAACTCCATTGACTCCTGGAGAGCTACACTGGTTTACACCTTCTGAGGAACTGACCCCACAATTTGCAACCGTGGGAATCCTGTTGAGAAATGAATTGATCATTTCTGCA
Organism: Eretmochelys imbricata; assembly: GCF_965152235.1. Classification (NCBI taxonomy): domain Eukaryota; kingdom Metazoa; phylum Chordata; order Testudines; family Cheloniidae; genus Eretmochelys; species Eretmochelys imbricata. The sequence continues at coordinate 9,855,575 of NC_135597.1, forward strand.
TTCTCCCAGCCATTTATTTCAGATAATTAATATGGCTTCACACTGAAGTTCACTTTAAAGGCATCTGTTATAGACGATGGCACAATAATCACAATGAGTGTGTCAAGCAGGTAGAATGAGTTTTAAATAGTTCAAAGAACTATTCACAACAGGAGAAACTGTCACAGTAGAGGAGAAAAGAGTTCAGACGCTATCAGTAGAACCAGCAGACACACAGGGCATAAGCAGGCATTGTGTGAGTATAGGCAAGTTTTCTGACTCTGAATTCACTCCCAAGGAATTAAGGACCTGTTTCAACACCCTTTGAGGTCAACAGGAGGCTTTCCACTGACTTCAATAAATTTGAGATCTGACCTTGTGATCAGGATAAAGTGAATGTAAATGCAGCTGTTATTCTGAAAGTCACAAATATGCTTGATTTACCAGTCGGCAGTTTAAATTAATCTGCCTTGCTGCCGCACCCTTGGCAAAGCCAACACACTCCACTGGAAGATTTACTTCCGGATAAGGCAGCAAAGTAGCTCTTTTTAAGTAGCCTTAGTGGTCCTTCACACTAAGTGCATATAAAAATGTCCACTCAAGTTTTGTTGTGTGAGACGACGTGACACTCCTGGAACTTCAGGCTTTTTCAAACCACTCTAACTAGTACAGTGTTTAGTTTCACAACCCAAGTACAAGTTCACCAAATTCCACCCCCCACAGCCCCCAATTTAACCTTTGGTCTTATTTTATTATGTTAAAACAGCATGTTCGAGTTAAAAGAAAACCCTGAACTTGGATGAGAAGAACTAATTACTAACATCAAAGCTAGGCTAGTACTCAATACCCTTTTTACCAGATATATGGTATACATCCTGTATTTATTTTTTCATCAGCATTTTCTTCTTCTTCCCCCTCTCTACTGCAGCTTCCCCTCACAGTCTCAGCTAAATGCAAACCTAGTAATATTCAAGTTTGACTCAGACTTTCGAACTCATAATATGCACATCGGTTTTGAGCTGGGCAAAATAAATACATTCAGCTTTACTAGCTGGTTTCCCTTTGCTTCCCATATTCGTTTAAGTCCAAGACCAAGCTATTTTGTTGCAAAAAGATCTACAGTTCCATCAAAAGACAGAGGAAATAATAGGGCAATGCCATATACTATATTGCGTATGATCGTATGATCAATCCTTTTGTTCACTAGCTCCACTGTACTACCATCATCCATTAATAGCTCCATAAAACCAATGGGGTGCTAGGATTTAATCTGTTCTGTTCAGCAGTACAGCAAATAGGTTCCATCTGGATTGTTGTTTTCCTTTTCTTGGGCTTGGACAGCAAGGTTTCGGGGAAGTGGGGCTAAAATGAGAACAGACTGAAGGGGAAATTTTGAGCAAAGCATGGACACAAAGGTTCAGCTTATGTTGGAAAGTGAGACAGGTTGTGAGAAAGATCTTGTCTATACTAGCAAAATCACCAGTAATGGGTTCTGTTGAACTGGCCCTGAGCACAATTTAGCTGCAAATGCAGCCAAGGATAAATCATGTTTTTAACCACAGATTCTGAAATGGTGCTAGACAGGCTTTCTCCAAGGTCACAATTCCAGCTAGAATATGCTGACAGTTCATTTGCACCCATTGTTGGGAAGAGGTAGTTTTGCAAGAGCAGGCCATGCTACAGTGAGGCAGATTGAAATAATTATCGATTGACCGTATTCCAATAGTGCCTAGAGCAACAGTGCCCAAAGCAACATCAGGCATAGGCATGGACTCCGTGGGTGGTCCAGGGTTGGAGCACCCATGGGGAAAAATTAGCAGGTGCTCTGTACCCACCAGCAGCCAAGCTCCCACTCCTCGCCTCCTTCTCCCCCCAACCAGCATGCTGCATCCCCACTCCTCCCCCTCCCTCCCAGCACTTCCTACCCACGGCCTAACAGTGGTTTGGCAGCACTTAGGACTTTCCGCGAGGGAAGGGGAGAAGCGGGGACATGGTGTGCTCAGGGGAGGAGGCGGAGAAGAGGCAGGGCAGGGGCATGGACTTGGGGAAAGGGGGTCGAATGGGGGCAGGAAGGGGGCGTGGCTGGGGTGGGAAAAGGAGGGGTGGGGCGGGGACTTTGGGGAAGGGGTGGGGTGAAGGCAGGACGGGGCGAGGCCAGAGACAGGGCAGGGGTGGGGCCTGAAGCATGGGTGGTTGAGCACCCACCGGGCAGAGGGGAAGTCAGCACCTATGACATCAGGTGCTACATTCTGTACAGACAGAGAGCTTATAACTACATAGACAAGACGGATGAAGGGTAGCAGAAATGAGGTGGTAATTTTAGAGCTGGGTGAATAACAGATTTTTCAGTTTCCTGGCAATTCCAAAAGTGGGGGGAAGTACTTTCTGGTCAGACCAAAAGCAATTTTATCCCAAATTTTTGGTGAATCGAAAAATGTAAAAAAAAAAAAAATTGTTTTGATTTTGACCATTTTAAAATGTTTTTGCTTTTTTTAAAAAAAAAATTAAAGGACATTTTGAAACCAAGACATTGTTTAGATCTGAAAAATCAAAATGTTTTATTTTAAAAATGTTGAAAGCACATTTACAATTGTTTGGATTTTTTTTTTAAACTGAACATTTCAGTGAAATGGACATGAAGTTGTGAAATGGTTCAGTGTTACCAAATGTATATTTTTGGCCAAAAAAAGTTTCAGTCAAAAAATTACATCTAGCTCGAACGATTAGTCCCACACTATGGAAAATGGCCAAGTTTTTCAGAAGTGATGAGTGACTTTTCGTTGCCCAATTCCATAGAGAAGCCAGATTTTCAGAGCGTGGGTGCTCAGTGCTTTCCGAAAATCAGGGGCCCATAAGGTGTCAAGTTGGATATCCGAAAATGGAGACTCCCAAAAATCACTAGTCCCACTGAAAATTCTTGGACAAATAAAATCACAAAAGAAAAAGAAAAGAAAAAAAAACAAGAAGTCATTGTCAGGACTCGGACTGCTTAGCAATCAGTTTCTTGTAGAGCAGTGAATGTAAACCAGCATGCCAGATCTCTATCTCTAATACACATTTTTCTCTTTAAGACTTTGGGAAAATATGAGAAAGCAGCTTAACCTTGAAAATATTGCTTAGCTCACAGAAAAAAAAATCAGTTTATTCAGAAAGTGGTAATTAATTTTCTACAGAGACTGAAATCACTCTGCCTAAAGCAAAATCCTTCTGACATTATTAAATGTCACAGTGCAGTTAAAGCACAATTATAAACTAATTCTCAGAATAAATCTCATTAGTTTCCAGAGGCCTGATGAAAAAAGTGGAAGAAAAATGCTACCGTATTTGACTTTCATCTCAGCTTTCCGAAACAGTTACACAATCAAAAAACAGAACATTTTAATAATTACAAATGATTAAAAATAGATAGATTGAGGAAACAGCTAGGGAAATTGGCTGGCTGTGTATATTTTGCACAGGAGCTGCAGAGGAAGGCTGTACCTTTCATCCACGGCTGAGTGACTCGTAAAAGCTGATCTAGAAAACAAAAATAAGTAAAGCAACAGAAACATGATTCGAGGGGCAAAGTGGTCTCGTGGATAGGGTCTGGGATTGGGTCTCAGGAGCAGAGGTGTACGAATAATGGATTTTTCAGTTTGCTGGCAATTCCAAAAATAATAAAAAAAAATGTTTTGGATTGAGCCAAAAATGATTTTTTTCAAAATTTTCAGCAACTCAAAAAATTCATTTTATTTCAGACAAGCATTTTTCAACATTTCTACTGGGTTTTTTTGTTTTTTGTTTTTTAAATAAAATTATAGGCAATTTCTCAATGAAAAGTTGTTTTAAACTTAAACATGGACATGTTTCATTTGTTCGGTTGTTTTTTTCAGACAAACTGTTCGGTGAAACCAATATGAATTTGCAAAATGTTCTGGCGTCACCGAATCCGCATTTTTCACCAAAAAAAAGGTTGGCCGAAAATTCCCAGCTTTACCCAGGAGACCTGGGTTCGAGTCTCAGCTCTGCTGAGACGTGATCTTTGAGTCACTTCACCTCTCTGTGCCTCTTTGTAAGCTCTTCAGTTGAGGGACTCCCTCTTTTACCGTGTGTTTATACAGTGCTTCATTCAGCTACTCTTTGGATAAGCTGTTTAACCTTTGGAAGCTTTCCTGAATCAAAGCCAAACCGCTGACCTTGAGAGGTTTATCCCTGTCTAAACATAGAGAGAAGGAATTTCTGGCTGTAAATGCGCATGATTCAGGTGGGGAAGGAAAATGGCCTGTACGTTTCTTGCGTTACTGCTAAATACAATATTTTTAAGCTAGCTCTATGGCTACAAGAGATAGAATTGGGGAACAAAGCTCAGAACATGCCGAAGTTTGGGACAGTGTGAAGGGTGAATTGACAATTTTGGTTCGACTCACTATAAAGATGTCGGAGCCAGGCCTTCATCTTACACAAATGAGCTTTCTTGAAAAGGATTTCTTGTGCCATTTCTGCACGTCCTGATTCAGTACCGGCTGGAATGAAGATATTCAATGCTGCCTGAAAGCAGGGGTGGAGTAACAATGATTGAGGTCCCAAACTGCAGGGCCCTTGAAAAAACAAGCCCCTTACCATTTGTGTTAAAGGAGAATCTCCATGGTGTGGCCAGGAAGAAGGGATGGCCTTTTGGTTACAGCACCGGAGTAGGACTTGGAAGATAGGAGATTATGATACAACCAGTAATCAGACTCCATGAATCACTATCATTAAATCACTTAATCTCTCTGGGTCTCCACTCCACTTCTATGAAATAGTGATAATACCAACCTCAGAGGCAAGCTGTGAGGATAAATTCATCAGTATTCATAGATTTATAAATTCCAAGGCCAGAAGGGTGATCATCCAATCTAACCTTCTGTATAACACAGGCCATGGAATTTCCCAAAATTATTCCTAGAGCAGATCTTTTAGAAAAACATCCCATCTTGATGTGAAAATTGTCAGTGATGGAAAATCCACCATAACCCTTGGTGAAGCAGTATAGGGGTTAATACAAAATACACTGAGCTCTTTTGATTTCATCCTGTAGGGGGCAGTGGTATACACACACACACACACACACACACACACACACACGATCATTACAGAGCAATTTGTCACCATGGGCCAAATTGTCCATGCCTGTAAATTAGCGTTGTAAATACAATTGACTTGAATGGAGTTGTGCCAATTTACACGAGCAGGGAATTTGGCTCATTGTATTAACCATAATTATGGACCAGTATTATGTAGTTCTGTAGTTGAGGTTACAATTACATTTGTTATTATAGTGGGGGATTATAAACCATTAGCAATTCAAAAACAACATAACAAATAAGGAATTGTTTGTTTGCCTACCTAGGGGGGAAGAATTCAGTGTATAAGAAATAGAAAAAAACTGGCATGCTGCAATAGAGAAGATCATTCATAACACTGGGTTGTTAACTCAGGAAGTGTGGCATGTTTATTTTTTCGACCATACGCTGCTTTCCTTGAAGCATCATTAATGTTACAATGGCAGTAAGGTTTCTTCTTCAGATGCTGCCGCTATGGTCAATCCAATGAAAGGATTAAATTTACTGGACTGTGAAGCTGAAAAATATTATGTGTTATGGGAACTAATTGCAGCATTTGCTCAGATCACACTTTGATATGAGAGGAGAGGATGGGACGAAAGAAATCCCAACAAACCTTGTTCGTGTAGGAACTACAATGTTGGATGGTCTCCCATTTACAAGATAGTGCGTAAAGGGTCAAATGCTTGGATGCCTTTGGGGGGAGAAAGAAGAGGTGTGTGAAATAAGACAGAGAAACTGATGGTTATACAACTTTATTCCATGTTTGTATTATTTAGGATTAAGGAAAATAATAATGAATAATATGAAAATTAAGCAAATAGTGAAGACTTAATATGTGAGGAAATAGCAACACTAAGCACCTCTAAAACACGTAAAGTGAAGTAACCATAATTAAGTTGCAAAAGATATGTTAAGAGGATGAATCTAAGCATCCCAGGATAAATCCTCATAGAAAATAGAAGAATTCTGTGCAATATTAGGAAGGCACTAGTCACATTGAAAGCACCACCCACATTTGACACTAATTGGTACACTTGTTGACAGCTTGAGCAGAGAAGCCAGGGACTGAATGGGCTAGAGAGACAATCTTTTCACTAAAGTTAGGTGAATAATTGGATTGTTTTTGTTAACTTTCTTCTATGGCAGTTGTGAAAAAATAAATGATGCAGGTCTATCCAAATCTGATTTTGGGGGAGGAGGAGGGAGGATTTCTAGTGAACTGAAAAAGTCCATATTGGGTCTCTTCCAGAGTGGGGATTTGAACCTGAGTCCCCAAGTCAGTGCCCTAACCACTTAGTTAAAGATTACAAGATGGGACATTACCACCACCAATTTTTCCAGCCATTTTATGAATTGCCAAAACTATTTGGGTCAAATTTGTGAAGAGTTTCACATTGACCAAAATAGCATTTTTTATCAAATAAACTATTCGCCCAAAATTTTTTGCCCAGTTCTGCTTTTTACCTGTTATAGGCATGTGCAGGATATGTCTTCAGTGTGCTCCCTAGTACAGGCAGATGGACAGGCGCGAGCTCTGCTTGAGCTAGCCTCCTACAAATAGAACTGCGGTGGCATCGGTGGGAACATGCATAGGCATGCCCCATGAGTGGGCTTTGTACTTGGGTGGCTGGCCCCTCCCCAGCACCTGTGCCATTGTGGCCACACTGCTATTTTTAGCACACAAGCTCAAGCAGAGCTGGTGCATCTGTCTCCCCATGCAGGGCAACCTGCTCCCAGCTGCAGAGTCTACACATACCCTCAGTCCACTCTTGAGACACTTGGTCACCGTCTACTCTGTTGCTGCCCATTTTATACTTGTTCTGAGAAGAAAGGCCCAGATGCAGCTTGCCCTGAACTTGGTGGAAGTATCTATTGATTTCAATGGGAGTGGAAGAAATCTCAGATCAATCACCCTTTGGTAGCTTTCAACCGCATTAGAAAAATATTATATGAAAGGGAAAAATGTGCTAGCAGAAGCAGGATGATGTGAGGTGCTAACAAAGGTGCTGGAACTCGGATGATAACTGGGCATTATGTAGCCCGTGACTACATATTTGTTCAGTGTCATCCCCAGCTGATTATCTCTGTAGATTTCATGGTAGACCCTTGGAACGAGAACCAAGCATTGCACCAAATTACTCTGCAGGTGATAATTTTGTGAGTTGCCAGGATCACTGTTCATTAGATAGTCATTAACAGACCTTTGATAATGAATTCATGTAGAAGTGAGCTAGTTTGGGGCTTGAAAATGGGATACTTTGCTAGGTTTTGTGTGAAACTTTCTGAGCTCAGCTTTCTGCTGTCCCCAGGCAGAACCTGCTATTTTCAAGATAGAGTACTGTGGAGTCTTAACAATTCTTGTGACAGCAGGTAACCTGGTAGAGGTAGACATACTGGAGTGTACTAAGAAGCCCTTCTAATTCCTTGGAAAACGGCATCAACTTATACGGCTTTATGAAACCAGAGGGTTTAGCCTTGAGTTTCACTTTTACCGAAGTGATTTAAATCAAACTGAATTTATGAACATTCATATCCAGCAGTTTAGTTTAAGCCTGTCTGTGTGCTGTTGAAAGCAGGCCCGGTCCAACGTCCACTGAAGTCAACGGGGGTCTTTCCATTGATTTCAATGGACCAAGCACCACGGCCACGATTACTGTGCACACCTGCAGAGCTAAGAGTGGGACTTGTTCTCAGAGCTGCAGGAAACACAGGCCTGAAAGTTCAGCCTTAAGAAATCATTGCCTTACAAAAGTTACGTGTTACCAGTGACTAACGCTAGCCTGACTACTCATTTACTGAGGCTGTTGCGTAATGCTATTGGTCACGTTGTACCACTGACTGCCAGGCTTTACAAACTAGCAAGGTGGACGTTGGTGGGACGCATGCGGGGCCCAATGCAACACCCACTGAAGTGAACGGGAGTTTTTCCATTGACGCTAATGGACGTTGGCTCAAGGCCCGCTGTAGGTATTGCGGGAAATGGTGATTCAGCAGATGGCATGGTTCCCCTATTGGTACCACAAAGCTGATGCTCCAGGGTGGCCATTTCAACTACTGCGCTGCTGGCCGCGCAGTCCTTTGGATGATGTTCTGTGATCACTCAATCCCTTGGCGCATTTTTGCAAGATTAAGAGTGCAGCAGCCTCGGGGGAAGGAGGTGCAGATATTGCACATTCTTCAATGTGCATTTTTTTCCACACCCAAGTTGGAATTTGGGTAACTCCACCAGGTTGACCAATATTCCCTCTGTGCTTAAGTTGGATCAGTTGGATTCATCACTGCCTTTTCTAAATGGCTGTGTAACATTGCTGAGGATGGCGGAATAATCATCTCAGTCCCCGGGGGGGCTGGGCTAAGGGCAGATTTTCAGAGGTCTCTTGGTACCTAAAGATTCAGGTATGTGCCCACTGGGCTATTAGAAGGGTCTAAACAAGTTCGATGCCTCATTCCCATTGAAATCAGCCTGGAAAGCCTTGCTTCCACAGGCACTTTTGAAAATCCTATTCGACACCTCTCTGCATCTTCAGGCCTTGTCTATGCTTATAGATAGGTATAGGTATGCTATATACAGCTTGTATACGCTATAGGTAACTACATGACACAGTAAAAGGAAGGCTGCTGCATCCACATTCTCTGTCAGAGGACACTATGCTGCTATTAACATCAATGTAGACAAGGGATGCACTGCTTGGGCTTGTAGCGTGCCAGGTAGGGTACATACTGTAGCACGGGGACGACTCACCAGCATGGCGCCTCCTGCTGGTCGTCCTGGGAATTAGCTCTTCCAGCCCGGAGTGCCCTCTGCAGGCCGGTGTCTCGCCTGCCACTGGCCCTGTGTCCCTCACGAACCCCGGTGCCCTTTACCTCGGGGTCCTGCCAGGGGAACCCCCAGCCCTCTAAACCCACCTTGCCTCAGTGGCTACTGCGAGTCACCATCTAGCCCCCACTCACTGGGGCACACTGCAGTCTGTAATGGCCACTCATCACTGGCTAGGGGGTAGGACCAGCTGCCTCTGCCTATCCCCAGGCTGCACCACTGCAGCCCCAGTGCCTCCTTAGGCCTTCAACAAGGCCTGCAGCCTGTGGGTTTACCAGGCTGGAGCTCGCCAGCTTCCTTTGCCCTCTTCCCCTGCACTGCTCCACTTCAGGTACCTTGCTCCCAGGTAGCTACTAAAGTGAGACTCCTCTGCTTCTGGCCCACAGCCCTCTGATAGCACCAGCTGTGGCCACTTCCCCCAATCAGCCTAGGTTTGCTGCTTTCACTCCCTTTCCCCAGCCCTGTCCAGGGCTGCTTTTACTATTGGCTCCCCAGGGAAGCCCTCTCCCAGGGCTGTTTTAACCCCTTCAGGGCCGGAGCAGGGTGACCACCCCGCTACAACACCCATCGGGTTCAGGCGTGTCTCTACTCACTTAAGCAATGCCACCTTGTTTACACATTATTTATATTTGTGCTCGCTGGGCACGCAGCGTCTGTAGTCTGCACGATACCATGAGCATCCTTAAGCCCCTAAACACCTTTGAAAAACTGGCCCTAAGCACTCCCTGTTTGTCATTTGTAAAATGCTTTGGGATGAATTGAACTAAATAAATTAGGATTATCGTTAAGTCTATTATTAATTATACTGAAGCTAATACTATACTACGGCCTGTAGCTAATTCTTTCCTACAGTTGGAATGCAGGGTTCCAATAGCACCCTGCTTTTGCAGAAATACCCGAATGTGGCTTTTGGAGGGCTAAATCATCCATTTAAGGCTGCTTTGCAAGATTGTGGGCACCCATCAGTTCAGGCTGTCAGATTTGCAGAAAATCTAACATTGATTGTGAGTTTCAACCATTACTGATTTCAGAGGTACCTGCTGCAGGGATGATTTGTATAGTACATCTCTGAGCTTAATGTGTATGAGTGAAGTCAAACTAAGGGAAAGAAGAGACTCAGAGAACAAAATTAACATCTGTTTGTTAACAAATGTATTTATGAGATTGCAGGCTGGAGTTCAGAAAATGCCAAATTAATTTTTGTCACCTAGAAAGGCTTGGTTAACAGCTCCCTAAACTCCTCTCCAGAATTCACAACCTGCTTGGAGTAAGAGGGTGTCAATGGACCTATGCTGATTTATTCCACGGGAGGATCTGGACCCAGATCTGGCTTCAGAGCTGGGGGACACTAGCATCCAGACCATTGCTGTGTGACCCAGCAGTGTGGAGCTCCTCATATAAATTAATTATGTGAGTCTCCTGAAGCCTGAATATCTGTTGACTTTGAAGATAAATTAGTTAGCCTTTCAGCTGCCGAAGGCCTTCCTTCATCTGTCGAAAATTATCTTGCCCCCCCTTCTTTCCATGGCATTGTGGATCAGGAAGTTAATTAGCCAATCTCACGTCAGAGCTGAAACCTACAGAAAAAATTAATAAAGTTCACGAAAGCTTAGGGGATGGAATTAAAGTAGATATCTGTCTTAATTTTGCAGCTTGGAACAGACTTTTATATTCAGCTAAATATTTGGACACCTTTGCTCAAATCAGTCTGCTTACTAAGGCCTGGTATACACACAGGTTTTTGTACCAGTATAAGTATTTTGGTTTGGGGTATGATTTTTTTTAAACTGATACAGTTATACCAATACAACCCCTAGTGTGGACACCGTTTGTTTGGTTTTTTGAGTAAAAGAAGCCTTATACCAGTGTACCTTATTCCCCTTCCCATACAGGAAGAGCTATACTGGTATAAAGCACCTTTATACAGAAGTACCTGCATCACAGTAAGGGTGATTGTACCACTTTAACTATACTGGTGTTGTGAAAAGTGGTACAACTTCTGTGTATAGATTATTATTTGTATCATCACGGTGCCCAGGAGCCCCAGTCATGAACCAGGAACCCCGTTATGTGAGCTGCTGTACAAATACTGAACAAAAAGACAATCCCTGCCCCAAAGATGAGAAAAACTAAGTATAAGACAAGCATCAACTGATGGGTACAGACAGACCGATGGGAGGAGTACAAGACAAGCCCTAAAATGAGTGATTCATATGGTTTGGTAAGCTGGGTGGTAGCAAACAACATGAATTTTAATACATCCAAATGTAAAGGCATACATCTAGAAGCAAAGAATGTAAAATGTAGCATACTTATCAGATGGGAGACTTCACTGACTTGACAAAAATTTGGGGGGTCATGGGTGGAGAGTCAGCTGAACTTCAGCTGCCAGTGTGATTCTGTGGCCAAAAGCAACTGTGGATGCACAAACAAGAGAATCTCAAGTAGGAGTAGGGAAGTGATATTAACCTTACCGACTGCGACTGGAATAATGTGTCCAGTTCTGGTGCCCACAATTCAAGAAGGATGTTGATAAATTGGAAAAGGGTCAGAGAAGAGCCATGAGAGAGATTAAAGGATTAGAAAACACACCTTAGAGTGATTAAGCTCCTTGAGTCTATCTATTTAGCTTAACCAAGAAAGGGTAGAGAGTGACTTGATCACAGGTTATTAGTACCTACACGGGGAACAAATATTTGATAACAGAGGGATCTTACAATCTACCAGAGGTATAACAAGATCCAATGGCTAGAAGTTGAAGCTAGACAAACTGAGATTGGAAATAAGGCATACATTTTAACAACAAAAGTAGTTTATCCTTGAAACAACAGACCAAGGGTTGTGGTGGTTTCCCCGTTATTAGCAATTTTTAAATCAAGTCAAACGGGAATTGTTTTGGGGAAGTCTATGGCCTGTGTTATACAGGAGGTCAAACTTAGATGAGCACAATGGTCACTACTGAACTTGGAATCTATGAATGGCAAAATAAAATATTTGCAAGTTCAAAGGATGGGTAAAGGCATCCTAGAAATGGCTAGGAAACGAGAAGGTCAAAAGTGGTTCAAATTAATTCAGCTGCCTCCAAACATGAGGTCCAAGTAGTCATCATCCAACGGGTAACATTTAACTTTTGTAAGGTGATCATTTACTAAGACTTACGTTTATCATTAAAATATACAAATGCCAACTTCACAAATGGACTGGTGGTCACTGTGTTGTAAACCGCTGCTGAAATACTGCAGTCTTCCAGCAATCATCATAAATATAGAGTAGTGTTTAACGCATTCCCCATTGATACAGCATAATTCTAGCCTGCGGCTTGACCTTCTCTCTGGTGCAATGGGAAAAGGCCGCAAGCACCATTTTCAGTGACATAAAATCAATCCATCTTTAGCATGCAGAGAAGCTGGGAGTAGCAGAGCAGAAATTAAAAAGAAAAAAAGATTAACTTATCTAATAAATACCCACATTTGCCATTAGAAAGGGCAAATACAATGCTGAGCTGTGTCAGCCTGCACGGCTAGTTACAGGAGAACACAGAAACTGCCAGACTGGCCTGGAACTGGTGTTCCTCTTGTGCAGTATTCCATCTCTGACAGAGAGGGAACTACCATCTGTTTCAGAGGAAGGTACAGCAATCCCGCAACAGGCAGTTATGTCGTAACTTGCCGCCAGGGAACGTTCTTCCTAATCCCCAATAACTAGATGCTGGCCTGGGCCTTGAAGCAGTGTGTAATCCCATTGCCTTCAGCCACATGACTCTGGGTTTACCATGATGGAAAAGGGAGACCAGGAAAGCAAAACATGGTCCCTGCCTTGGTCTGATGTTGTTGCTGCTTCACTAGGCTATGGATGGCGCTCCAGGAACGATGCGTGACATTTACATTCTGTGACACAGCTCTGGAAGAGCCGAGCACCTATTGCTCCCATGAAGCCAGCCGGGGTATAACTGTGTATGATATTATATAGGGTGGTCCAAAAAAAACTAAAACCCTATAGAAAGGTGATCATCTCCTATATCTTTGTATTGGACTTTCCACCTATGTGGTAATGAGAGCGTCCACATCATTACCGAATTGTTTACTAATTGCTTACCAGCAGCAAGGGATTAAGACAATACCAGCAGAAGCCCCCGAAAGCTGGCACTACTGGTAGTAACAGTGTTGCCCCTTAGCATCAGGGGCTTGGTGGTGGCAGAACTCCCCACGGAGATTGTGGCCGCGTGACGTTATTGCAGCCAAATTTGGCCATAGCCAAAGGGGTTTTTGGAACTAGAAGCTCTAACTCCCCGCCAAGTCGTATGTCTTTTCAGCACTGTTCTAGATTCAGAATACGCACTCTGTAGAGCGTGATGCTTTTAGGGATACAAGACCAATAGGTTTTGTCTTCAACTAAGGAAGATCCCAGTGCTGCACCACTTAAGTCAATGGGGATTTGGTTACTGAGGTCATTGGAAGCAGGATTGTACATTATGGGACCTGATCCTGGGAGGTGCTGAGCTCCCAAAATTCCATCTACTGTGAATGGAAATGGAGGGTCAACACCTGGAAGGATCAAACCCTAAAGCCCTGGTCCAACAAAGCACTTCGGTACATGTACAGTCCCACTGGCTTCAATGATTAAAGTTCATAATTATTATTACTATGTTATTTGTATTACTAAGACACCTCTGAGCCCCTGTTATGGACCACGACCCCATCATGCTAGGTGCTATACAAACACAGACCAAAAGGATGATACATGCCCTCAAGAGCTTACAGTCTAATTCTTTAATATTTTGCTGGATTGGATCAGAAATGACTAGACCCAGTGGGTTTGATTTCCCTCTCACCAGTGCAACCTTGTTGTTTTCCCTGGAGCTACTCCACAGGTATAAAGGAAAAGAAGAATCAGGCCTGGCATATCTGAGGATCACCTGCTTTGATGGTACTTCTCTCACCCCTCTATTTTCACCATCACTTCTAGCAATTGACTCGTGTTTCTCCATTTGTTACCCATTTGCAACACACACACAGAGTGATGACATTATGACAGACAGACAGCCTTGGTCCTGCAATATAATCTGTGTCGGGTTACAGGTCTATTAATTGCAGGGTGGGTACCCAAATCTCTGCCTGTTGCAGAAATTTCTGTTTTATTAAAATATGATTAAACACATACAAATACAAAATGCTATTGTTGAGTCCTCCCTCCCCTTAATACTTCCCTGGGGAAATGTTTGCTAAGCAAGAGACACACCAAACAGCAATTTGCATGATTACTGCCAAGAAAATAGTCCCAGGAAATCAACAGAGTAGGATGTAATCTGAGCACGAACACACACAGTGGTATTGATTCCATTTTTCGAGGGTGCTTTGAAAATACCAATCTGGCCTACAGGCATCCCCGACAGCCTCAACTGCTAGCTTATTCCACCCTCACCATGTATGTTAGTGTTCAGCTGTCTCTCACGGAATACTTCTGTGTGGATTCTCTCAGGCAAGCAGCAGACACTGGCAGCTTTTACCCATTGTTGGCTGGATGGAAGAGAGAAATTCTCCAGCTCTCCTATATAATAAGTACACTTTACCTGTTCAATTGCTTTGTTTGAGCCCAATATTTGCAACCCTGAGTAGGGCTGAGTGAATAACTGGTTTTTTAAATTTTTTTGTTTGGCCACCGAACCCAAGCCCTCCCCCCCCGAAAGAAATGCTGGAGACTGTGGAAAAAATCATTTTAGGTCAAACAAAACACTCTGCTCGAGCGAAAACAATTCCCCTGCCCCATTTTTGCATTTAGTTTAATTTTTCAGTGATTTTTCCCTTATTTTGTAATCCTTTTAAACACATCTAGCTATGTTTTGAAATGAAAAGCCAGAACATTTCGTGTGAAAAAAAATGTCAAAATGAACCATTTCAATTTTTTTCTAGGTTTTTTTTTTCCCATTTGGATAGAACTACTCGCCGAATTCAACCTGAATTCTCAAATAATTTTGTTTGCTCCCAAACAGCGCTCGGCAAATTTACTAGTCAACTGAAATATTTTGCACAGCTCTTGTGCTGAGCACCCTCAATTCCCGTTGAATTCACTGGCACATAAGGGATTCAGGAAGTCAATAACATTTTCTCTTCCCTTCTACCCCCAATTCCCACCCCATTCTGGGGAGCCAGGTTTTGGATTGAATGGCTCACAGGGGAAAGAACTACCCAGACTTGGAGATGGTCATGCCAAGTGCAGTCTTGAGGCACATAAACAATGCAGTGTGGTAGAGGCTTATCTTGCTACTGCCCATGCTACGCTTGTTTTTAATGGAAAAACAAAGAGCTTGGCTCTCTAAGGCAGTCAATCCAGCCCCTTTCACAAGCAAACAATAACATCAGAAAAATTAAAAAACCAAAAAAAAAAATGCTCCAGAGCAAAATGTGTCATGCCGTTGTCTAAGGCCACCACAGCAGGAGCCAAAGATTCCCAATACACAGCAGACAGATGTGCATTTCAGCACATGGCAGATTGCATGTTTTCAAGATGTTAGTTTTCATCTGATTTAATATTCAAATTCTTTGGCACATAACAGCAGCTGAAAGCTGAGGCCTTCCAGAAACTCAGCTCTTAAACTCTTCATATAATAGCTTGTGTGCAACAAAACAGAAAAGCTTATGGGCGATACATATTGATCATTAGCAGTGCCATTTGGTAATCTCTTCGCATTTTAAAGCCTCGGAAGCAATCGGAAAACAGATCTAACCCAAAAGTTATTCGGAGATGTATTTTCCTACCAAGTAATTAACTCATGATTTTTCTTTCCCTCTCTTGAAATGCAGAACAATGCCACTGCAAATAACCCAAGCTTTACCATACGTCAGTGTCAAGGTTCCTTCCCCACTCTGAACTCTAGGGTACAGATGTGGGGACCTGCATGAAAACCTCCTAAGCTTACTTTTACCAGCTTAGGTTAAAACTTCCCCAAGGTACAAAATTATTTTACCCTTGGATTTCCACTGCCACCACCAAACTTTAACTGGGTTTACTGGGAAACGTGGTTTGGACACGTCTTTCCTCCCAAAATCCTCCCAACCCTTGCACCCCACTTCCTGGGGAAGGTTTGGTAAAAATCCTCACCAATTTGCATAGGTGACCGCAGACCCAAACCCTTGGATCTTAGAACAATGAAAAAGCATTCAGTTTTCTTACAAGAAGACTTTTAATAGAAGTAATCACCTCTGTAAAATCAGGATGGTAGATACCTTACAGGGTAATTAGATTCAAAACATAGAGAATCCCTCTAGGCAAAACCTTAAGTTACAAAAAAGACACACCAGACAGGAATAGTCATTCTATTCAGAACAGCTCTTTTCTCAGCCATTTAAAGAAATCATAATCTAACATATACCTAGCTAGATTACTTACTAAAAGTTCTAAGACTCCATTCCTGTTCTGTCCCCGGCAAAAGCAGCATACAGACAGACAAAGACCTTTTCTTTTTCTCCCTCCTCCCAGCTTTTGAAAGTATCTTGTCTCCTCATTGGTCATTTTGAACAGGTGCCAGCAAGGTTACCTTTAGCTTCTTAACCCTTTACAGGTAAGAGGATTTTTCTTCTGGCCAGGAGGGATTTTAAAGGGGTTTACCCTTCCCTTTATATTTATGACACTCAGGGTTTGCAACAAGTCATTGTGTCATCAGTTACTGCTGTCATCTGGCGCAATGCGTGTTGCTGAGGTATTTAATGCATAGAAGTAAAAGGTGCTGCTGTGTTTGTAGCATTCCCATTCTGGTTCTGTATTTGCGAAAACTCAAAGTGAAAGTAAGTTATACGTTGTGGTGAATGTCAGTGTTTTGTATTTTACTCTTGACTTAAATGGGAGAAAAATTAGATAAACATCAAGCACACCTAGCTACATACCCACAATACTTATATGTAGGGTGACCAGATGTCCTGATTTTATGGAGACGGTCCCGATATTTGGGACTTTTTCTTATAAGGCACCTATTACCCCCGCCCTCCTCCCATCCCGATTTTTCACACTTGCTATCTGATCACCTTACTTATATGGCCCCTGTTACCTTTATAGCTGACAGCCTCACAATCTTTAATCTTTCACTTCTGAAAACCCCACCCTTTGTATGTAGAAAAATCTATCTTTAATAGGCCACCCATACAGGGCAACCCTTGACTGAAAAGACTATTCCAAAGTATCCAGAGGTGGGTCTGATGGACTTTTGAGTATTTGCTTGTATTCACGAACAATCCAGGGCTTTCCTGGTCAGACAAGCATAGTGGTATGTCATAAATATAAAGGGAAGGGTAAACACCTTTAAAATCCCTCCTGGCCAGAGGAAAAACCCTTTCACCTGTAAAGGGTTAAGAAGCTAGGATAACCTCGCTGGCACCTGACCAAAATGACCAATGAGGAGACAAGATACTTTCAAAGCTGGAGCGGTGGAGAAACAAAGACTCTCTCTGTCTCTGTGATGCATTTGTCAGGAACAGAAAGGAATGGAGTCTTAGAATTTAGTAAGTAATCTAGCTAGATATGCGTTAGATTCTGATTCCTTTAAATGCCTGAGAAAATAAGCTGTGCTGAATGGAATGTAGATTCCTGTTTTTGTGTCTTTTTTGTAACTTAAGGTTTTGCCTAGAGGGATTCTCTACGTTTTGAGTCTGATTACCCTGTAAGGTATTTACCATCCTGATTTTACAGAGGTGATTCTTTTGCCTTTTCTTCTATTAAAATTCTTCTTTTAAGAACCTGATTGCTTTTTCCTTGTTCTTAAGATCCAAGGGTTTGGGTCTGTGTTCACCTGTGCAAATTGGAGAGGATTTTTATCAAGCCTTCCCCAGGAAAGGGGGTTTAAGGGTTGGGAGGATTTTTGGGGGGAAAGACATTTCCAAATGGGCTCTTTCCCAGTAATATACTGGTTAGACGTTTGGTGGTGGCAGCGATAAAGTACAAGGGCAAAAGGTAAAATAGTTTGTACCTTGGGGAAGTTTTAACCTAAGCTGGTGAAAGTAAGCTTAGGAGGTTTTCATGCAGGTCCCCTTATCTGTACCCTAGAATTCAGAGTGGGGAAGGAACCTTGACAATTTGGACCTTTCTGAGTTAGCAGCCAGTGGGGAAAAAAACCTTATCACCATAAAGATCCGTTAGATGAATTCAAAGAGTTTTGACCCCTAATTCTAGATACATTTGAGTAAAAAAAAAAAGCATTGAGATTGCTTCAAGAACGCAAGGCCTCCATTCCACCTAACCCCTCCCTCTCTGCTCCTCTTCTTCCCTCCTCTTCCTATTTTATCTTCTATTTTATTACCGTTACTCCCGCCTTACGTGTGTTTCGGCAAAGTAGTCTTGTCTGGGTTTGCAAGCTTTGACCACTCAGAAAACTACGTCATTTCATTGAAGCATGCTGTATTCGGGAACATGTACAAGCTTTTTACCTGTGATGTTTACCTTTTTGTAATTTTCCTTGACTTTTTTTCATGCAAGTCAATAAAATTAATCAAAAAAGGGGAAAAAAAAACAAAGCAAAGAAAAGCACGACACCTTGGGGCTTGCTGTAACAAGCTGGCAGTTTCTAAGGGCGTGTCTACATGGTGCTTTAGTCTGCACTAGTGTGCCATTCACTATTGGCCTGTGTAGATCCTACTGAAGCCTACTAACAATTCCCTAGTGCATATAATCTAGTACTGTTTGAAATGGGACTACACTACAGTGCACTAGGGACCCTTTAGTGCATGCCAACAGGATTCATATGGGCCTGTTCGTGAGAAACCTGTTAGTGTGAACTAAAACGTACACCCCTGTGGGCAGACAAGCCCGAAGCCTGCATAGCAATATAGTGCTCCTCTGCTGAGTCTCTCTAAACTCAGGTGCTGGAATCCCGCATGAAGATGCAGGCTAATTATTGCTGAGCCACAGATGTCGGCACATCTTGCTAATTCCAGCTTGGCTATAAAAGGGATTGGATCCGGTTTCTTAGATACAGAAGGAACTAGGGTCTGAGACAGGTAGGTCTGCAGGGAAAATCTTAAGAACAGCTGACGTGCAGGGAGGAAAGCTTAAACTGATTTTTATATTGGTTTGTTATTTAAGATGATAATAAAGCCAGGAAGGGGGTATTTTGAACTTCAGGCTATGCGTCTATATTATGTTCAGAGTAAGTACTTGCCCAAACTCGTCTAAAGCCTTAAATCAAGCCTGAGTTGAGGTTAGAATCCAAAGGACATTCAGAATTTAGCCATATTCCACGTTAACGTTGGTTGAAATTTACTTTCGGCATATTTGATGGTGTAATTTTTATTCAGGGTGACATTTTCCATTGCACTTTAGTAAATAGCTGAGTTTAGAATACAGCTATCTCACGCAATTGCAACTTCTCCCCACACCATCATTTCCAGGAAAAACTCCTTTACATCTATCATGCGGTCCTTTGTGTTAGCAACTTGAATGAATCATGCTCCCAAACTTCCTTTCAGCTACAGGCAAAGTGATTTGAAAATTATCACTCTGATCATGCAAAGTCTCTTCCGATTCTCAATGTGCTGTCAAGATTTTAAAGCTGTCACTGAAAGAAAGGCCCTTCACGCGGGAGAGGAGAGGATTCTCATGCCAGCAAGATGAAGAGAAAGTCTGAAATTCTCTCTGTTGCCTCTCCATGCTGTGAAAAAGCAGCTCTGATGGATTACAAAAGGTGCCCTCAAAATACTGCATCTTGGGTAGGATGGAAAGGGAAGGATTTAAAGGGACAGGACCCCTTTGGCTTCAACCCGAAAGTTCAAGTTTTGTAACAACGAAGGTCTTCTGCAAAATCCGTTGGAAGCAATAGACTCTGACTTCATTTTCTGAATATGACTGCCTAACAGTTGGTGCCTAAATCCACATCAGCCTCTATACTCTATAGTGTCGGTAAAGGGATGTTTGGGGCCCAATAAGGCACAAGATGTTAAAACCCTTTTTCACTGTTACAACATTAAACGAGGGTTTTATTAACATCTTATTCTATGTGAGGCCTGAGACACCCCCTTATCAGCACAACAGGGGCCCACGGAGCTTGGTTTTCAAAGGAGCTGAACACCTACAGCTCTCTTTGAAGCCTGTGCCCAGGATGGGTTTAGGTGCTTTGTTTTAGGCACTCGGGGTTTGGAAATCTTGACCGCTATTTTGGAGAACCCTGCACCACCCACGCCCTGCTGTGGGAATGCACGAGGGAGTCATGGACAGAGGTCTTCAGGGGAGCCTCCACGCAACTACATTCCATGCAGTGGATCTCTTCCTTGGCCCTGCATAGTCAGGGGAGCAGGGTGGCTATGAACGTGGATTAAGTAAGATTTCATGGTCATTTGACCCTGGGATGTGCAGAGGCTGCAGTTCAGACCCTATTCCTGCCCTGCACACTGTTATCCAGGCTGGGGGCAATTTAGCCTGTAATATACAGGTTTTGATTCTGGGCTCATTACTGTACTATCCAAGCATCTTAGATGGAGAAGAAACTAGAGAGAGTCAGGAACAGAGAGGTCCTGCAGAGAAAAACCTTAATGGATGGATTTCACCTCTCCAGCCTCCATGCACTTCACCCGCATTGAATCCCCATTGCTCAGAAATACCGATAGAGGAGATCTGAAAAGAGCTTGAGCGTCCGGGAGATGGAAAGCTGCATCCAAAGGCAGGAGCTGCAGAGAAGATTCTTGGCCCAACAGGAAGAGGGTTTTGCCTAGTACTGCCAGGGCACTATCTTAACATAAAGCAGCGACTTTAAAACAGAATCCATTTGTTCCCTGCCCATGCGTGGTCAGCCACCATTTTGAGAGGGGGAGGAGGGTGAAGATTTTAGAAAAAAATAGCATCAATTAATAAGGCCAGAAAGATACACCTACCAGAGTCCCCATCCCTTTCCTCAGTGGGTTCTCTTTTTCTGGGTTCAGCTGGCTCTCACAAAGGTCCTGTTTCTCTCCCACCTCTGCATCTCCCTCTTCCATAAACTCCTCTCCCTGGTATGCAGTTGTGGGGACCCCCTCTGGATATCACGGAGTGTCCATCATGGCTGGCATCCCCACTCAATATGGCATTGAGCTCCATTTAACAGCAGCAGCTCTTGAGTGTGTGGGACAAAACCCAGAGTTTTTGTCGCCCTTCTTTGCCTTTTGGTAAGATTGCCACAACTCCTTTACCTGTGCCCGATTCTGGCACTTGTCCCTGTCACACCTCCCTTTCTGCATCTCATTTCCAGCACCTGGGCGAACACCTTTATTCCTGCCGGGATTCCACAGCTCGGCCTGCACTGCCCCTTTCCCCACAGGCCTAGAAAATCTGGCACTCCTTTCCCGAAACAGGCATTAGCACAAGGTCAAGCTGGAGTTTTACCTGGAGTCATACCTGTGTGCTCACAAAGATGCGCTAGAAGGAAAAAAGGCATTTCCAAAACATACTGGGGATTTATGGGGACATACTGTCACTATGACTCCATAGGCAGCAGAGTTCAAAAATTTGTCTAGAGCGGTCACTGCTGCGGGGACTGTTCTTGCTAGAGGACTGCTTGCAGCACTACCGGTGTATCACTATCCTCAAAGGTATTGTGCCAGTAGCAACAGAGGGCTTGCATCGCTCAGGGAATTAGTTTAACTTCACCATTAACAGTGCAGGGTTCCTGCGTGGTTGGGAGGATTCAAAAGTGAACGTGGCTGGCAGAAGACAAGCTTTGCCAGTAAATCTTTGCAGCATCTGATGCATCCAAGGTCACAGAGGAAGCCAGTGGCAAAAACCGGGACTTAAACCCAGTCCTCCTGAGTCCTCGACTGGCACCCTAACCACTGGACCATCCTTCCTCTGCTAATACAAAACGAGCCTGGCTGTGGGTGGCTTTAGAAATATATTCACGGCTCTATCGGTTTGGGGCGGCGAGGGGAGATTCCTCCATTAGTCAGTTCTGACTTTGAATATTTTAACCTGACGCTCGGCAGAGCTTCCCTGACAGCTGCTGTGTTGCACTCTCCACGGTGCACCGTAACTGAAGACTTTCTCCCTGACAGCGAGCAGCAGCAGCCTTATATGACTGCGTGCAGCCAACATCACAGATATAAAGGATCTTTGGAACCCTATTACAGATAAATAAATTGGCTTTGACGTTCCCGGTTCCTTTTATATTTCAAAAGACAAGCTGCATGTTGGGGAGCATTACGAATTTTCCCAGAGATGCTCAAGCCAATTTAATAGGAATAATCTGTTTATTAGAATAAATATACTCCCATCCCATCAATTCTACAGTAGTTGCGAGGCATGCCTGCTCCCCTGGGTACAATAAATGCTGAGCCGCGGTGCCTGCTTCACACACCCACTTGTTGACTAATAAATTATGTATCATATCTCAGTGAGAAACCGGGTTTCCAGCGGAGTCTTGGGAGAGAAAGTATAGGAAAAGAGTTCATGTTTTAAATGCATAAAATAAAATGGTACGGAAAGAGAGCGTGATAAACTGGAACAAGGGGTAGAGAGAACTGTGTTCGTAACAAAAGGGCCAAAGAAAGATTTTGGTACCTCCATTTCCATGGGTTGTAGTCTTTTGATGGGGTTGAACACCTGGAAGTTCAGGGGTGAAATCTTGGCCCCACCTGGAATCCATGGCAAAACTCCCATTGACTTCAATAGGTTTCACTCCAGATGTTTACTCAGGCTAGAAATGAGGTCCAGTTCTTAAGCTTGGATGTGGACCCAACTTCCCCAATGTCTGGGGTTGTTCTGGATCATGGGTTTGGTTTGGTCTATTGGAGAGACATGGGCTATCTGTGAAGTTTGGAGGACGGTCCAAATCTTCCCTAAGTTTGCAGGGGGGAAGGAATTTCAAATATGGGGGTCGGGATCTGGCCTCAATTCAAATAATAGCTAAAACTGTTGAGCCTGATTCTCATTCACACAAAGGTTCTTTTACACTGCTCTGCCAACGTAAACGTAATTTACATCCACACTAAGATTGGAGCAGGCTACAGGATCGTTAGTGTGAATGAGAATCGAGCATTCCTCTGAGACTCAGCGAGACAGAGAGCATTGAAATCTGCCTCTAGGTGATTTAACAAAGTTGGGAGATAGAAACAGTCCATTTTGTACATGGGGAAACTGAGAGCCAGTGAGAATAAGGATCTTGCCCAATATCATTGAGCGGGGAAAAAAATGCCACGATCAGATGCCCAGCCTACCCTTTCTGCCCCATTCTAGGCCTGACTATGGCTTTGGATTGCACCTCAATTCTCTTTTGTGTCATTTGTTTGAAAAGTGGCTAGTTCTCATTGATGTTAAAACTACTTATCTATACTGGAAAAAGATAGGGACCTTAAACAGTAACTGTATGTTATGAAGCATTCCAGTGTATTACCTTTCAGAATGGGAAAGCAAGATCCACAATGCCTGTAAAAAAATAAAAAGCCAACCATTCAGGATTTTCAAAATCCTTTCAGTTTCAGATCGATATAATAACTTCTCTAAGGTTGCGCATCCTGAGTAATGCTTGGGTATTTTCTTTTCTATTCTCTGTCACCATGCTCAATTTTATTCTTGAAAGATTGGGGACCAAAGGCCATATTCAGAGCTCAGTTACAATGGGATAAACCCACAGCAATTGAAATTGCTCCAAATTTACACCCTTGTCTCTAAGATCTGCATCGAGTGACAAATGCGAGCATGTTTGAATTCATGATTACTTCCTTAATTCTGCTATCAAATGGGTCGTAGAGCATACATGGTCTTTCGCCACATTGCATGCAAAGGAAATTAAGGGTTCACTACACTGCTATGCACTGCATTTTGATTTCCTCTTTCCACTGGAGAGGGATTATTTTACAAGCCTGTCTTTCCTCTCAAAGCATGGGGAAAGCATGTGAGTTCTAAGGTCAGGGGCATTGGCTTAATAAAATGAAATAAAAAAGGGGGGAGAAAAAGTCCTCACACTTCTACACCATCTCGTTACATAGGACTGCAATTAAAAAGGGCAGAACTCAGCATCAAATGGTAGCGACTTAACTTCTGTTCCTTGCCAATATTTTACAGAAATGGAGCGCTCGCTCTTTGCAAAGATGAAAATGTGCAATAAGTTTATATTTAATAATTGAAAAGGCTGCAAGCATTCCCATGTGTGGTTTGGCATTTGGAATGAGACTGTATTAAGTCACCTCTACTTTGTAAAGGGTTGGTCTCTTCCCAAGAACAATGAGTTAGGCGTCTCACTGCCTGGCTTCCTTAAGGGTACATGTCAGTATTTACCATCATCCTGTCCATTCGCTAGCTCGATAAAACAGTAGCAAGATGTTGCCAGTGACATTCCCACCAGGTGCTGGCATAAATTACTGTATCATCAAGAAAAATGACTGCATTGACCATATGCTCACAGAACAGCAAGCCAGTTTGGTGTGCGTGGCTAGATCTGGGTGAATGATGAGCAGCATTTGTGATACGTTAGCGTAACTCCCAGAGAAGTGGGAAATCTGGTCTGAACAGAAGAGTCTATTACTATTCATTGCACAAACTGAAGCTCAAATATAGCCCCAAACAGCTTTTTCATGGTGCATGTTACAGTGTCAAGTGGGTGAAGAGCTAATACAAGAAACACCAGGATTTGCTATACTGTTTTGCAAGCGTAGCACGTCAGGACAGTTATTTTCAAGGGGATAGGTTCTGATTCTCAGTACCCCAGTGTCAATTCAAAGTAATTAATACAATCTTGACTCTAGCCCCTAATGACCAACGCTCCCTAGGGATCCCTCAGTTTGACACCGGTGTTTTCCCACTATTTATTCCAATCATCTGATACGGAAAACACCATTTGAGGTCTCACCTTCAAGACATGGGGCCACATCCTCAACTGGTGTAAATCAGCGTAGCTCCACTGATGTCAATGAACATAAACATCTTCCCTACAAACCAAGTATTTGATTAAGTGCTGGAATGAATTAATGTGAAAACAAATAAATGAGGAGCAGCAGACTGCAGCACCAGTGTGGGAGTTTTCAACAGGCAAGCCTCGTACAGGTCTGATTAGAAACCCACTGAAGTCCATGGAAACAATCATACGGACATCAATGAGCTTCGGATCAGGCCGATAGAATCTGAACTCACAAGTTAATGAGAGATACTGAGCGCTCCTGGGAGACACTGAGCACCCACAGCTCCAGCTGACATCCCAGAGTGTGTTCATTATTATTTCTTTGCATTACACAGTGCTTAGAAAACCCAGCTGAGATCTGAGTGCCATTGTGCTAGGAGCTGTACATACTCATAGTAAGATGGCCCATGCCCCAAAGAGCTTGCAGAGATTGGCTACAGAATGACTTCCGAAGGTGGTCAGGTAAATCTACTGGGCCATTTTTAGGGAATGCTGCCAAACCTCTTTGGAAAAAAACAAACAAACAAAAACCTCTCTGTGATAGCAAGAATGACAATCAGAACATAAACCACCCCTTGCTACCTAATCCAAAAGCAGAGAAACAACCGATCAAAACCAAAAAACAAACAAACAGTCACACACACACCCGCGACCCCAAGTAGAATTTTCACCCAGAAAGGTCAGAAGGGACAGAGGTTCCATAAAACCCAATAGGGACTTTGCTCGTGCTATGGATTTTATAGGGAAGGTGCTCACATACCACAATGATGGACCCCTATATAAAAGCCTAAGGTAGACTGATAAACTGGATAGAAACATTGGATGTTTGTGTGTGTGTGTGTGTGTGTGTTTTATGAGCCTGAATAGCATAAGCATACCCACTGGATCAAGGAGTCCACTCACAGAGAAAGGGGCAGTGGATTGAGTAAAATGTCATTAGTGTCCTACCATGGCCATATTGTACATGTCAATATGTAACGGCTTAGGGCTTACAAAAGTTGATGAAAACAGATGATGTCTGGACATTAAAACAGACCAGTCCCTAAGGCTAACAGTCATGAAAAACTGCCCCCTGTATTGGAAAGGATAAAATAACTCCAGTTTCTGCAGGATATTAAAAGATGCTGGGAGAATAAATTGGAGCGTGTGGTACCATAACTTTAAGGTTTCATGAGACTCTTTAAATAACTCTCAGGTAAACAGTTTGTAGATGTATAGGCATATTGAGAATCATGCAGTTTAATTTCCTTTTAAATTATATTGGCCCTGTAAACAAGATTCTGTGCATTTAAGTTTTTTTTTTCTTTTTGTTCGAGGGTAATAAACTGGAATGGATAGTTAGAAGAAGATGAATTAGCAAGAGTACTTTTACAGTTAATTGTCAAGACTTATTTTACAATGCACAATGCCAGGTGCTATTTCAAGTGCTCCTCCTGCCATGCACTTCAGTCAGGCCCTGTGCAGACACATGTGGGTGATTCGGTGGACCAGCAAAGGGGAGTTCAGACAGAAGAGGGAACAGAAAAATTTAAGCCAGACCAAAAAATGGAATCTGATGGACACCTCTCAAGCTGGGACAATTGCAAACTCCACTTTAGAGACAAAGGGAGCAATTCTGATTTTGGTAACATCAGTGGAAATCAGAAGCAATTGCAATAAACTATCCTGTGCGTAGGAACAAAACACGAGCCATAAAACTCAAAATAAATAAATAAAAATTTCAGTTCAAAGTAAGGTTTCTAGCTACTGCCACAGAGCCTGATCTAGCAAAGACTCCTGCAATTCAGTAACTTTCAGTAGTGCTGTTGCTCTCATTGGGATTACTCACAGGTATAAGCGTTCACAGGATCAGACACATCACTAACTTTTTGGGGCCTGATTCTCCACGGCACTGAAACTTGTGGAGTCATTGAGATCACTGACAAATGGGTATAAAACATCATCATTCTGATCTGGTAGCATTTTACAATCCTTTGTGGACGTCTAAACAACACACAAGGTGCAAGGCACTAAGGATCAGATCCCCTTTGCTCCTCTTTCGTGAGATTATTTTTACAGACAGATTCTCAACATCGTTCTATCCTGTGGTGGCTAATTTACTGCTGACCCACGATCTCATGTAGCTTCCTTTGAGCAAAACAATTATTCAGAAAGAGACCAATTCTGCAACTTTACCTTTGTCTCAACTAAGGTGTATTGTAGAACATGTTAGTTTACCTATATTAACTAACACATTCCAAAGAACTATTGAACACTAGGCAGAATATGCTTTAACATGTGCTAACCTTGGTGAGTTAAAACCTAGGGTCCCACTGCAAGCTTAAACGTAATGATCTGAGCACGCGTTAAAGTATACACTGCCAAGTCTCCACTAGAATTTTAGACCGTGTAGCGACTGTATTCTAACACACCTTTAAATCTTCGTCAAGACACTTTTCCATTATCTAATAGATCAGTCACCCAAAGAAGAATTAGGATGTCTGATATGCAATCTGATTCAAATTGCTATAATTTTTGTTATCATAATGAAGATGTTTGCCTTCCCTCACACCCTCCCTTCACGCTTTCTCCTGTCAATTACTTTCAGTAAACACTCTGTCATGGTACTTTTTATTACCTTCAGCACAATGCAGAGGGAATGGGTTCCCATAGCATGTCACGTAAGGAAGTGGTTGCTTAATTACCTGTCAGTTTTATCAGATATCTGAAATCATCATTCATAATATAAATCAACTTCTACAGGGAAAATTAACATTTCATTGAAAATATCATCAGGGTGTTCAAACCACATCAGCTCCCACTCAATTACTGCAAATGTGGGAGAATACTTAATTGCAATTTGCAACTCAAATGGCTGGGTTTGGTTTTGTTTTCTAATTCAGTTTGTATTTATTTTTAAGGCATTATGGTTTAATTTGTTTTTAATGAGTAAAAGCTATTCTTGGATGAAGTCAGGGAAAACACCAAAATAAATCACAGCCTTGCTGAAAGAAACTTGCTTCCAAGAAACTGATGCATAGATTTGCAGATTTTAAGGCCAGAAGGAATCATGGTGATCATTCAGTCTGACCTCCTATATAGCACATTCCATAGGACTTCTCCAAATTAGTTCTTGTTTGACCTAGAGTGTATCTTTTATAAGAATATCCAACCTTGATTAAAAAATTGTCAAGGACAGAGATTTCAGCACAGTCATTGGTAAATTGTTCCAAAGATTAATTACCCTCACGGTTAAAAATCTGCGCCTTAATTCCGGGGTGAATTTGTCAAGTTGCAACTTCCAACTATTGGATCTTGTGATACATTTGTCTGCCAGATTGAAGAGCCCTCTAATTATTAAAATTTGTTTCCATTTTTATCCCAATAAAAAAAATACTTTCCTGTCCCACTTCAACGCTACGTTCATTTCATCAAAGCTTATACTGCCTCTTTGTTAAATGACTATTAACAGAGCTGAGTCGGGAAAAATGGTGGGGGTCGGGGGGGGAAGGAAGGGCATCATGGTGGGGGTTTTTTCCCCCGAGTTTCCGCTCTTCTCCAAATTTTGAAATGTGAAGTTTTGAAATTCAAACGTGTTTGACCAGCGCTGTACTTGGTTCAAAAAATAAAATAAAATAAAGTAAAATAAAAAAGGGAAACGATTGAACATTCTGTCAAATAATTGTCCACTTTCCCCCAATTTCAGAATTTGAAGTTTATGTACATTTTGAAATGTGGAAAATGCTGACCAGCTATAATTAAAGACTAGTTCATTGGGGGAAACTAGCAGGTTAGAGGTGTAGGAATATTCAGAGAGTCTCCCAAGTATGCATCAGCATGAGGAGCTCTTCCCATGTCCAGCCTTTCCTGCCACTAACTCAAACTTCTAACATCAAACCTATCCCATCACTGTTATGAATCATTATTATTGCTATTGCTGTTGTACTGTGGTAGCAGCTAGAAGTCCTGGACAGGACCGTCATAATGCAGTAGTACCTGGAGGTTTCAACAAGGTCAGGAATCATTGCACTAGGCGCTACGCGAACACAGAACAAAAAGACAGTCTGCCTCAAATTGCTCATCTTTTTAATTTCCCAATCCCTAATGGATTTCCCCTTCTCTTCACTATTGGCCCCTCCAAGTGCCTAATACAGACATACCGCTCTCCTCAACTCTCTTTTGCATTTGTCCCAGCCCTTACCGGGGGCTGCCAAAAGAGAACACCATGGCCTACCACTCCCTGTCAGCGAGGGAAGTTCTGTAGCTGCCTGATCCAAAGCCCACTGAAATCAATGCGAATCTTTCAGAGTAAGTAAGCTCTTAACGGAAGAGTCTGTCATTCTCTGTGTGTTTGTGCGACTTCTTGACAATGGCTTCTGGCCCGGCTGAGGCCTTTAGGCTCGACTGCACTATAAACCATCATCATAATCCCCTGGGGCAAGCTGATCCTCCATGGCTCCAGTGAAGTCAGCTTGAGCTGCAGACCCTCAGCCCTCCTGAAAATCAAGCCCTGAATGTTTACATAGCCCCTCAAAGATTAGATTAAACTCTCTCAATACAATGTTTTATTTTGGGGAGACTGCAAGGGGGAAAAAGTCCACAGACCTTTTCCCTAAAGAAACATGATTTCTCTCACTGCCCTATCTGCACACACACTGCACTGACCCCATTGACTAGCCATTGATTTTCTCTCTATATATACACACACACACCCCTGTTCTTTTTCTCTCTTTCCTCTGTCTTGTTACCCTGCCAATGACACACACAGTAATTTCAGTTGTAGGATCAATTGACGCGTGAATTCCTTTGCGAGGAGATTATTGCATGATTGCCTGGTGATCAGGCTGAGATTCAGAAATCATTAACTGGGCTCACCCCATATTCATGTTGGCCACATATAACACAGAAACTATTGCAATGCTCCATTATTTAAAGGGCCACTGTCAACTGATTTTTCTTTAAATTCCATTTTCCGATACAGTGCCCATTCAATACTCTGTGCTGATCTTTACATCAAAAGTTATTGTAAGGCTTCTTCTACTCCCCTGTTTATGTTTAGAAGGATCTTTTGGGCTTGATGCCTCTGAGCATCACAAAACATGCTCAGGTCACCTCTTGTCCCCACACCCCTTTCTCTCTGTGCATACACCTGCCGGCTCCTAGCTAATTCTTCTCTTTCCATCTCAGCCACCTTGGTTGCTGCTATTACTGGAAATCATCCTCTCGCAGGACCTGGGAGAACTGTGGACACCATTAATAAACCAGTGCTGCTGGGGGGGCAGGTGATTTACTGGAGAGGGCACTCGACTGGAACTCAGGAGACCTGGGTTCTACGCCCAGCTCTGGCACTGACCTGCTGCGTGACTTTGGGCAAGTCACTTCCCCATTCTCCTCTCAGAACATGTGTCTGTCTTGTCTGTTTGGACTGTAAGCTCTTCAGGACGGAGTGTCTCTCTCATCATGTGTTTGTATAGCATCTAATGGGGCCCTAATTTTAATTTGGGGCCATTAGAGTGTACTGTCCTGTAAACAAACAATAATAAGGGTTGTACTCAATTTGCTTCCGAATGCTCAATGTCAACAAATGAGGTGGGGAAGACCCCAAATTCTCAAATCTCTTTCAGTTTATAGCCATCTTAGAGGTCACTTGTAATAATGATGGGTGGAAATGTTTCCAAGGGAAATAGGATTTTCAAGGTGCTGGGGATACCTGAAAAGCTCTGGGGCCAAAACTGTCCATCTGCCGTCGTCAGCGTTTGGTGTTGTTCACCCCTGAAGTTGATCATTTGCAGCATGACTGAGGGCCTGATCTGTAGCCCACTGATGACAATGATTTCAGTAGAGTTTGTGTCAAGCGCTGTGCTTTATTTTTGCCTGCCAAGAGGTCAAGCCTAAAAGCATGAACTCTGGCAGGCATTATGTGAAAAACAGTATTAGGATCGTGGCCATAGCAGCACTAGGAAAATTACCATCACATGCAGTCTTTCAAACAAGACAATCTCCCTTTCTGAAGGATATGCTTTACTTCAGCTTCCGGGGAAAATTCTGCAGCCTGTGTATACAGGAGGTCTGACTGGAGGAGCACAGTGGTCCTTGTCACAAGATGGCTCCGGTTTTACTTCTCTTAATACTCTTGTAAAGAGTTACGCTCATAAGTATCTTTACTCCTAGGAGTAATCCCAGTAACTTCTCTGTGTAAATCTTTACAAGGTCAGCTTTCCCCCTTAGAAAGTAGGGGTACAGTTTGAGGTGAGTCATAGCAGTCATCTCACAGAATCAATGCTTCATCTTCTATGTAAGTAAAGCAATACTTCATATGTTAGGGACAAGAAGTTCTTCTAATATGCTTTTGCTTCCCTTCCTAAGCTTCTTTTATTCCACTTTTCATTTCGCAGAGTACTTTGCATGCAGCTGATCACTGTAAATAGCTCTTGGCAGATTCATGCTGGTAACAACAATATAACTGTATGAAGGGTGATTTCATATCAAACAGGAAGCACGACTTTTAAACCCCCAGAGCATACCTGATTTTAACCCAATCTGACAGACTGGTGTTACCTACCCAACATCCCATGCTGTACAACCACCAATATTTCTGCAAGAATTCACAAAACAAAGTTGTGTGCATATAAAAATGCAGGTATATAAAGATACACATGGAATGATCCTTGGCTGATGTGAATCACCCTAGCTCAGTCAGCGAAGTGATGATAATTTACACAAGTTGAGGTTCTGGCTCATACTTCATAAGCTCTTTTTGAGATGGAATTATCTTTCTATTGTATGTACAGTGCCTAAATGCAGTGGGATTCGAATTCCAAATCAGGGCGCCTTCATGCTACCGTAACACAAAGAATAAGTTACAATAAAAAGGTACCACTGAGTAAATTACTGTTCATTAGAAGTCATTTCTGATACAGCTCTTTCCAAGCAGAAAAGGCAGCAGAATCCCCGTCCCACGCAGCTCAAACTCTACATAGCCACGCAGGCTGCAGTTTTTAAAGAAGCCTGTGGGAGTTCAGGGCCCAACTCCCACTGAATGGGGCATCTAACTCCCTTAGGTTCCTTCAAAAAATCCCATCCACACGAAGTAGAGGGAAAGGATACAATGGATTAGTAAAGTGATCAAGTTCATGATCTGTCAAATCCTTCTACTAAGGAAGGGGGGAGAGGGAAGAGAGCATGGGAGAAGGGAACCCCTCTGTTCTAATCCTAAACACCGACTCTCCTGCTGTGACCCTGAGCAAGTCATTGCAGTGCCTTAGCCTCAATATCTCCATCTGCAAAGGAAGAACTGCCTCCCAGCCAAGTATCCTATGCAATGGACCACAGTATCTTCATGGTTCTCCCCGACTCTGGTCCACACACAGCCATACCTGAAGAAGAGATCCATGGCCAGGATCCTGTGAAAATTTATGCATGTGTCTACACTGTATACTGAGTCTGGGCTCTGATTTGAGGTTTGAACCCAAGCCCCACTTCCGTCTACACACAAATCAGCCTGACTAAGATCAGCAAGCACTCAGCACCACAGTCCCTGGATCGTGATAAAGGGGACGGTCAGAGCTCGAGTCCAACTGTGACTTGGGTCTAAGCCCCATCATTTTGCAGTGTGGATGCAGTGCAAGGCACAGATCCGAGTCAGATGGTCTGTGTAGTGCAGTATGGACGTATTAGCATAGCGGTGAAACTGGGTCCATCAATAATAAGTCTAGGTTTAGAATGCAATGTGGACACTCCACCATGGGTTTGGAAACACTGAGTCCACAAGCCTGGGTCCAACGACCTGGGATTACAATGCAGCGTAGACATACCTTGTGAGGTAAACTTGCTTTACAGAGAAAGACTTAAGAAGGTCAGTCTTTTTTGATCATCAAAAATAATGTTAACAGGTGACTTGGCCACATCTTCAGGTTTTCTATGACAGGAAGATTTCTGATAGCAGCGGTCTCTTTAGTCTAGCAGACAACAGCATGAAACAGGCGGTTGTGGCTAGACAACACCTCAAACTGGAAAATAAGGTGCAAATTTCTAAGAGTGAGGGTTATTAACCACCAGAGCCACATTCCAAGGGACTTGGTGGATTCTCCATCACTAGAAGCCTTTCTGAATGACATGCTCTAGTTTAGTCAGAGCTTATTGAGCTTGATATAGGAATTACTGGGTGAAATTCTATAGCTCGTGTTATGCAAAAAAATTAGACTAGATGATCATAAGGGTTTCTTCTGGCCCTGAATTCTTTTAACTTTATGCAAGTGAGAGTAGCCCCATTAATGTCAATGGGTTTGCTCCTGTAAGTCAAGTTACACATGTCTAATGTTCGCAGGATTGGGGCCCAAATCGATACGAGTTATCCCAGTCTAAATCCTGGTGCCTCCATAAAGGCAATGGAGGAGACTGCCTTGAATGGGAACAGAATTTGGCTCGTGGTACCATTCCAGAAGTCTCGTAATCACTAAAGCACTTGGTTCTTAATAGAAAGCATTTCCCCTAAAGAGTAATGTGCCAGCGTCTCTTTTGCTCATTTGCATTTAGATGGCAACTAGAAAATATTTTCTTTGCAGCGTAGTCATCTCCCAGTTCTTCTCCATTTGAATATTTCTGCCCTAATTAATGTCACTTAGTGTGAAATATTATTCCGTATTCCGCACAACAGTTGTAAATTATTTACTTGTAAAACATGTTGACTTTTCATGAGTTGTTTGTACAGTAAGCATTGCACCATCTAAACTGTAGGGGGAGAGAAAAATCTATCATTTATAATAATACTCAATAGGAGCTTTACCACATACATTATATCAATTTTTATGTCTTACACAAATAGCTGAAGCCATTACTTTGGATTTGTATTTTCTGAGGGGAATTAGAAATTCACTGGTACCTCCTGCTTCTCTTACTATGCCTCAAAACTTACACAATTCAAAGGTGTTTTGGAGCTTGTTTTTTAAGTTGCTAATTACAACAGTAACACATTAATAAAATATCATTTTATAACATTAGTCATTAAGAGTACTATTTACACGAAGTAAAAATCTCATTTGAATTTAATTTAATGTGTCCAGCCTAAGCAACAATATAGCATCTAGCGCATCAAACAGTAGTCATATTTAAAATTATGGCATGTTTCACCTACCCTACAGGGTTTACCTATAGTGAGTTAAAAAACACTAGATGCAGCTCATTTTCAATAAACTGGAACAAATTTATTTTGTTGTTTAAGGATGTACACATTTCCCCACCTAGCAAAGGCTATGCACACTTGAATATTAATTATTCTTCTCATAAAAACGTGAATGACACATTCACAAAGAACACATTTATAGCATTCGTCATCCTCAGCTGTTTTATGTTTCTTGCATATTTACGTCCCTTCAGTATTTCTGTACCAGGGTAAAAATGACATTGCAAAGAGCACAAGCACATGTCTGTCAACTATAATGCCATGGATTAAGCCTTTCCCACAACACTGAGATGGCGTTATCCTGTGTGATGGGTGATCTGCATACAGTGATGGATCTGAGGCAGTTTTCCATACTAATGTTAGGTCTGTCAGCTGCTTCGGGATATCTAAAAGATCATCTAAAGCTTTGAGGTGAAGATTAGGGTCGACAATTCTGCTCCTCATGCACAGTGAGTCTTTTGACCACAAGGGTAAAGCTAGTCTGTGCAGGAGACAGAGTTTTTGTGAGAAGAGGGCTGGTCCAAGTCTGTGAAACCAGCTCCTATAGGGACTAAGGACCATCACAAAACTCACCATCTTCCACTCTAAGTACAATATGTGCATCTGCAAGCTAGCCTGTTAGGTTCACAATATAAAAAGGCAAAGTCATCCTTATTGGATATAGAGGGAGCCATGCAAAAAATCTGCAAAACACATCACACAAGGCTGAAGTTCAGTTCAGGGGAGGGCAAACTGTATACCCAGTTACTTTATTTCAGAAGTGCTTCAACCCATCACCAATGTAAAGTTTATCAATTAAATTATCATTAATGCACCTTTGAATACTGCTTCCTCATTTAACGTAAGACCATAAGAATGGCCATACTGGGTCAGACCAAAAGTCCATCCAGCCCAGTATCCTGTCTGCCGACAGTGGCCAATGCCAGGTGCCCCAGAGGGAGTGATTAAGTGATCTCTCTCCTGCCATTTAGGGCCTTATATTTAATTAATTAGTACTACAACATTCAACCAAGACCAGGGAACATATTTTTGTTCTGTCTGTACAGCACCTAACACAGTGGGGTCCCTGATCCTAGGTGCTCCGATGGTATAAATAAATAAATACATACATACATAAATTATAATTCTATGCAATACATAATGAGAGACATTCTGTCGTAGATCCTCAACGGTACTTTGAAATCAATGGGAGTTAGGTACCTACATACTTTTGAGTTTCTGGATCTCCCTCCCTAGAAGATCCATCACCTCTGTATTCGAGACCACTGAAGTCACTGGGAATCTTTCCATGAAGTCAATGGGCTTTGGATCAGACCCTAGCTACCAATCACGTTGTCAGCCACTATAATGCAAAGCGGAGGACAAGAAATAAATGAATTTAGACAAGAATCTTGAGTTATGATTGGGGGGGGGTTATTCTATTAAAAAAAGGTTTTTGAAAACTATAAAGAAAGATTAGGGGAGACAAAGATTTTTGTTTTCCTCCCCACAAACAGGATGATTACTTTTCTTGTCAGAAGTAATTGTATTGTCAGAAAAGCCGAAGTTGTTTCAGTCCCTTAACTGGCTTTGAAGAGAAAGATAATAACCATCAGCAGTCAGCTGTTGTTCTGGAAACGTTCTAAAAATGGTAATACCTGATACAAAGAGAAAAGACAATTCCACAGAATATCTGGCTTTAATTAAAGAACCTCCAGGGGCTATGTAAAATGTTTACTTAATTTTGAAGGCTACATTCAGAAACATGTTATTAGCACTGCTCTCCAGTGAGACAAGTGGGGGGGAAGAATATCTTTTACTGGACCCACTTCTGTTGGTGAGACAAGCTTTTGCGCTCATGCAGAGCTCTTCTTCTGATCTTCTTCTTCTTCTTGTGAAATGTACTCAGTGTCACAGCTAAATACAAGGTGGAACAGATTGTTTAGCATAAATAGTTAATGCACATTTCAAGGGAGACACTGTGACATTGCTATTTATACCCATGCTAGCTGGATGTACAATGGCTGCACTCTACACACCAGCATAAATGTTCACACACCATGAAATTAAAATATATACAATTTCTATAGTTTAAGAGAGAGATCTGCAGACCTCCAGATAGCATGGCTCTGAAGCTAGGAAAAGCAAAGCCTCCCTTCCAAAAGTCTGAACTCGCTCACGCATGCAAGGGTTTCATGATAATCAGAAGCTGCAATCTGTCATGGATTTTCTTTTCCCCTCTTGGTTTCCAGAATGGCCTGGGTTGTGATGCTGTTACTGAAATGTGTGGTATTGGTATGAATGGCAAAGAGCCTTTTACACATGCACTCCAGGAGAAGGGAGAATAAAGGAAGGTTTGGGGCTTCTCTTTATTGTGATGAATGATAAACTAACGTAGTAAACTCAGCCCAATGAAACACTGCTATGGGAATTTCAAATACACAGCATGGGCCCAGCTTGCCATCCTTGTTCACCTGTGTAACCCCACTATAGACAATGAGATTTCTTGCCCGCGTCTGGATTAGTCGACGGATTGGGCCCTAAAACCGGCACACACAGGAGAAATATGCTGTTGTATACGAGCAGTTTAAATTACTCTCCTATCCTAACTTCAGCTGGGAGGCTGCTTAAGTGCATCAGGAGATGGATATGGAGAGGACAACACAGCTATTAGCGGGAAGACGTTAGAGAATGCTGTGCTCCTTTGGAGGAGTCCACAGGCAATTAGGAAAGCCCTAAATTCTCCACTGTGGAGTTCTTTGTATTTCTCTCTTATACATCTGGTGCAGGCCACTGTCAGATACAAGATACTGGGCTAGATGGACCACTGGTCTGACTCCATATGGCAATTCCCACATCTCCTCAAATGACACCCTGCAATTCACAAATGAAGCAGAATTTCGAATAGCCATCACTGCACCTATTTACAAAATGGTACGGGGACAGTGATGGTATTTGACAAACATGCTGCCTGCAGCCCATTTGACTGATTCCAAAACAGCCTGTTTCCTGACCAGCTTCACAACATAAGTGAACAAAAAATCTATAGAAGTCCGTATACAGTCCTCACCACCGTAGTTTCTCGGCACCTTCCAGAAGTGCTTTAGTAGACGTGAGTAGTAAGAAAAATGCATTCACTTTGGTGGCTTGATTTGTGTTATTGAGCATTGGCCTGTAAATACACCAACCCTCCTCATAAATTCAGAATTTCTATCTCAGAACTCAGCCAAAGAACCTGCTCTTCTAGGCACACCTCCTCTCAGCTGGAAGAAAACACCACCCACTGATTATTTTGTCTCCAGAGATAAATAGTTATGCTTGATGTAGAAATGGAGGGTTCTTAAGCCTCCTTTGCAACTCCGCTCTTCTCTGCCCAGATCCCCACATAAGTTAGAATTAACCTCTAACTTATGCTTTGCTGCAACAGCCTTTGAGGCCATTTCATAGCTGAAAACAACCAAATTATGTGTTCTGGTCATGCTCCTTGCATCCCTCACATATATGTCCACATTCTCATTCAATTTGTGAAGAAGGGTAGAGTAAAGCCATTCCACTTTCTCTATGTCACCTGGTCAATCCCATCACGAAGAAGGACTGGGTCCCACTGGTTATGTGGTCCCTTTAGTGTGACAGATTGGCAAAAATGAACGCAACACAGCACAGAATCCAAGAGTACACCTCAGATAGTCACTCAACATTCTCAGGCCCCACCTCTGCAACATTTCACCTGAACTCTGAGCAGAGTTAGGAAACACAGTGGTTGATAAATATACAACAGTCTACCTACCCTAAAGCTTACAACCTTTATCCCTAATGAATCAATGCCCTAGAATTTTAACACAGGTCCCATTTTTGCAAGTGTCTACAGGACCAGCAGATAGACAGAAATTGGCCCATTCAACCCAGCTACTTTTAGAACAGAATTAGGAGTAAGCACATGAATGACATCTCACAGAAGTGTATGGCATTTAGCATATGGAGAAGCCATTTGATATTTACCATTCCATTCAAGCACTCTGTGTCAAAATGTTTATTCTAAAACTTCAACACAAGGCAAAAATATCGAACCTGTGGCCCAAGATGAATCACCAATACTTTTAGTATTTTGATCAATACATCTGTCTCCATGAAATACGGTGGCAACAAAATCTGTGTTGTCTTGATATAATCATCAATCATCAGTGAAACACTATGGTTCAGATATAAGCTTTTCATTTACTTGAAGCTTTAAGAAATGCCTTTGGATTCATGCTGTAAGTTAACCTATTTTGTCTGTCACAACTGGTAGACATTTAAAACAGCTATATATTCCCACTGAGACTTAAAACACCATTTGATCTAATTCTGCCTGACATTTACCCCTCGTCCAGAAAGGGGTTTAGAGGTCCTAAGTATCTGCAGTGCAATTAGCACTGAACCAAAAATTTCAGCCTGATGAATAACAGTTTAGATTCAGGGTCCTCAAAAATTAACAAACAATGTCCCGATGAATATACAATTCATTCGGAATGACACTGGATGGTTATTTTCATATTCTTATGCTGCACGTTCCTACACTCATCTAAAGGACATGATTTAGAAATCAATTTCAGCTACAGTATGTCCAGTTTACGATTTAGGTATAAACAACATTACAGGTATATGAGCTTCCTATTATAGCCCAGTTAATTTCTCAGAAGACAGAGTAATGCATTAACCTATGAAATGTCACAGTATTCAGATCCATTGTAGGTATTAAGAGGAAATGGCATGTTGGAGGATAGTAGGACTATGAACTATAAAGAAAATAGACAGAAAAAAGTGATTTCCTTTTGCAGTGGAAAGTAAATATTTGAGATAACGGAAACTGGTCAAGCGGTGGGCGAAAGATCCCATTTAGAAAAAAAAGCTTATTCATGAATATTCTTCAATACACAAAGTCAATAAAAACAAGGAAGTTTGCTCTTGTGGTAAAGACTGTGGATTGGGGCTCTTGGGGTCTGGTGTCCATTCCTGGCTCTGCCACAGACTTCCCGTGTGACCCCAGGCAAGTCACTTAGCCTCTCTGTGCCTCAATTTCCACCCCGCCATCTGTAAAACTGGGATAATATTACTTCCTTTCCCCATTTTTTGTTTGTCTTTGTCTATTTAGACAATAAGCTCTTCAAGGAAACTGTGTGGTTGCTCAGTGCCTACATCAATGAGACCCCAATGTTGGCTGGAGCCTGTATGTGCCAAAACAAATAGTAATGTCGTCTTAGTCTCTGCGGAAGGGACATACATAATCCATGCTCTGTGACGTACTGATTAAATCTTCATAATAATAAAAAACATTTTAATAATTCATCTCAAATTCTCAATCCCTTTGCTAGGTTTGATTTATTTCATTCTAAAATGCTTTGCAGAAGACCCTTATATGGGATATAGCTGCCCTTATATAGACAGCATCTGAGCACTGCAGAAGTGACATCTCAGAACCCATGTTGAAACCTGGTATCACAGATTCCATGGGTCTGGAGCATCCATGGGGGGGGGGGTGCTCAGCACCGACTGGCAGCCCTGCGGGTCAGCGCCTCCCCTTCCCTCCCACTCGCTGTGATCAGCTGTTCCATGGCGTGCAGGAGTTTTTGCGGGGGGAGGGGAGGAGAGGAGCGGGTGTGGAAAGAGGTGGGGGAAGACGGTGGAGGTAGGGGATTGGAGGAAGGGTGGAGTGGGGGCAGGGCCTGCGACAGAGCAGGGGTCAAGCACCCCCCGGAACAGAGTAAGTCGGCGCCTCTGCCTGGTATATTATGGGTTCACTGAAAAAACAAGTCTGGTGGTCTACAGTCAAACCTCAGTCTTGCAATGAGTTCAACAAATAACCAACTGCAGTCAGTGGGCTGTGCACATTCCCAGGGTTCTGCCCACGTGGAATCCATTGCAGGTCTGGGGTCCTAGTTGGCAGTGGGCATCTGTTTACTTTACACATTGACCATTTAATTCCTAGGCTTCAATTTCTGTCTCTTTGTTAACTTTACTTTTCACACAAACAGCACACAGGAACGCATACTGCGGTCACACCTCTGATCTTAATGCAGACATACCGTGAGTTCTTTTAATAGGTTCTTGTGAGGCACTTTGTTACAGGCTTTCAGACAGTCTGAATAAATTATGTTTTCCAGGTCTCCTCTAGCCACTGTTATAAGGACTTGCTCAAGAATCTTCCACTGGATTAGAAAGAAGTGATTCTTGTGTGAAGAAGCAGTCTAGCATGGGTTGTCCCTATAGACTGATAGATTCCAAGAAGGGACCATTGTGATCATCCAGTCTGACCTCCTGTATAACACAGGCCATAGAACTTCCTCAACGTAATTCCTACAGTAGGTCTTTTCCTTAAAAAAAAAAAAAAAAAATCCAATCTTGATTTTAATCTAGCTATGATGCCAAATTGAATATAAGATGGTGTTAAACAAGTACAAATTATTAGGCTCTTCTCAATGGCTGGGGATTTACACAAGTCACAATCACATAAGATTGTGCAGGAGGATTGAGGGTCATCAAACTGTCCAGGTCTAGGATGTATGGGTATACATCTTTGCACGTCCTATTCACCACTGTTTTTTTTAAGCAAACCATTAAAGCCCTAAATTTTACTTGCCTTCTGCCTTTAATGAGTTATCTAGTTACTTCTATAGTTTGGCCTTCAGCCGACACTCTGCCTTACAGGCCTCAAAAAAAGGACAGCTTCATTAATGTGTCATCTAATAAAATCCAGCAATTTACAATTTACAAGTTACTAAAAGCGATATTTCAATCAAACCAGAAGAAAAGATCAGTACAAACAGCTGTGGCAGTGAAGGGAAGTTGAAAGCCATTATATGATTTACCACGCATCAGTGAGCAAGCTACAACTCTCAGTTATTCCATTCAAGCAGGTGATTTTTTCCCCCTGTTAAGAAAGCCGTTGCTTCACTGCTGATGACCCAGAAATGACGTCATTTTTGCTTTTATTCCCTTCCTGCATATTTACAAGCCAAAAACGAGATGGGGGTAAAAAGTCACAGACTGTCTCTAAACCATCCAGGCAATAGCCGCGCTACTGTAGGATTAAGTGAGCATCCAGTGGGTCTGTTCTAGTTAATGGCTTCTTGCCACTTCCATTCTATCAGGGGTTCATGATCCGCTGTTTTAATTGGCACTGGAGTGAAATTTGGCATATGAGTTACCGGACATAGGTAGATTTTGTATCCGAAAGGAACCTGTTGACTCTATCATGGCCTGGTCCTGCAAAGACTTACAGATAAGCTTAACTTTAAGCATGGAATTAGTCCCACTGTAGTCTATGGGACTCCTCACATTTAAAGCTGTGTGTGCATCAGTCTTTGCAGAATAGGGGTTTTAAAGGTGTTCGGTTTTAATATTCTGGTCATTCTGGATTGTGGTTTTCTAGAAAGTACTTCATGATCAGGACTCCATTGTACTAGGCATGGTTTCTGCCCTGATAAGCTTATAAATTACAATCTAAATGGAAAAGACCAAGAGTAGGCAAAAAGAAGTATTCCTAGTTCTCCTTTTAGAGGTCAAGAAACAGAGACATACAAAGATTAAGTGGCGTATCCAAGGTCACCCACTAAGTCTGTGGCAGAGCTCAGATCCGGAGAGTAGAGCCCTGTGTTCATCACAAAATGCAACAGGACATGAAATAAAACAACCTAGAAAAGGAAAAACTTGCCCCTCAGTGGTGACTCCTGCAGCTCTTGTCCCACAGGGCTGGGCCGGGCTCTCTCTTTTGGCGATTCAACCTAGTACTGGCGGTCACAGCACCACTCAGGTTTGTCATGACAGGAAGGCATCCAAGCCATTGTGACACTGGCTCATGTATTTAGATACAGAAGTCCTAGGTTCAATACCTACTGCCAGTGACCCACCCACAGGCCTGATGCTAGAGTGCTTT
The DNA here is from genome assembly GCF_965152235.1 of Eretmochelys imbricata. NCBI lineage: Eukaryota > Metazoa > Chordata > Testudines > Cheloniidae > Eretmochelys > Eretmochelys imbricata. The sequence goes on from NC_135597.1 coordinate 9,897,347, forward strand.
CCTGAACAGGGATATTTTCCCAAATGAGGGTGATTCTTATCTATTGCAGGTCGCAGTCTTCAAGGTGCTGAAACATTAATGTCATGTATTAATTCTAATAAGCTGAGGTTAGTTTTTTCCTTGCAAGCAATCCATAGAGGATCAATATATAAAAAAGTACATATGTAATATTGCTTGGCTTGGGAGACTAATTTTATTTCTCTACCTGTCATTTAAGATGACATAGCTCCCTAATAGATGCTGATAACAATAAGTGAAATGCTAGAACTGGGACCCTTTTCTAGTTCACTGAAAATAATTCAGTCGATAGCTTGTTCTCTTACAAGTGGCAATTTTCCAGAGTAGGCAGGAAAATTAACCTAGAGCAAAATGCCATCCTGTAATTGCTGACATAATTATAAAATATCAATTTATTTTGTTTGTTCTTTGTCGTTCAGCTAATCTTATTAATGCAGTGTATACATCTAGCCTTTGGGCAAAAGTAAAGGACCTGACCACGTACAATTTTCTGTCTTCCAAGTAGCCTTGAATTAATTTCACCACTGACAGGTAATAACATTTTTGAGAAAGATGGAATAATAAAGGAAGTTAATAAAACTGAGCTGTGTTCGGAATAAGTTCACCAAAAGAAAAACTGAGCCACAGCTCAATAGGAGCACTCGGAAGATGTCCCTCTAGTGTCCCACGGCGTCTTTAAAAAAATGGAGCTCCATTTTTCTTCCCATAGCAGCCACATTGTCCCCCTCTCTGTCCGTTTATTTGGAACAGAGGATGTGACATTAAAAGCGATTTCACTGTAAGATGCTTTGTAATATGAATAATCTTCCAAGACCTCTTGATTCAAAGCCCTTTTTGCAGTTAAGCAACACTGCTTGAAGTTTAAATTTTGAACAGCATTTCACAAAGCACAAGGGAGTCACAAAGAATCATTTTTGAGAATGTAACTTGAAGAGAATCATGATCTGTTTACGGAAATTCCATGAACAAAGAAGTACATTATTTCCTCTCCTTTAAGGACCAGCTTGGGAGATTGTTAATATGGAAGAGCTGCCGGGAAGCATGTTAAATTATTCCAATACTTTGTCACTTCCACTTAAAATAAGTCGCTCTCTCTCTCCAACAGATTCCTTTCTTATTAATACAGAGACCTGCATCTTGGCTTCCAAAAGTAGAAAAATGCTTCCATGCCCATGCAAAGAAACAACGTCCAACTTTGAAGCCAGGACTCTCCTACTATGCAAGTCGCCATGCTCCTAACACATCCAGGACATACACCAACAGACAAGAAAGTGAAATTCCCTGTGGGTGCAAATAGATGCCATTCCATTGCCTTCCATGGAGTTTGGCCCAATTACACCAATAAAGAATGTGTTTGTTAGCCAGGTTGGGAGGGGAAGGATGTCTACAGTGCATTCAGCTAAAGGTGAGCCAGCTTTTATTAACAATAGGGATCTCTATTACACCAGAGTAATGGACCTCAGTGGATTTCCTCTGAATTTGAAGTGGTGGAACTGAGATCAAAATCTTTTTTATCTAGAAAGTGGCTTTCATTATTATCCTCTCAGGCTCATAAACTGAACCTTTACCATGTAACATACCCAAGGAAGTCACAGTCTCATACCATCTATTTGTAAGCATCGGAATCATTTCCTGTCCCAATTACGCATTCAAAAGGAGGAAAGATTCACTCGCTACCCCAAGTATACAGGGCTGCAGCAGCAGATTCAACAACCACTCTGTAACATACAGCACTCACCCAGGTATTTGAATGTGTGCTGGATCAAATGTTCTATTCTGTAAATTTAATTACAGTACTTAGCACAGGAAATTGCCTGTTGGATTATCCTATCCAGAATCCTCAACAAGAAGTTGAGTGTATCTGTGAAAGTTATGAAACAAGGACAGGAACATGCAACAATTTGAAGATGGCATAATCATGAACTACTTCTTGCCTATTCTATAAGTAGACTGGAAAAACAGGGAGCTGAAATATATGGTGACTGACACCTCTCCAATAATAGATCTGTCAAGACATATATTTTCAAGAGAGAGCTTTTCCACAAGCATTTATGGGATTAATCACAACTACGGTTGTATAAAACCACATAAATCATCAATCATTAGCATCAACTAATAGAGAGCTTATTGTTTTAGCAGAACAGAGAATCCATCAATATCGACAAATAGATGGATCACTGGATTTCAATGTTTTAGGACCAGTGAGCTTGATACAATAAGCATGTCTGGAAATCTAAAGCTTCTGTCTAATACTGTCGGTACATACCAGACATACTGCACCTCTTATCTAAATTAAGTAATCCCAGACCAAGCTAGTATTTGGTTGGGAGACCTCCTGGGAATCTTGGGGGCCCTAGTCCAGGAGAACTAAGTATAAACAATGAAAGAAAATGTAAAGCTTCCAGGACCTCACTTCAGGGCCAGGTCGTGGGCAGCCTGCGGGCACAAAGTGAGCTGCTCAGTAGGGGGGCCAGGCCAGATCTGGGAGGGGGGTGAGGGGGTGAGAGAACCTGGATTTGTGCAGGAAATGGCCCAACTTGATTATCATGCACATTGTGTAGAGAGTTGTCACTTTGGATGGGCTATCACCAGCAGGAGAGTGAATTTGTGGGGGGAGGGTGGAGGGTGAGAAAACCTGGATTTGTGCTGGAAATGGCCCAACTTGATGATCACTTTAGATAAGCTATTACCAGCAGGACAGTGGGGTGGGAGGAGGTATTGTTTCATATTCTCTGTGTGTATATAAAGTCTGCTGCAGTTTCCACGGTATGCATCCGATGAAGTGAGCTGTAGCTCACGAAAGCTCATGCTCAAATAAATTGGTTAGTCTCTAAGGTGCCACAAGTACTCCTTTTCTTTTTGAAGTCAGAGTCTGTCACCAAATTGAGAGCATGAGGTGAGAATGGGGGTCAGGCTGGGCCAGGGTCTTTCAGCAATGTTTTTAAGTTGGAGACAGTAAACCTGGATCAGGATCAGGAGTCGAGCAGAGGTCAAGATCCAGGAGCCTAGGATCAAGGTGAGGCTCAGTAAGGAAAGACGAATGGGACTAGAGGTTTAAAACAGAAGCACAGCAGAGGTCTGTGCTGCTCAATCAACTCCCAGAAATGAATTCCTGGTTTATATGGGCAGAGCCAGCCAAACAGAGAATCACAGAGTGCTGTCACCCATGCCTCTTAGGGCGGGACTTCCTGCAGAGCTTAACCTCTCTGTGGTAATCCTGCCTGGGCCAGTGGTAGTGACGAAGAAGCAGCGCCGGCCTTGAACCCTGCAAACCCCAGTTCTAGGCCTTTCGGGTTTTTACATCTCACGAGCTTTCAGCTATTACCTCCTCTCACAGAAAGATGGGAAACAACATGAAACTAACCGTCGCTGTGAAATCTAAACCACTCCCCCCGCCCCTTCCCTAGAGGCAAAGCAGGACATCTGACATTTAGCATTACCAAAGTCTGCTGCAGTTTCCACGGTATGCATCTGATGAAGAGCTGTAGCTCACGAAAGCTCATGCTCAAATAAATTGGTTAGTCTCTAAGGTGCCACAAGTCCTCCTTTTCTTTTTGCGAATACAGACTAACATGGCTGTTACTCTGAAACCTGTCAATAGTAGATGGTTTTGCCTTTCACAAACCCCAACTCCCAACACAAAAACTTGAAGCCATGACTGATTATATCTGTTTAACACGCAGAAGAAGCAGTTTTCTAATCACATGGGGAAGATATATCATTCATCCCACCTCTTCCCTTTCTCTCCCCTATGCTCACAACATCCTGTTCCATCATCTGGCATGTCGTATGCTGGGGTGGACCCTGCAGCATTCTACTTTGGCTGGTTCTGAAACCTCTCGACTTCTCCCAATTCAAGTAAGACACACTGGGTAATTCAGACAAAGCTGAATTGGACTACTTTACCCAGCATCGGTTTGCAAGGTCAAAACCTGACATGAACCTCTGAAATGAGTGGGTTTCATGATCTAAGCCCAGTTTTGAATGCAAAAGTATCCACATAACAAAAGACCATCCACATCAGGATTATGATAACTGGCAGACTTGATGGTAGTCTCAGGAGAGGGCCAGGAACTGAATGGTACATAGATGTGGACTTACCTTCTTCCTCCTGGAGATGGTCCTTCAGGTCACACCGGAGTGTCATTGTCAACACAGTGCAGAGCTAGGCTGCTGGATTAGAAGTCAAGACACCTGATTTCCAGAGTTCTAGCCCCAAAGCATTTAAATGAGTGCTTACATCCATCCTTATTCAATAAGGCACTTAAGCACAGGCTTAAAGTCAACAGATGTTTTATGTCCCACTGCAATTACTCAAGCATGTGCTTCCTTACTTTTCTGAATAGGGATGCACTACTGACCTGGAGCCTCTATCTCCAACTTTGCCATTAGCTCCCTGTGTGACGTTGGGCAAGGCACTGCCTCGCTCTGTGGCTCAGTTTCCCCATCTCCAAAATGGAGACTTATGTTGCTTACCTTCCTCGTGAGTTTTTTGAGATCTACGGCTGAATATTATAATCAGTCATTATTGCAGAATCTGTAAAATACAGATCTACAGAAAGAACTTCATACGACAGGGCTCTCGGACTGAATCTTCAGCTAGCAGCTGAAGTCCCTTAAATTATTTTTCTGTAATTATATAAAAAAAATTGAGGCATCTGGAAGGCTTTGTTTGCTAAACTCTGAATCTCCAGAAAACTTCATTCAGCAGCAGCAGCAGCAAGCAGGAGTTTCTCTTATGGCTTCCAATTGAGATAATATCACACATTGATCTTAACTCATACAAGTAAATCTGAATAGACATGTTTATATCAAAAGCAATTAATTGTACCTCTCAAACCATGTAACTTGAAAGAGAGTTTGGCATCTCAGAAAGGAAAATTAAATTTATCATGCTATTAACTTAAAAGATAGAAAAAATCATCTTATTGCTAAGTTGCCAACTTTGATCTTTCTGAATTGGTCTGAAATACATCTTTCAAAGCAAAATTAAATATTTATTTTGTGTATGTGCGCTTGCTTTTAGCAGGCTTTTATATTTCCCCCTGTTAGTCTAGCTCGCTTCCAACAATTTACTGCCATCTCAGGATTGCTGAATAGAGAACACAATATAAAAATGGCAGTGGTTTAAGCAAATGCTCAAAACTTAACTGCTCAAGATGTCTGAATTCCGTATGCTTTCTGCTTCACCTGTGGCCTGAATGTGCTGAATTGAAAAGACTGAGCCAACCCCTGTGCAAAGAGGTCTGCTCTCCACAGAAAGAACAGGAGTACTTGTGGCACCTTAGAGACTAACACATTTATTTGAGCATCCACAGGTGTCCCCTAGTGCCCAGGTGATGGGGCAACAGGTGATCATCTGTGACTCAGCCCTCTGGCTGGGACACAAGCGTGTCTTCCCCTTCTGGCGTACGTAGAGTCTGCTGCTCAGCAAGATGCTTCAGGCTTCACCCAGTCAGAGCCCAACCATGGGGACTTTCTGGGATATGGGGTCTTCCTAGTCCTGAGTCTCTGGTATGTGGGAAAGGCTTTTTGCCTCCAGCCCCTTCAGGGCAGCAGAATCCAGGCCCACCCTCTCCACCAGGTTCACATCCAGGGTCCAAAAGGTAGGCAGCTGAATCCTGCACCCTTGAGTACTATGCGACTGCCTCCCGGGATCACTTTCTCCCAGCCACCCCACACAGGAGGGAAAAGCGAAGACATGCAAACAAAATACACCAAAGATGAAATCTCCAATTTTGCAAACATCCAGAGTCCTTTCCCCTCAGCATGTCAGGCAGACCACCAATAGTCAGAGGCCCTGCTAGCTGAGTGTCCCACCACAGTCCTTTGGAATAACTCCAGCAAGTAGTTCTGTGGACCTCCACTGCCTGCCTGCCGGTGAGCTGCTCTGCTCTGCTTTAAGCTCCTGCTCCAGCCTCTGCATTCATTGAGGGTGTGGTGGGGTGGAGCCACCTGGGCCCAGAGCAGCTCCTTTACCACTTCCTTTCCAGTGTGAGGTTTGTACTCCCATCCCACCCGGGTACATACCAACCTCTTTCTAATGTGTACACCGCCCCTTGATTGCCCTGTGGACCAACTCTCCGCCCATACATCACCATGCAGGCCACACCTCTTCCCACTCTTCATTATAGAGCATTGCTGAAGCAACTACGGCAATTCCACCCACGGAAAAGCAAAGTCTCCATAATGCGATTTGTAAACAAGCTAGGATTCCATAACCAGCCAGCTCTCCATAGATCGTCACCAGCACTGGGCTAAGGACCAGTTTGGGAACCACAAGTATAATCACAACTCCACAGAATGTTGATGATCAAGTAGCTAATCCTGTTGAATTATGGTGACATTGCTCTTCTGGAATCTGTCACTTGTAGCTAACTCTTTTTTCAGTATTATTTACTTAAAATGTCTTAAGGTGGAGAAGGTGCTTTAAATACAAATAAGGCAATCCTGGATGCCTGCAGTTGGGCACTTATATACACACACACGTTTAAGTGCCCAATTTTGGGCACCCAGGACACACACACACACAGTCTTATTTGTGTGTGTATATATATATAGGGGAGAGAGAGAGAGAGCACTGAGTAAGTGACCTGATTTTCAGAGATTATGAGATCCAGAGAAAAGATTTTTCGAAGGCTCAAAGAGGTGTTAGGTGCCCAGTTTCCACTGACTTCAAAAGGAATTAGATGCTCAGCTGCCATTTGCACCTTTGAAAATTCTCTCCTCTAATACTTCATTATTGATATTACCTGAGCACCTTGGAGTCCCAAACGTGGATCGGAGCACCATTGCTCTAGGTGCTGTACAAACGTAGAACAAAGACACGGTCCCTGCCCCAAACAGCTCACAATCAAAGTGCTTTAACCGACCTTCTCCTACCTACATATGGGCAAAATGTACATGGATCTAAAAAGGAGTCCCTTGCACCTTGGGAATATTGGAATCAAGATAACTCTATGGATTTGAATAGGAAATGTTGATCTAACCTGTTAATTCAAAAATTTAAGTGAAAAACCAATATTTAAATACGCCATTAGCTGCATCATCGTGGCCTGGTACTGCAGTTTACTATGTATGTTTTCTTATACAGCATGTATCACATTAGGGGCCGGATTCACCCATTCATTACACCTGTGCAGAGTTAGCATACAACTAGACTTGGAAGGATCAGATTTATCGGTAAATGTCAGTAAATGGAGACTTCACCATACGCACACAAACTGACGAAAAAAATATTTCCATCAATGATAAGCAAAATTTACAGATAAACAAATTAAGAAAAATGCTTCTTAAGAACCTATTAAAGGATATTTACTGTGCATATTTTGACATGCGATGTTGACAATTTGTGGTGTAACAGTTATAAAGCTTTAACTTTTTGAACCTCAGTCTACGGTCATTAAATGATTTTTTATCCAAACCACCCTGTTGTCTGACCCCCATAACTTCCCACAACTGTGAAAATGTAAATAAAAATGGGAAAAGATGCTTAAAAAATATTGATAATATTCATCAAAATGATAAAAAAATACAAAATGAATTCTGCCAAGTCTCTGTGGAACTGTACCACTCTGTGTTGGTACTCCAAATGTGCACAGATAGGAATGACTGCAAGTCAATGGAGAATCAGAAATTATTAGATAAAAATGCATGTGAAGAAAGTGTTCCCCATTGCGCTTTGTTTGGGTATTCAATGGAAGTCAAAAAAAAGAATTCAAAGACCAAAAGCAATATATGGAGATCAACTTAAAGGAACTCATGCATCTGGAAGGTATCATCTGTGCAACAGGGCCCTGGTCCAGGGGTCCATGTCCCACCCAAAGCAACTCTTTAAGGCTGGCCTTTGACGGGAGTTGATTCCCAGGTGGCCAAGTGAAAGGATTATAAAGGCATAAGGAGAAGTGAGTAGCTAAGGTAGAAGGAAAAAGATCAGAGAGAAGTTGGCTCTCTGTAGGTCCCAGGCAGAACTTATAGGGAAAGAAACCTAAAAGAAGCAAGAACTTGCTCAGGAGGAAACTGTAACTAGGGAGGAGTCTAAAAGACTGAGAAGAGAGCCATGTGAATAACTAATTTTTTGGTTAATTAGTTTGGGGTCAAATGGAATGTTCCATTCAAGCTGAAAGGTTTCCTTTATTTTGAGGGGTTGGTTAATGTTTTTTTTTAAAATAACATCAAAGCAAAATTCTACAGGAGAAGTCACTTCAAATTGAAAAATCAAAACATTTTGGTCTGGAAATGTCAAAAAACTAAATATTTTGATTTTTTTTTCCCCCCAGAATTTTTCTTTTTTTCAACCTAAACCATTTGGCAAATGACAAATTGGCAAAATGTTTCGGTCGAGCCAAATCTGCATTTTCAGTGAAAAAAAGTTTTGTCTGGAAAATTTCACCCAGCTCTAACTGGAAAGCCCCGAGAAGCAGGGCTCTGGAGAGGCTGAAGCCCTGTTAAAGGACTCTTGAGCAGGGTAAAAGGTTGGAAAGACTTGTGGGCCTAGGGAAAGCGATAGAAGAACACTCACACAAAACTTTCTAAGTGAATAAACGAGACCCCACGATCGAAGAGTTAATGCAACAGTGCCAATAGTGTAATAACTTGATTGGGAAGAAGGTAAATCAATTCCATAATGGCAAGCCACAGGCAGTGTAAATCCAATGTAAAGCCCAGTTCTGCATCACCTTCAAACTGCTCAAAAACAGTTGAGAGCTACTACTCTTTACTTCAGCAGCTTGCATGTGTCACCTTGACTTTTCATGAATTGCAATTATTTTCTTTTGATATATATAAAAGGAATCAGTTCTTCATGTCTCAGCAGGTTCAGCCACCCCTTCTAAATATATTTGTTCTTCTATTGTACGGATGATTATATATTTCTGATCAGCTGTGAGTTCATGCAATATGCTTCAATTTGCTAATCTGTCAGACAAAGTGATTGCAGACAGAAATACCCCCTCCCAACTGCCACACAGACAAGTAATGGAGCTTTTCTTTCTTTTTACTCCTCCACAAATAATTTATATGGATGCCTGCTATTGTCAATGAGAAATCCTCTTTCCTGGTGAACATTCACCTGTAGTATAGATGGAATAGCACTGTAACTCACTGGCCCAGACTGGCCAACAGTATTAAACTACTCACAGGAAACATCAAAATACCCACCATTGATCAGGTAAACATAGCTTGCATGGGAACTCAGAAATTAGAAGCAGATTCTTTGGAACACTGATACAGGTTCAAATGACGTCTAAGAATCCCAAGGATTCAAGGCCTACAATCCTACATACCAGCTTATTAGCAATGATGGAAAGAAAAGCAGGAACTAGCCATGTCTCCAAAATGGTTCAATTCCTAGCCCCCCTTATTATATTGCTTAAAAATGTCCCCTTCCCCAAAACTTGCCCACAAAGTGCCTTCCCTCTTGTAATTCTCTTATTGTATATTCCGGAGAGGATTCCCCACTTGCCCTGCCCTGAAAGGAATAGCAGCATATTACATATTCCAACTGTTGATTTGACAGTAACTCCAGAAATCTTGTGGAATGGACAAATTCAGATGCAATGTTGCCTAATGGTTACAGCACTGGGTTGGAGACCAGCATTCTATTCCTCGCCTGTCCTTGAATAAGTTGCTTCCTCTCCCCATGCCTCAGTTTCCCACCCATAGAACTGGGGACAATGATACTGACCTCTTTTGTCAGGCACTTTGAGATCTACTGGCGCAAAGAACTATATAAGAGCTAGGGATGATGATGGATGATGATGCACACTTCAAATCCCACCTGTCCTTCTAAATTCTGGAAGGGGTTGAATTGAGGGGCATCATCTAGCCCGTGTCTAACCCTTTATTTGAAATACAAGTTTATGTGGCCACTCAGAGTCCCTAACATAGTGAAACAACAGCCACTGAGCCAAGCTTTGCATTTAATTGAGGACAAGGAACTACAGGGTTTGGCCAGTGAAGCTGGCTTTGATTAGGTGTTCTGTTTTGTTTTTTATTTTTAATTTAAAGAACCGTTTTTATGCCTATAGTGCACAATTCAATATGTTTCCTTTATCTGGGCTATGTCAATTACATCATGGGGGAAGCTACTCAACAGTCTCTTTCTGGACATGTTTAAAAATTAATTTCACTGGAAACACATTTCAGATGGGGGAAAATGTATAACCCGCCCCCCCCCCCCGCCTCCCCAAAGGGGATAGATAGGGCAATAGACAATCTAGAGAACACGCTGCTTGCGTAGCTCGTGGCTATTTCCCCAGTATTTATTTTATTTTTTAAAAGAAAAGAAAATTAAAATAATGGATTAGTGTTCAAAAAATTCTCAAGTACTGAAAGATGGTTTAAAATTAATTTTGCCTAAAGCTTGCATCTTATTGATATTTGAAAATGTCATTCAAGATTTGCAGAACACTCATGAAAATATGTGAGCAGCAACTTTGCCATACTGGAGAAAGTTACCTTAAATAAAGCATAAGGGCATGACTGGGTGAGAAAAATATACCCCTCCAGAATAATTAAGGCTTGGACATTTCTTTAGTTCGAATAAGCACATGCAATACGTTTATTTTGCTTCTAAAATATGTGTCCCAATTCTCCCTCAGCAATGTGGAAAGCTGCTGCTGTTATCTAAGGATGTGGGGATGTGGCTGGCTGCAGAGATCAAAGGTCATCCTCCATTTTGGGAGGCATGACTCTAGACAGCAGGGAGCAGAATAGACTTTGGCAGGCTGCAGCTGATAGAAGCTCTCACTGCTGTTATGTAAATAAACAAATTAATTGTTAAATACAAATTATTTCTGTCTTAATCAGAAGAAACAATACACAAGTAACTACCAGTGAAGTATCTTGCATAGGGAAGAATCAGATCTCTGGATTTATCGGCCTCACAGGCGCCATGGTATTTTCAGCTGTCATGGGGCTTGCAATGATACGGACTTACAGTTACATTAGTCTGTCACTAGATATTTCTGTGTGATGTGTGCAATGTTTCAGAGAAGGTGTATTGCCTGGTAAACAAGGGAGACAAAACTGGAACGTGAGCTGTGTGGAAGCTTGTTTCCTTGGGTGAAGTTTTTCTGTATAATAGATTACTCCTGTTCAAGATGGACTCTGAGAACATATATCAAGACATAACCTATGTTTTGGAGAATACGAGAAATGACAAACGTGGGACTCAATCCAGGTAGTTCCTTACTGGTTACCTACTGCTTGCCAGCTATGACAGCACCCTTCCTTTGTCTACTTACGAGACACTGCAACTTAATCTGAAGAAAGTGTTATTAGTATGCTCATACTGTAGATTGGGAAACAGAGGTACAGAAAGTAGGGGTGATTTGCCTAAAGTCAGAGATGGCATCGTGTAAGACAGATTCCATTCCAGAATGAACATTCAAGGGTTCCTCGATCTAGATCTGCTTGGGAATTTTTTGCCAAATTGTCCCCTCCCCGCTTAAGAAAATGCCAGTTCAGCAGAAGAGAAACTTTCCCAGGTCCAAGATGGAATTTCTGTTCAAAACCAAAGAAAACAATATCCCAGAATAGCCAATACCATGGTGGTTAGGAGATTTATCTGAGATGTGGGAAACTCAGGTTCAAGTCTAGTTCCCTAACCACCAGGCCAGTTTGGTTGATTGGTCAGTTGGTCTCTCTCTCTCTCTCTCTGTTTAGAAATGTCTTTGTTTCCATATAAAAATGAAACAAATTTGAAACCTCAGTTTTTTTCACAAAATGGAGTTCTTGTTTTCCAGCCAGCCCTACCGCCTTGCCAGGGAGAGAGATCTGAGCACAAGGAAGTCCTCAGATCTAGTACCATCTCTGACACTGGCTATCTATAGCTTTGGGCAAGTTCTTTGTCGCTTATTTTCCCCATCTCTCTAATAAGAACAATGGTAAGTAAAGGGCATCAACCAAAATCCCAGACACAAACACCTCCAAATCTTGTGGAGAAGCCTGAATCAAGATGACAGCCTGGGCCCATCTCTACTACTGATAATACTTACCTACCGCACAGTTAGATCTACACACAGATCATTAGACTGTTTACTTACTACCAATAATACTTTCATTCAAGCACCCCAAAGTGTTTTCTAAACACTAAATTATTATTAAAATGAAGAAGGAACACGCTAGACCAGAAGATTTCCTGGCATCCTTCCTGATAATGGCATACTGAGATTTTGCTGTTTTACTTCAGCAAAGCTTCCTTATTTTGTTCCATCTTTACTGCTGTGCTTAAGGAAAGTACAAGTTGCTATGGTGATATACATCTCCATGGCAATATGATACATCACAGATCAGTGTGGACTCAGAACATGAAATGTGATCCCATTGGAATTGGTGAAGAACAAGCTACAGATTTTAATTTTTTTAAAAAACAGATCACCGTATTAAATGGACTCTGGCTTAAAGGTAAATTCGGCAGAAGGAGCAGGATAAAATAAACTAGCAATTAAAAGAGCTAAGAGGAAAAGAAAGCAAAGAAATAGTTAAAACTTTATAAAAAGTTGTTCTAAAATATGTTTAATATTAATAAAGCCAGTTTAAAATATGGTTCTACCTTGAAAAGTGATTGCAAGCTTTTAACAAGCCTGATTCTTATTTATACCACTTTGGCATTGTCAAGGCATCTTAGCCCTGGTCTACACTACGAGTTTAGGTCAAATTTAGTAGCATTAGGTAGATTTAACCCTGCACCCGCCCACACGACCAAGCCTGTTTTGTTGACTTAAAGGGCTCTTAAAATTGATTTCTGTTCTCTCTGGTGAGGGGAGTAGCGCTAAAATAGACCTCGCTGGGTCGAATTTGGGGTAGCGTGGACGCAATTTGACGGTATTGGCCTCCGGGAGCTATCCCAGAGTGCTCCATTGTGACCGCTCTGGACAGCACTCTCAACTCAGATGCACTGGCCAGGGTAGACAGGAAAAGCCCCAGGAACTTTTGAATTTCCTGTTTGGCCAGTGTGGTGAGCTGATCAGCACAGGTGACCATGCAGAGCTCATCAGCACAGGTGACCATGGAGTCCCAGAACTGCAAAAGAGCTCCAGCATGGACCCAATGGGAGGTACTGGATCCGATCGCTGCATGGGGAGAAAAGTCCGTGCAGGCAAAACTCCGTTCCAAAAGATGAAATGCCAATATATTTGCCAAAATCTCCAAGGGCATGATGGACAGAGGCTACAACAGGGACACACAGCAGTGCCGCGTGAAAGTTAAGGAGCTGAGGCAAGCCTACCAAAAAACAAAGGATGCAAACGGTCGCTCCGGACCAGAGCCCCAGACATGCCGCTTCTATGATGAGCTGCACGCAATTCTAGGGAGCGCCCCTACCACTACCCCACAACTGCCCATGGATACCTGCAAGGGGGGAGTCTCACACAACAGGGATGAGGATTTTGTGGATGAGGAAGATGAGGAGGAGGTTGAGGATAGCGCACAGCAGGTAAGCGGAGAATCCCTTCTCCCCGGCAGCCAGGAACTGTTCATCACCCTGGAGCCAATATCTTCCCAACCCTCCCAAGGCGGGCTCCCGGACCATGAAGCCGGAGAAGGCACCTCTGGTGAGTGTACCTTTGGAAATATAATACAGGGTTTAAAAGCAAGCATGTTTAATGATTAATTTGCCCTGACGGCTTGGGATGCATTAGCGGCCAGTATAGCTACTGGAAAAGTCTGTTTATGTGTCTGGGGATGGAGCAGAAATCCTCCAGGGACATCTCCATGAAGCTCTCCTGGAGATACTCTAAAGCCTTTGCAGAAGGTTTCTGGGGAGGTCAGCCTGATTCCTTCCTCCATGGTAGGACACTTACCACGCCAAGCCAGTAGTAGTCTGGAATCATTGCAGAACAAAGCATTACAGCAAATGGGCCTGGGCTTTGGTGGCATTCAAGCAACATCCGTTCTTTATCTCGTTCTGTTAGCCTCAGGAGAGTGATATCATTCATGGTCACCTGGTTCAAATACGGGAAATTTTTTTAAGGGGACATTCAGAGGTGCCCGTTCCTGCTGGGCTGTTTGCCTTTGGCTGAAAAGAAATCATCCCCACTGTTAGCCACATGGTGGGGGGAGGCCCATTCATGCTGAGCTGTTCGCGCTTGGCTGACAGGGATCTTCCCTGATACTAGCCATGCGGTGTGTGTGTGTGTCAGGGGGGTGGTGAAGCGATCATCCCAGAGAATTGGGGGGGGGGGATTGTGCTGCACCGTCACCCTAAAACTGCAGCCCCTCCTTTTAAATGGCCAATCCAACAGGCTTTGCTTGGTTTGGGAAAGGAGGGCACTGCTATTTGAAACTGTTCCCACATGTTATGAAGGTTGAAGAAGCCGAAACCCTTTGCCTTACCACGGCTGCCTGCAAGCCGAATTCTGTTGCCCAGCCGAGCACGTGTGATGTCTCACACCAAACCAGCAGGCACTCAATATAAGAGGCAAAATGCCACCTTGTACCAAAAGCACATGTGCTATGTAATGTGAATTGCTTGATTCAGTGTGAAAGTCTAATTTTTTTTAATACTACGCTCCCTTTTTTTCCTCCTGCAAATGTTTCTACGCTCCCCATATCATCTCCGTCCCAGAGGCTAGCGCAGATTAGAAGGCGAAAAAAACACACTCGCAATGAAATGTTCTCAGAGCTCATGCAGTCCTCCCGCACTGAAAGAGCTCAGCAGAATGCGTGGAGGCAAACCATGGCAGAGACCAGGAAAGCGTTAAATGAACGCGATGAAAGGAGGGAGGAGGCAGGATGCAATGCTGAGGCTAATGGGGGAGCAAACTGGCATGCTCGGGCGTCTGGTGGAGCCGCAGGAAAGGCAGCAGGAGCACAGACGGTCGCTGCAGCCCCTGTATAACCGCCTGCCCTCCTCCCCAAGTTCCACATCCTCCTCACCCAGACGCCCAAGAACGCGGGGAGGGAGGCTACGGGCCCCCAGCCATTCCACCCCAGAGGATTGCCCAAGCAACAGAAGGCTGGCATTCAATAAGTTTTGAAGAGCAGTGGGGCCTTGTCCTTCCCTCCTCCTCTCATCCACCACCCCACCCGGTGCTTCCCTCCTCACTCACCCCTCCCCGACTACCTTGGCAGTTATCCCCCTATTTGTGTGATGAATGAATAAAGAATGCATGAATGTGAAGCAACACTGACTTTATTGCCTCTGCAAGCGGTGATCGAAGGGAGGAGGGGAAGGTGGTTAGCTTACAGAGAAGTAGAGTGAACTAAGGGGCGGGGGGGTTTCATCAAGGAGAAACAAACAGAACTTTCACACCGTAGCCTGGCCAGTCATGAAACTGGTTTTCAAAGCTTCTCTGACGTGCGGGGCGCCCAGCTGTGCTCTTCTAATCGCTCTGGTGTCTGGCTGTGTGTAATCGGCCGCCAGGCAATTTGCCTCAACCTCCCACCCCGCCATAAACGTCTCCCCCTTACCCTCACAGATATTGTGGAGCACACAGCAAGCAGTAATAACAATGGGAATATTGGTTTTGCTGAGGTCTAACAGAGTCAGTAAACTGCGACAGCGTGCCTTTAAACGTCCAAATGCACATTCTACACCATTCTGCACTTGCTCAGCCTGTAGTTGAACTGCTCCTGACTACTGTCCAGGCTGCCTACGTACGGCTTCATGAGCCATGGCATTAAGGGGTAGGCTGGGTCCCCAAGGATAACTATAGGCATTTCAACATGCCCAACGGTAATTTTCTGGTCTGGGAAGTAAGTTCCTTCCTGCCGCTGTTCAAACAGACCAAAGTTCCTGAAGATGCGAGCGTCATGTACCTCTCCCGGCCATCCCACGTTGATGTCTGTGAAACATTCCTTGTGATTCACCAGTGCTTGCAGCACCATTGAAAAAGTACCTCTTGCGGTTTACATACTGGCTGCCAAGGTGGTCTGGTCCCAAGATAGGGATATGAGTTCTGTCTATTGCCCCAGCACAGTTCGGGAACCCCATTGCAGCAAAGCCATCCACTATGACCTGAACATTTCCCAGAGTCACTACCCTTGACAACAGCAGCTCAGTGATGGTGTTGGCTACTTGGATCACAGCAGCCCCCACAGTAGATTTGCCCACTCCAAATTGATTCCCGATTGACCGGTAGCTGTCTGGTGTTGCAAGCTTCCAGAGGGCTATCACCACTTGCTTCTCAACTATGAGGGCTGCTCTCACCTTGGTATTCTTGTGCTTCAGGGCAGGGGAAAGCAAGTCACGAAGTTCCATGAAAGTGCCCTTATGCATGCGAAAGTTTCGCAGCCACCGGGAATCGTCCCAGACCTGCAACACTATGCGGTCCCACCAGTCTGTGCTTGTTTCCTGGGCCCAGAATCGGCGTTCCACGGCATGAACCTGCACCATTACCAACACGAAGTTCAAATTGCCAGGGCCCGAGCTTTGAGAGAAGTCTGTGTCCATGTCCTCATCACTCTTGTGATCGCGCTGTCATCGCCTCCTCGCCTGCGTTTGCAGGTTCTGCACATACTGCAGGATAATGCGCAAGGTGTTTGCAATGCTCACAACAGCAGCAGTGAGCTGAGCGGGCTCCATGCTTGCCATGGTATGGCGTCTGCAGGAGAGCAGAGTTGCAGCGGAAGCGGTGGATGACAATGGATGCCACGAGAATAGATATTTATACAGAACAACGAGATGACCTGCGAGGTGGATTCATGGCACCAAGAGAGCAGAGTTGCAGCAGAAGCGGTAGAGGAAGACAGCACCGCGCACATTTCCCGAGGAAGACCACAAGTACCTGGGAGCACGTGAGAGACAACATGGAGAAATTCACTACTGAGGCAAGAGCAGCAGAGCAGAGTTGCAGTGGAAGCGGTGGATGACGACGACGGTTAGCAGTCCTACTGCATGGTCTGCTGACAGCAGTGTGGCATCTGCATGGAAAAAAGGTGCGAAACAATTGTCTGCCTTTGCTTTCACGGAGGGAGGGGCGACGGACGACATGTACCCAAAACCAACCTCGACATTGTTTTTGCCCCATCAGGTATTGGGAGCTCAACCCAGAATTCCAATGGCCAGCGGAGACTGTGGGATACCTACCCACAGTACAATGCTCCTAAAGTCAACGCTAGCCACGGTACTGTGGACATACTTCGCCGACTTAATGCACTCCGTGTGGACATACGCAATCGACTGTATAAAATCGATTCCTTAAAAAACGACTTCTATAAGATCGACCTAATTTCGTAGCGTTGACATACCCTTAGTATAACAACTTCCGACTCACTGGCTGAACAGAATGAATAATTCATGCGAGTAATTTTGCCTAATTCTAAAATGAATTGCCCAGCTGTCTGCAAGTGGCATTTCCTCAGATTTATTCATCAAACGGTTTGTATGAATCACGCTTGGTCTGCCCTTTGAGCTCCAGCCATTCGTTGACAGTAGATGAAATTCGAGCTGCGGCGGTTAGTTTCTGTTGGAGACGTAGGTCACATGGCAGGACTCTGCTCCTGGTTAGAGAAAGTAATGTAGATGAGATTAGGATTTTATAGAACTGATGTGATCTGCTGCTGCTGCTGTTCAGAAGCTCTAAGAATAAAGCCACTTTTGTTTAGCAGTGGGTGTTCGAAACTGAGTAGCGCAGCTTAACTCTGCTGACACTGAAATCCTCCTATTAAAGGCTATTGGAGGCTCTTGAAAATCCCGTGATAGGTACCTCAATGTAAATATAGGTGCCTAATTTTAGGCTCAAAAGTTTGAACAAGAGCAACCTAGATGAAGCTATGGTAAAGGAGTATTTTAATCCATAAACACAACAGAGGGGTGCACAATTCGAAGGGATTTAAGATCTGATCTCATTGATTTTAGCAAGGTTTGGTTCAGGCCCTAACACATTAAATTTAAAAAAATTAAACAAAAAAGCAATGTCAAACAAAGTAGAAAACATAAAGCCTTAATAATCAAAATACATGTATTCTAACCCTCTGGCCACCCTTTCTATATAATTTCCCCTTGGAATTGCATTACTATATTGGCTGCGTATTACCCAGTTCAGTATAAAGTTGTATCACTGTAAAGTTCAGAATGACAGAAAGGATGATTTATCAGCCTTACATGGTTAAAATAAGGATAATGGCTCACGTTAATAGGGGTTTTTCAGTAATAAAAATCCAGCCGCTAGGAGCTGTAAAATATATTTTTTAAAAAAAAAAAACTCATTGCTAGATCCACTAGTTGGCTTGAGTTGAAGAAGTTTTCTTTAATAGAATTAACTTAATGAATGGCAGCATATGCAGAAAAATACACACACACAGAGGAGAGTACAAAATGCTATTCAACAGATCTATGTCCGACCATCTCCTGACACCAGGTTCTGAGACCTTTAGGTCAGCTTAATAGTACTTTACGGGTGGTTCCACTGAAGTCACGATTACTTCAGGTCCATAAAAAGAAAAGGAGTACTTGTGGCACCTGAGAGACTAACCAATTTATTTGAGCATAAGCTTTCATGAGCTACAGCTCACTTCATCAGATGCATACTGTGGAAAGTGTAGAAGATCTTTTTATACACACAAAGCATGAAAAAATACCTCTCCCCACCCCACTCTCCTGCTGGTAATAGCTTATCTAAAGTGATCACTCTCCTTACAATGTGTATGATAATCAAGTTGGGCCATTTCCAGCACAAATCCAGGTTTTCTCACACACCCCCCACACACACACACAAACCCACTCTCCTGCCTTTCTCCAATATCACCTAACCACTCGTTTAAGTTTTTAACGTTTAACCTAAATACAGGAATGGGGAAGATATACCCAAATTCCACCCTTCAGCACATCAAGCAGTGATTTGTGAAATTCCTGGAAAGCAAGGAAACTGCAGAAAGGTGCAGAAGCTGAGCAATTAGGGGAATTAGGGGCCCATCAGAATATAGGCCTTGATTCAGCAAAGCACTTCAGTCACTCCCTATTCAACAAAGCTCTTAGCATGTGCAAAAAAGTTCAAGCCAAGTGCTTTGCAAAATCACTGCCCTATGTAGTAAAGGATAAGGCTGCAGACCACTGGCAACTATTTAGAAGAAGAAAAACACAATCTGTAGCTAGGACATAGGTAGATTAGAATAGGGAATGTTTCCATGCCCCCACTTCATACCTAAATCACTGACACCTGGTTTAAATAAGTGGCTTTCAAGAAGTACATATACACTGTAAAACCACTTGAACCGTAACCCTCCAGTGATTCCGCAGGATGAACCTCTCGTGTCAATTCCCTCCCACCCTCCCTGTCAATTATAGCTTTTAGATCCTGGAGAATAAAAAATATAAATGTGGGGATCACCTAGGATAACTCTGTCCAGAATTATATTAAATAAACCTAATCTCTCTCTAATATGATTTCTCTCCCTACTCAAGGGCAATATTTACTTGATCCAGTATCCTCTCACCTATCACTCATTCACTGGATGAACTAAGAAAAGTATGGAGCCAGGATATAAACTACCTACATAAATAATAACATATGTAGCCACCAATAAATCCACCATTCACTTAAGACTGAAAGTTGTTCAGCAGACTTTTTTTTCCCCTGGACACATTGGAAGCTTGCTGGAATAAATATGTCAAGAATCAAAGGGAGTCATAGCAGCTGGAACTGTGGACAAACTAACTGCAGCTAGGGATTGTGGGAGCACAGAGGCTATGCTGGCTGTGCTGAAGACTGCAGGACTGGGGAGGGATCATTGCCATACAACTACTTCAATAGTTTTACCCCACATGGGGACCGACGGCTGCTTTGTGAGAGACCGGAGCAATGCAGCTAAAATGTGGCCAAGAGTCTGGCCCTTGGTATTTACACAAGCTGAACGCCTGTAGAATTGTCTTATTGTTCTGCACTGCATTGCTTAGCACTGCCCTCAGCCTCACTTCTGAAGGGTCCCCAAAGCAAACCCCAGCCAAGGCTAATGAGCATTTGTTTGGAGCTAGTTTCAGCATCCTGGACTGCCGAATTATTGGAATTCATGCTGTCACTGCAACAAGGGGCCAATTAAATGCCGAATGGGATGGTGGACTTTATGACATGGACAATTGTCCACTGGGAACTGGGTTGGGACACAGAGCCCTTAATGACAAACTAGAAATAATCAAGCCCACAAACTTCATTAAAATGTAGTCCTTGCAGTCAGTTTAATTACCTTGGCAATAAGCATTTATTGCTGAAAGAATTTAAGATCCAATTTGACATTTCACAAGTAGAAGGAGGACAAACATATATAATTGTTCAGGAATAACCATGTATACAGAGTGGCCAATCCCATTTTATTATTTCTTCAAATTAAATGACATTGGGCCAAATTCAACCCCCATATAACTCCATTAACTTCCATAGGTTACACCAGTGGTGACCCTGACCTATTATGGCTGGGTTTTTTTTTCTAGATTATTCTAAATAATAAGGATTTGTTTACTTTTTGTTATTGCTGTTGTGGGAGTATACTACCTGTGGAAAACGCAAATTAATTGACCTGGCTAGAATCAAGTGTAGTGCACTGAAAGATTCCCCACAGGACTCTTCTAATGAAACCTATTACTGATTTGTGATTCCAGCTATTCCAGCCAAGGTGACAGTAAAGTGACATAGGGAAATAAAGACTGGGATGAGACAGTCAATACTGCCCTCAGGTACCATATTGACAATCCAAGTATCACCTCAACTGCTAGAAGAGGGCCTCATCCTCCCTGATTGAACTAACCTCGTTATCCCTAGCCCGATTCTTCCTTGCATATTTATACCTGCCTCTGGAAATTTCCTCTACATGCATCCGACCAAGTGGGTATTCACCCACGAAAGCTTATGCTTCAATACATCTGTTAGTCTATAAGGTGCCACAGGACTCTTTGCCACTTTTAAAGTATCCTGAGTCATTCTCCCTTCAGCCCCTTCCCCCCCACAAACCATGAGATTGCCTGAGTAATCAAGATTATAAAGATAATATTTTGTGGTTCTTTGTATTTGCCTTCTGGTGTTCATGTTTTCCAGCTGCTCTGCCCAGGCATGAGGGCTAGAAACTTAATTTTATTTTTGAACAAAAATCTGAGATTCTGCTGTAATCACCTGACACCAGGAGCTAGTCCATTGAAATACAAATAGCATGAGACTGATGATACAACTGAGAGACTTAGCTACACCGGTACCAGTCTGAAGAAACTTCATGGACTACGGAAGTCTTACTCCGGACTGACAGCAGTGCAGCTGAGCACAATACGACCGCTTATGCTTCTAGAAAGAAGCCATGCAAATGGAGGAGAGTCACTAATCAAATAAAGGCTTGAATTTTCAGAGAGGTCTAACACCCATTGGGATTCAGTGGGTATTGGGTGCCTAACTCCCTTAAACCCCTTTGGAAAAAAAACAGCATTAAAAAGACAAAAGAAAGATGGGAGAGAATTTTTAAATGATCAAAAGACCTGGCATTTAAAAAGATGTTCTTTGAGAGGATTGCTTCTAGAAAATATCACCACCAAAGCAACCAGCATATGTAACAGTGTCACACAGCATCAGACAATATTTCCGGGGTAATTTGAGATCAATGAGATTGCTTTTGTGGACTAGCCTCCTCCGAATCATTTGCACAGAATGCTGGGCTACAGTAAATAAACATACAGACTCACTCTCCTGCTGGTGGAGTGAGAGAACCTGGATTTGTGCAGGAAATGGCCTAACTTCATTATCATGCACATTGTGTAAAGAGTTGTCACTTTGGATGGGCTATCACCAGCAGGAGAGTGAATTTGTGTGGCGGGGTGGAGGGTGAGAAGACCTGGATTTGTGCTGGAAATGGCCTAACCTGACGATTACTTTAGATAAGCTATTACCAGCAGGACAGTGGGGTGGGAGGAGGTATTGTTTCATATTCTCTGTGTATATATAAAGTCTGCTGCAGTTTCCACGGTATGCATCTGATGAAGTGAGCTGTAGCTCACGAAAGCTCATGCTCAAATAAATTGGTTAGTCTCTAAGGTGCCACAAGTACTCCTTTTCTTTTTGCGAATACAGACTAACACGGCTGTTACTCTGAAACCAGTAAATAAACAGAGGGACCTGGTTTGGAATCATAACAGCATGACACATGAAGAGTACACTGACAACAGCTGGGATAGCTCTACGGCTTGATCCTCCTGTTATACAGGCAAGATTCTCAATGGGAGTCTGGGGTGAAATTGAACCCTGTGCATTGAAACTAAGGCTGAAGTGGTGCATGGATTTTATGCTGCTCTTCTCATTGCCAGTCGTTATCCTCATTTAAAATCAGCAGAGAGGACCTGCAAGGAAGATGACCTTATAAACATCCACAGTAACAATATAAGACCAGGTCCCACAGATAGTGTCACCCGGTGTCCCCGTTCCACCACAGTTAGAATCTTCAGTGAGGAGTGGAAGGGACCAAGGGACATTTGGTGCCATTCAGCATGGAGCAATGGAACTACTTTTAATGCAGAGCACACAGCCTGTGGAAGTCATTGCCAGCTGATATCATTGAGGCCAAGAGATGAACAGGATATTTAAAAACAAAAACAAAAAAAACACACGTGGGGCATTTCGATGGATAATGAGAATATCCAGAGGTATGAAAATAGTTAATATTGAGAAAATAAACAAACGTTCTGAAAGGGAGTTGTAACTAGGACATGTAGCAGGGTCTCCCCCACCCCAGTGTCAGATCCTGTCTCTGCTTCACTCTTGTGTAAACTGACAGACCAACTCACCAGCTTATTCATCCACTGAAGTTCCCACCAGTGTTATTTTCATTCCTTTTCCCAGGAATGCATTTATTGTTCAAACACAATCACAGCTCAGCCAATACACGCAAACCAGGTCCTGACCCTAAGGGGTCTGCCTTAAGTTACCGTCTACACTGCAATCAGAGTTGAGGCTGCAGCACATGCATGTAGACATAACCCAAGATACCTTTCATCTAGCTAGTTTGAGCAACATTAGCAGTGAACTAGATGAAAGGTGGGAAGGGATAGCTCAGTGGTTTGAGCATTGGCCTGCTAAACCCAGGGTTGTGAGTTCAATCCTTGAGGGAGCCATTTAGGGAACTGGGGCAAAAATTGGGGATTGGTCCTGCTTTGAGCAGGGGGTTGGACTAGATGACCTCCTGAGGTCCATTCCAACCCTGATATTCTATGTTTCTATGAGACATAGCCTTAGAGGGCTTCTACTGCTGTCTTCCATTGATATCCCCAGCCAGGTCTTTTCCCCTAGCTGGTGTAGCAAGCTTCCCCTTCTGAGTCCTTTCCCAGTCCCAGGCTCTCCTGCAAGAACTTTCTTATAATTCTTCCCCATAAATGAGTCACTTGTTGGCCTTTTGGC
Organism: Eretmochelys imbricata; assembly: GCF_965152235.1. Lineage (NCBI taxonomy): Eukaryota > Metazoa > Chordata > Testudines > Cheloniidae > Eretmochelys > Eretmochelys imbricata. The sequence goes on from NC_135597.1 coordinate 9,920,674, forward strand.
CAACCAGTTGGGAGGCAGCTGTTTAGTCACAGGCTGAGGCTAAACCCAACACCCCCCTGTAGAGTCATCCCACCATATTACAGGAGCCAATCTGTGACTATTTTGGATTAAGGAAATTTTCCCTGGAGATAAATTATCTAAAAATTGCCTCCAACAACATTCTTCAGTCAGTGACTGGACACTGGACCACTGAGTTGGATCCAGCATTGGAATTGCTACGTTCCTAAGTCGTGAGCTTGTTGCCTCCATTTTATTTCTTCCTCACTGTCCTCTGCTTATCTCCTTATTTATAAACTCTGCCCTCAATATTTCACACAATACTTACATAGTGGCTAGAACGTTTACAACTTTTTCTTATATTCCTAGGTCCACTGATTGATTGGAAAGCTTACAGCTCAAATTGTGGCTATACCAAAAGGATGGAAAATTATAAATACCGAGGGACTAACTCCACTTTTCATGTCTGTAGTAGTCAGTCCTTTGATACAGTTTTTGAAGACTCGTGTTTTAAATTGTGAATCTAGAGGCTGAAAATCTCTAACTGAAAGATCCTAATAATAAATCATCATAAGCAAATGGATGAGATTGCAATGGTGCCATTAAACTTTACAACGCCCTCGGTGTTTTGAGGCTCAAATTGATTTTGATTGAGTGTCACATATTTACAGGACATGTCAGATATTTATTATACTTTGTCACTTGACTTCTGCCAGGTGCCACTTACACACTTTTATGCATAACACATTTATTGCTAGTTGTTTGGCTTCATTTCCGTAATCCATTCAGTTAACATAGTCTGCTGCAAATGTCAGAAGATAACAAATACAAACTAGACAGGGTTTTTTTTCCTCCCTCCCCCGCGCCTCAACACCTACAAGGTTCCCTGAAAGACAAATATTTCAACAGTGGAAATCCTTTCCATTGCTCAAGCAATTGTGAACATTGTAATTATGATTTAGTGTGGGGGCAAAACAACTGATTTTGATCAAATTACAGTCAATTATTCATTTTGCTCCCTTGTAGATAAAAATAAGAAAAGGGGCAGATCACGGAAGGAGAAAGAACAGTGCAACTGTTTATTGAGGAGCCAAAAGTTACAAAATTCTAATCTTAGTTACACCAGAGAACTTGACTTGAGTTACTCTGAGTTTACACCAAATTTTTTTGCATTTAAAAAACACAGAATCCACCTTTTATGAGATAATATATATGGTTGTATATAAAGGTAACTAATCTAAAGTGACTGCCATATAGGAGTATGTAACAATTTTCATAAATTGGCACGCTCAATAAAGTTATTACAGTGCAGAGCTGCCAGATTATACAGTTCTCAACACCGCTTCTTTAAATTTCTAGCCTCTGACAAACTTCAATTGCACAATTTGATTAAACTCTGTTTGCAAGACAGGACTCCTTTTAAAAAAAAATGTTGATTCTTAATGATTTGCTGCCAGAGGAATACAATACAATATCCAGCAATGAGTGACTAAGGAGCAGTCCCATATTGAACCAAAAGGCTTAAAATGTAAACTAAAGAAAAGGATTTGGCAACCTTGATTAAAAATAGGGATCTTGAAATCAATAGCATCACACACATTTCTGAGTGCAGCTTCTCCGAAGAGAAAAGCTATATGACAGCAGCAGTCTGAAGTTTAGAAACACGACAACACATCCCTGATACACTATCATTTTGTGTGAGCTTTAAGCCCAAGTATTTTTACTTGATATAGTATCATCATAAGGTGAGGTGCATTCTAGAAGAATCTCTCAGCTCCTCTTGATGGAAGTGTGTGGTGATGGTGTAGATCAGTGTTTCTCAGCCTTTTCAGGTTGGCCACCCCTTATTCAAGGTTAAAAATTTCTGCATCCCTCCGCCCTTGCATTTACTATCAAAAAAAGAGTAAAAAAAGTGAAGCATTGATAAGCCTGTATAATTTATTTGTGTGTGTTTTAAGAGATTGACAGAGAATAGTGGTGACTTGGTCAGAGTTTATAAGTACCTACATGAAGAACGCAAAATTATTAATGGGCTCTTCAATCTAGCAGATAAAGGTAGAACATGTTCTAATGGCTGGAAATTGAAGCTAGACAAATTCAGACTAGAAATACAGTGAAGGTAATCAACCACTGGAACAACAATGATGGGGTCTAAATTAGCTGTTACCATTCAAGAGAGAGATCTTGGAGTCATTGTGGATAGTTCTCTGAAAACATCCGCTCAGTGTGAAGCGGCAGTTATAAAAGGGAACAGAATGTTGGGAACCATTAGGAAAGGGGTAGATAAAAGGACAGAAAATACTGTATCATATTGCCTCTATATAAATTCATGGTAGATATACTGGAGTTGGAAAAGTTTCAGAAAAGGGTAACAAAAATGATTCGGGGTATAGAATGGATTCCATATGAGGAGAGATTAATAAGACTAGGACTTTTCAGCTTGGAAAAGAGATGACTAAGGAGGGGCATGATAGAGATCTATAAAATCATAACTGGTGTGGAGAAAGTAAATATGGAAGTGTTATTTACTCCTCATAGCACAAGAAGGAGGGGTCACTAAATGAAATTAAAAGGTACTAGGTGTAAAAACAAACAAAAGGAAGTATTTCTTCACAAAACACACAGTCAACCTGTGGAACTCCTTGCCAGAGGATGTTGTGAAAGCCAAGACTATAACAGGGTTGTGATAGAGCCTTCAGTGGCTGGGCAGCCTAGTGGCCAGACCGTTGGTTAGGGACTGGAGGGGGGAACCTGCTCTCCCTTCCCTCAGGTCCTGGCTCAGAGTCCTGGGCCACTCTCACCCCTAGACAGAGGGGATGGATCTTGCTCCCAGCCATGAGGGAGGAGCTCAGGACCTGTTGTCTGAGCTGTTTCTTATGTAAATCCTTTAGTTTGGGGCATGGCCCCGCTAGTCCAGTTTCCCCACAGTTGGGGCTTGGCGGTAGATTCCCCTTGACAGGGGAAGACTTACTTGCTTCCAATGGCTGCGTTGGCAGGCTGGTTGCTGGTCTGTGCCTTCAGGCAGACACACAGAAACCTCCTGCCTCTTCGCCCGTCAGCCCCTGACTGAGTCAGGCTCCCTTCTTTTCTCCCCTTTCCAGGCCTGGCATTGGCTGCAGGTATAATGGGGCGGGGCTAGCTGAATCCACAGGTTTTCTTTAACCCCTGCTGTGTCTGGTAACTGTCTCTCTGCTCCTTCACAAAGGTTCAAAAAAACTAGATAAACTCATGAAAGATAGGTTCACCTATGACTAATAGCTAGGATGGACAGGGATGGTATCCCTAACCTCTGTTTGCCAGAAGTTGCGATTGGGCAACGGGGATAGATCACTTGATGATTCCCTGTTCTGTTCATTCCCTCTGAGGCACCTGGCATTGGACACTCTCAGAAGACAGGACAGTGGGCTAGATGGACCTTTGGTCTGTCCCAGTATGGCCGTTCTTATGTTAACTCACGCAGAAAAATGAGAGAGAAAAACACATCCCCACCTCTTGGGGAACACTTTTCACAAAGTGATCACTTCATATCTGATCTTTCAGTACTTGTCCCTAAGGGAAACCTGCACAACACCATCAAAATGCAAGCTTGAGACACCAAAAATCATGGATTTAAGAGGGACATCGGTCTTATGGCTCATTACAACAATTTGTAACACATCACACTTCCTACTACCCTTTATGGCCAACTTCAAACCCTTTATGGATAACAATCTAATCCCTGCCTTCCACATTACCTCTACTGTTTAACCATCTGTCCCAACTTCCCCAGAGCTGAAGAAGAGCTCTGAAAGCTTGTCCTTTCTCCAACAGAAGCTGGTCCAATAAAAGATTTCACCTCATTTACCTTATCAGTATTAATTAATAGGCTCCACAAGTCCTAGGTGGTGCTTTCCTTACCTTCCCTGCCACCCTGAAAACATACCTTCAGAGACCATTTACATTTATCATCTGCCTCTGCAAACAGCATCTAACTGCATGTCTACACTACAAAATTAAGTCAACCTAACTTACACCTGCATACAGCTGCCACAGTAATGAGATTGCACTTAGACTATATCAACCGAACTACATCAACATTGACTCCATGCTTCTTGTGAAGATGGAGTTAAGTCGGTGTAGTGGGCGAGTTACAGCAGCGGGAGCGAAATTTTAGTGTAGACGCTTACAGAGTTAGGTGGACAAAAGCTGCATTGCTTTGACCTAACTCTGTAGCATAGACCACGGCTAAGCAATAAGGCATATCAGAGAGGTGGGTTATATCAAGAGATAATGACTCTCCCTAAACCTATTGTTCTCCAGGAATCTAACTGAGCTATCCTGGACCAGTAAGTTTCTTCAGCCTATTGCAGGACAGAATGTCACTTCATTGCCTGTTAACCCCAAAGCTGCAGCATTTCCTTGGAGTGGAGAAGCTGGCAGCTGGTAATTGTCTCCCCTCCTGATTTGCTGAGAGCAGCATGTTGCAGCTAAAAAGGAAGTGCTCACTATGACAATTAAATTATAACAAAGAGGCGACAGATACTTGTGAAATTTACATTTTTATTTCAAAGATGACATTTGAAAGCAACAATTCAAATGCCTCCGAATCTGTCTTCTCGGCACTAATGATTTCTCACAGTGATAAACACCTTGTGCTATGACCCTTGCTCAGCTCTTTGGGAAGTTGTGGGGATGTTTATCACCATGTACAAAGCCCATTCCATTAAAGTTATTGCTTAGAAGAACCATACTCCTTCGGTGCCTTTGGTGAATGTATTCAAATTTTCGTATTTTATGTCTTTTTGGTGGAAAAAGTGCTTGCATGAAAACTTTTCTATGCTATAGTTACACATGACTCTCAGGAAAAGAGGTTTCTTGAAATGTTTGCATCTATAGAACATACAAGGTAAAATCCCCATGGATTCCATACTGACTTCTACCTTGTTATTATTTGCCTTACGCTAGTGCCTCGATGCTCCAACCAACATCAGGCTCCATTGTGCTAGGCACTATACATAAGACCAGCTTTCATAGATTCTAAAGCCAGAAGGGACCACTGTGGTCATATAAAGAAAAGGAGTACTTGTGGCACCTTAGAGACTAACAAATTTATTTATTTATTTGTTAGTTAGTCTCTAAGGTGCCACAAGTCCTCCTTTTCTTTTTGTGGATACAGACTAACACGGCTGCTACTCTGAAACCTGTGATCCTATAGTCTGACTTCCTACAGAACACAGGCTATAGGACTTCGCAAAATAATTCCTTTTGAATTAGAGCATATCTTTTAGTAAAACATCCAATCCTGATTTTAAAATTGCCAGCGATGGAGAATCCACCACAACCCTTGGGAAGTTGTTCCACCCTCACTATTAAACATAAATACCTTATTCATCTAGCTTCAACTTTCAGCCACTGGATCTTGTTCTATCTTCATTTTATATTTGTTGGGTGCCGGGCTCTTGAAAATCTGCCAATCAGTACCACAGATGGGAGCTTCTGAGTCCTGAGCACTTTGTGAAAACCTGCCTGCGGCTTGGATGCCTAAACAGATGCTCACTCAGCTCTTTTGAAAATTTGGCCCAGGCTAAGAGAAGGGGGGAAATGATTTATGACACTTTCCACACATTCCCACCCCGCATCCTCTCATTCTTTAATCAACTATTATTTTTATTTTATCGTGTGCATTATGGTAGCCACTAGAGGTCCCAAATGAGATCACTAACCCAGCGTGCTCTGCGCTGTGCATACATATTGTAAGAGACAGACCCTCTCCAGAATTGTTACAATGTAAGAAGACAAAACAGTTAAAGGGGAAATGGGGAGACAGCGTTGAAATGACTCGTCCAAGGTCACAGTGCAGATCTGAGTAAAGAACCCATATGCCCTCCACTGTACTATGGTTGGGCCATTAGACTAGGAGTAGATCCGCTTGAAATGTTTCTAATGTCAACAACAGAAAATATAGACGAAATTGAGGAAAATTATGACAAAACTGGGGAAAGTGGAAAAGTAGGGGAAATGTGTAGTTTACCAGCTTTTAATGAAACTCATGTGGAGCAATTTTCCTGCATCTCTCCACCTCTCTCATGCTCTGCTTCTTAGCCCGAAATCACCTCAGATCTCATCTTACGCTATTTTATAAAAGTGTGTGTGGGAGAATGAGAGCGAAAGGAAATGTACTCAAAGACAAAAATGTGGAGGAGGAATGGGAGGTTGGGGCTAATGAACCTTCAGGAGGAATCCATCAAAGGGGAGAGCAAGAAAGGAAGAAATAGAAAAGCACCCAAAGAGCCTAATAAACAACATGTCAAGAACATTACTGAAAACTGTGAAATATGTAATGTCAGTAAACGGGAGAGAAGGCAGCATCACTGTAACTGAGCCTTTACTAGTGCCGTTAGGAAAAGCAAGAAATTCCATATCAGTAGCAGAAGATGTTATTTTTGCAGTGACCTTGAAAATGCATGTTTAAGCTATTAGCAAATTCTGCTACAAGGTCGCAATGAGTGAAGGGAACATGCTGTAAGAAAATTTGGGCATCCAGGTGTTTTTATATATGTTGGTGGAAGAGCCACTTTTCTGCAAAGCGATGAAAATAGAAAATGTCAAAAGAAGAGGAGGCTGGGGAGAAGAGAAGCATGACAAACAGGAAAGCAGAGGGATAATGCTGAAATTCATGTTTTCATCCTTTCACTGCTCTTGTCACCTTCTTCTCGGTCATCTCAGATTTCCCCATCCTCAGCTGACACCTATACATGGGGAATGAAGAGGGGAATGAAATGAAGAATAGTAATACTGGTTGCTTGGTGACCCAATACTATTGACTACAGCAGGGTGACATTTTTCCAGACAAAATGTCAATAGAAAGAGCCCCACGGGTCTGAAGGGCTTTGCACCGTACCCTGCGTAATCTTGACCAGAAGAGAATCCATGTATTCTATCTGCTTTCCTTCGGATAGTAAGCTGGGCACAATGCTGTAAAAACGTTCAGTACACACAAACACACCAGCGAGGTCTGAGGAAGTAGGTACTTATTACAGACATGTGAAGCAGGGCTAGATTGAGCCAACAGAACCGGAGGTGCTGTGTAAGCTGCACCATCATAAGAATACCCCCCACATAGCACGGGGCCTCAGAGAGGTTTCTCAGAGGCAGAATGCCTGGGTTGTGGGAGGGAATAAGAAGCATAGTCAATTTCTGTTGCACTTGAAATAGGCAACTTTTACCACACCACACACATCTGAGCTGCAAGTAGGGGACGGAGTCAACGCTCTTTTCACTGCACGCCCCCGTTGCTCACAAGATGGAGACTTAATTAGATCCAAATATCTGGGAAGGTCTTACTTGGCCAAGTAGGTTGGCCTTATTTCCTGACCCTAAGAAGCTGTTGTCAAATGGGAGGTGGGTGCTCAACTCCTATTAGTTATCAGTGGGATTTGGCTTGGAAACCTTTATTCTTCAATTCCAGCATTTCTAGGTCTCTGTAAGGAGGACAAGGGCTGGTTTAAAAAAATCCAAGTAACTTCTGGGACAGCAAATGTAGAGTGCAATCAACAAGGGATCATCCAAGGAGCAGTCTTATAAACCTCATTTTCTTTACGTGTAGAATATCTTATTATAAAACACAAAGATCTCACATCTAAAGGTGGGTGCGCCTAGTTAGATGCCTAGACACATCAATTAAGCAAGAGATTAAATAGTACTCTGCTAGTTCCAGCTGACCCACAGTGACCTCTAATCACTCAAAAGTTATTTACATTAACATATAGGTTTTAGAGTTCTGTTTAACCAGTGGCTGCAACATAAATGGTCTCAGAAGGGAAAAGTCCACGATATCCATTGACATTCAGTGTCCACAGTTAGAGTAGAAAAGCTGTAGGAGGCTATGGGTGGCAGTATGGTTTAAGGGATATGAGTCAGAACATGTAGGTTTTATTCCTGGCTTGCTACTGATCTACTTTGTGACCTTGGGCACTCCTTATTCCTCTATTCCCCTCCTATGCTTTTGGTTGGTTTTTTTTATTATTTGTATCACCACAGTACTTAGGAACCCTAGTCATGGACCAGGACCCTACTGTGCTAGGTGCTGTACAAACACACAACAAAAAGATGGTCCTTCCCCTGGAAAGCTTATAATCAAAGTATAAGACAAGAGATGGCTACAGACAGCAAGACAGCGGAGTACAAAGAAACAAATATCGTTCATCATGACAGGCAGTGGTCTCAGTCTTGTCCATCATGGTCTGTCTGGTCTATTTATAATGTAAATTATTCAAGGCAGGGATACTCTCAGTGTGTTTGCACAGCACCAAGTGAAGCAGGGCCACAATAAAACCTGAGACTTCTAGATGCTTATGTGATATACATTCAGAAGAAGTGTCCAATGATAATGTCCTCTTAGCGTAGGAAGGAATAAAATAGCCAAGTTACAATCATTGCTAATTTCAGCCTCACTTCTCTGATTCCTCTGAGCTTAAGAACAAATAGTCCTGGGCAGAAATCAATCAAGCCAAATGCAAACCAATTAACAAGGCTGATGAACAGCTGTATTTCATACACTCACTGTCTCGTTTACCGAGCATACCGCTGAAGCTTTTCTTCCTGATGAAAATCAAATGGTGGGACAGTCCATGTGCGAAATGAATTTTAACTGCATACGCGCTGGGAAACATTGCTTACATTTACATAGTGAGGCATTTGTCAATGTTACCATTATTGACACCAATTAGTCCTTTATTACCTTTTCTGAGAGTCATTCTGTGCAGTAAATTAATATGCCAGGCTAACATATTCAAATCAGCATTTGTTTAACATTTAAGTGTGAGGTATATTAAAGAAAGAACTGAAGCACTGCAAACACATATCAGAGATGTAGGTTCTTCAGAAATGAAGGTGAATAGTCAGAACAGCTCAGCCAATCATATAGGGATATATATGATGATCTAATATGTCCTTCACCCTTACGGAAAAGTCCTATAGAAAATGATGTTCAGGTTTTAGGAACCCGCCTAAAGAAAACTCTGAAGCCCCCTCCTGCAAATATTGACTCATGGGCTTAACTTTCAGTCCACGAATAGTCCCTGTGACTTCAATGAGATCTCTCACACGCTTAAAATTAAATACATACATAAGCGTTTGCCAGACTGAGGTTAAGGTAACACACTGGCCAACTAGACATGCATATGGGTAATGAGAACATCCGCCATTGCATTAGTTAGACTAAAATGATAGTTTGACAGATTGATAGAGCCAGAAGAGTTCCCAGAAGTCACCTACTACAGGACAGGCCTAACAAAGAAAATAACAGAACGCCACTAGCCATCACCTTCAGCCCCCAACTAAAACCCCTCCAACGCATTATTAAGGATCTACAACCTATCCTGAAGGATGACCCAACACTCTCACAAATCTTGGGAGACAGGCCAGTCCTTGCCTACAGACAGCCCCCCAACCTGAAGCAAATACTCACCAACAACCACATACCACACAACAGAACCACTAACCCAGGAACCTATCCTTGCAACAAAGCCCGTTGCCAACTGTGCCCACATATCTATTCAGGGGACACCATCAGAGGGCCTAATAACATCAGCCACACTATCAGAGGCTCGTTCACCTGCACATCCACCAATGGGATATATGCCATCATGTGCCAGCAATGCCCCTCTGCCATGTACATTGGTCAAACTGGACAGTCTCTACGTAAAAGAATAAATGGACACAAATCAGATGTCAAGAATTATAACATTCATAAACCAGTCGGAGAACACTTCAATCTCTCTGGTCACGCAATCACAGACATGAAGCTCGCTATCTTACAACAAAAAAACTTCAAATCCAGACTCCAGCGAGAAACTGCTGAATTGGAATTCATTTGCAAATTGGATACTATTAATTTAGGCTTAAATAGAGACTGGGAGTGGCTAAGTCATTATGCAAGGTAGCCTATTTCCCCTTGTTTTTTTCTACCCCCCCCCCCCCCCACACACACACACCCGACGTTCTGGTTAAACTTGGATTTATGCTGGAAATGGCCCACCTTGATTATCATGCACATTGTAAGGAGAGTGGTCACTTTGGATGAGCTATTACCAGCAGGAGAGTGAGTTTGTGTGTGTATGGGGGTGGGGTGAGAAAACCTGGATTTGTGCTGGAAATGGCCCACCTTGATTATCATGCACATTGTAGGGAGAAAGAAAAGGAGTACTTGTGGCACCTTAGAGACTAACCAATTTATTTGAGCATGAGCTTTCGTGAGCTACAGCTCACTTCATCGGATGCATACCGTGGAAACTGCAGAAGACATTATATACACACAAAGACCATGAAACAATACCTCCTCCCACCCCACTGTCCTGCTGGTAATAGCTTATCTAAAGTGATTCTTCTGCAGTTTCCACGGTATGCATCCGATGAAGTGAGCTGTAGCTCACGAAAGCTCATGCTCAAATAAATTGGTTAGTCTCTAAGGTGCCACAAGTACTCCTTTTCTTTTAATGATAGTTGTGTTACCTAAAAAAACCTTAAGGAAGGTTCTGAGTCCTACAGAAAGGATTTAGGACCTGATTCTTGTTTAGACTTAAGGATCCTTTATGTTACTCTCACATCATAGTGGGGCCTTTGTGAAGGAGAATAAGGCCCCTGTTTTATAACTAAATTCAATAGATTTTTAGTATGAGTCCTGAAAACCCTCTTGGCCTAATTCCTATCAAGTATTTTTCATTCGGAAAAGGAGACAGTATGGTCCAGTGGACAATGAACAGAACTAGGAGTCAGTACACCATGGTACTATTCCCAGATCTGCAACTAATTCATGCTTGGACTTTGAGCAAGAAACTTAACCAATCTCACATTGTACTTGAGCAGCTGGAGCTGCTGCCAAGGATTCACTGCCATTGTTATTTGAGCTAGCTCGATCTAAGATAGCTGAGGTGCATCAGCACATGCTGCAGTCACACCTCTGACAGCTGTGTGGACCAAAACAAGTCCTAATGATTCAAGTGAATCATACGGTATTTCTTAGGAAAGAATTTTAACGATTGTATAAACTGGGCTTGAGCTTCAAAGCTCAACTCCACCTTAACAATTTCTTAAAAGAGAATGCATTTGGCTTCTATTTTATATTTACAACACAAAATATTTCTGGCACGGCAAAGGTTACGATTTTAGTTTGATGCACAGAGATTTTCTCTACAGCTTCCTGGGACTGACAGTACAAATCCCTGCTCTCGAGCCTTAAATTTATGAAACAATTAATGGCTCCATAATGGCACAATCCTATTCCCACTGACTTCACTGAGAGTAGGATCAGGGCTGGATTAAGACAGACATTATGTGCTCATGCAAAAGGCCTCAGATCCTGGATTCGCATGAGGAGATCAGAATCTCAGCTTTCATATTAAAAAAGTAATGTTTCTAGCTCACTTGGATGCATCAAAAAGTTTTAGAATTGGCACCAAGTACAGCCAATGTCTGCTTAAGTCAGCAGAGACACCCTGAAACAATAGCATCTAAAATTGCCCTGTTTCTCTTAACTCTGAAACCTGCTGCCAAGTCAAGGAAGGGTGAAGGGCGGTGCGGAGAGGGTGTATTGCTTATAGGGATTTTTCATCGGACCTTGAATTGCCTTATAATTTAACCTTCAGTAGGACTGGACCCCAAATTACTTAATGTGAGAGGATAATGTGATCTGTAACCTTCAGCTCAGAAATAGGCACACTAGCAGAGGAGCCATTCATAGTGTATATTCATAAAGCCTCCATTACACAAGGACTTTTTCAAGCAAACCAAAGTGTCCCTTGTCTTACGCTTAGCAATCTAAACTCCCTTGCATGTAAGTTCTTTGGGGATGGAACCATCTTGTTGCTCTGTTTGTATAGCGCCGAGGAAAATGGAGTTCTGATCCACGAGCAAGGCTCCTAAGCCCTATGATACTACAGGTAATAATAATTAATAATATTTAAAGCAACATTTCTTTAATTGAAGCAGGGGTGCTGGAAAAATTTGTATAGTGGGGGTGCTGTGAGCCATTGAACCAAACTGTAAACCCTGTAGATGATAGAAACCACTTCAAGTCAGGGGTATGGCAGCTGCCCCAGAACCCCTAGTTCCAGCACCTATGAAAGGAAGAAACCATTACCTGTCTGCCTGTTGAGCCTTTTTTACCCAGTCCTGAGTCCCTGATTCTCTTCTCACTTACACCGGGGTAAATCAGATGCAACGCCATGAAAAAAAAATCAGTGGTGCAAAACCAAGCCTGTTAACAGGAGTCCAATCCGGCACCAGTTGAATGGGAGGTTTGTCACTGAATTTAATTAAGCCACATCAGGCAGTAGCTAGGGCAGAATCCACCCTACCCCATTCCCAAATGATCCTCCTCCCCAGGTATATATCATCAGCTCCATCTTGTCTGGATTGAGCTTCCAAATTCCTAAAGATTTTTCCATTAGGGAAGGGAGTCAGTATGGCCCAGTGCAACCTCAAGACCTTGAAATTTGCACCTGCAGCATCCACGCAGAGGTTGGCCTATCCGCAGGGCGGCGGCTATTAAAAATACAACAGAGAGATGGGCTGTGAACTCAGTCCACACTTAGGAACTTGTCACAATTACCCCACTTCTTTCACACTTGCATATTGCAGATCTGTAAACACCTTTAATCAAACACCTCGTCATTCATACAGCACTGCATGAAGTCTCTACTGACGCATGCTCGACTGGTCGATTGACGACGCCAGCACTTCCCATATCAGACTCAACTTGCTGACCTGCAGCAGTTTTCATAGCTTTCCAAAGGAGGAAGTTCCTTCTGATTGGAGAAATACCCAACAACAGACATGTCACTGGTCATCATGACCACATTTGTGGTGTTATATTAGAAATGGGCCTAAATTGGAAGGTTCAGCTACAGTTCTGGGAGGTTGTGAAATCCCCATCACTGGAGTCTTTTAAGAACAGGTTAGATAAACACTTGAAGGAATGGTCTAGGTGTATTTGGCCCTGCCTCAGTGCAGGGGTCTGGACTAGATGGCCTCCTGACATCCCTTCCAGCCCAACATTTCTATGATTCAGTGGGACTATTCATGTGAGTGGGTATTATTCAAGGGGCCTAAGGGTCGTAGAATTCAGCCCAAAGCAAGTACATTTTTGCCTGTAGTAAGACACCACGCAAGGCGAGTCAGAGTGACAGAACTGATGCATCAGTTTTTACTCAATCCTTTCGCTGAAACACCTCTCTGTGGCAGAGTTCTGCCTGAGCAAGGTCCTTAGGATTGTTTATAAATGATAAACTGTTTTAGAAATGCAATTCATTGTTAGGAAATGCCAAATGTGTTAACGCTTCATCTAAGTCTATTTAATTGACACTATTTCAAAGACAACTTTTCTATCTAGTTTCTGGCAAAATGTTCAGGAGTGCAGTTTAATTACAAATCACAAGACAATTTGCTTGCATTTTTTTTTTTACCTTGAGGGAAACATGCCTGATCAAAGGCATAAAAGACTATTTTCTTTCACGTGTGACTGATTTAAGAAATTGAGGTTTAAATGAGAGAGGCTACATTAATTTGCAGTAAATCACTATGGAGCACACAACCCAAATCTCCCACAGTGACCATCTGGCATAGTATGATTGATTCCCATGGGAGTACCCCAGTAGTATGTGTTTGGAGGATCAAATCCAATGCTATCCACTTGTATTGATACAGAATGTGAATAATACTTAATCCTGTGCTCACCTAGAATCATAGAATCATAGAATCATAGAATATCAGGGTTGGAAGGGACCCCTGAAGGTCATCTAGTCCAACCCCCTGCTCGAAGCAGGACCAATTCCCAGTTAAATCATCCCAGCCAGGGCTTTGTCAAGCCTGACCTTAAAAACTTCCAAGGAAGGAGATTCCACCACCTCCCTAGGCAACGCATTCCAGTGTTTCACCACCCTCTTAGTGAAAAAGTTTTTCCTAATATCCAATCTAAACCTCCCCCACTGCAACTTGAAGCCATTACTCCTCGTTCTGTCATCTGCTACCATTGAGAACAGTCTAGAGCCATCCTCTTTGGAACCCCCTTTCAGGTAGTTAAAAGCAGCTATCAAATCCCCCCTCATTCTTCTCTTCTGCAGGCTAAACAATCCCAGCTCCCTCAGCCTCTCCTCATAAGTCATGTGTTCTAGACCCCTAATCATTTTTGTTGCCCTTCGCTGGACTCTCTCCAATTTATCCACATCCTTCTTGTAGTGTGGGGCCCAAAACTGGACACAGTACTCCAGATGAGGCCTCACCAATGTCGAATAGAGGGGGACGATCACGTCCCTCGATCTGCTCGCTATGCCCCTACGTATACATCCCAAAATGCCATTGGCCTTCTTGGCAACAAGGGCACACTGCTGACTCATATCCAGCTTCTCGTCCACTGTCACCCCTAGGTCCTTTTCCGCAGAACTGCTGCCTAGCCATTCGGTCCCTAGTCTGTAGCGGTGCATTGGATTCTTCCGTCCTAAGTGCAGGACCCTGCACTTATCCTTATTGAACCTCATCAGATTTCTTTTGGCCCAATCCTCCAATTTGTCTAGGTCCTTCTGTATCCTATCCCTCCCCTCCAGCGTATCTACCACTCCTCCCAGTTTAGTATCGTCCGCAAATTTGCTGAGAGTGCAATCCACACCATCCTCCAGATCATTTATGAAGATATTGAACAAAACCGGCCCCAGGACCGACCCCTGGGGCACTCCACTTGACACCGGCTGCCAACTAGACATGGAGCCATTGATCACTACCCGTTGAGCCCGACAATCTAGCCAGCTTTCTACCCACCCTATAGTGCATTCATCCAGCCCATACTTCCTTAACTTGCTGACAAGAATACTGTGGGAGACCGTGTCAAAAGCTTTGCTAAAGTCAAGAAACAATACATCCACTGCTTTCCCTTCATCCACAGAACCAGTAATCTCATGATAAAAGGCGATTAGATTAGTCAGGCATGACCTTCCCTTGGTGAATCCATGCTGGCTGTTCCTGATCACTTTCCTTTCATGCAAGTACTTCAAGATTGATTCTTTGAGGACCTGCTCCATGATTTTTCCAGGGACTGAGGTGAGGCTGACTGGCCTGTAGTTCCCAGGATCCTCCTTCTTCCCTTTTTTAAAGATTGGCACTACATTAGCCTTTTTCCAGTCATCCGGGACTTCCCCGGTTCGCCACGAGTTTTCAAAGATAATGGCCAATGGCTCTGCAATCACAGCCGCCAATTCCTTCAGCACTCTCGGATGCAACTCGTCCGGCCCCATGGACTTGTGCACGTCCAGCTTTTCTAAATAGTCCCTAACCACCTCTATCTCCACAGAGGGCTGGCCATCTCTTCCCCATTTTGTGATGCCCAGCGTAGCAGTCTGGGAGCTGTCCTTGTTAGTGAAAACAGAGGCAAAAAAAGCATTGAGTACATTAGCTTTTTCCACATCCTCTGTCACTAGGTTGCCTCCCTCATTCAGTAAGGGTCCCACACTTTCCTTGGCTTTCTTCTTGTTGCCAACATACCTGAAGAAACCCTTCTTGTTACTCTTGACATCTCTCGCTAGCTGCAGCTCCAGGTGCGATTTGGCCCTCCTGATTTCATTCCTACATGCCCGAGCAATATTTTTATACTCTTCCCTGGTCATATGTCCAACCTTCCACTTCTTGTAAGCTTCTTTTTTATGTTTAAGATCCGCTAGGATTTCACCGTTAAGCCAAGCCGGACGCCTGCCATATTTACTATTCTTTCGACTCATCGGGATGGTTTGTCCCTGTAACCTCAACAGGGATTCCTTGAAATACAGCCAGCTCTCCTGGACTCCTTTCCCCTTCAAGTTAGTCCCCCAGGGGATCCTGGCCATCCGTTCCCTGAGGGAGTCGAAGTCTGCTTTCCTGAAGTCCAGGGTCCGTATCCTGCTGCTTACCTTTCTTCCCTGCGTCAGGATCCTGAACTCAACCAACTCATGGTCACTGCCTCCCAGATTCCCATCCACTTTTGCTTCCCCCACTAATTCTACCCGGTTTGTGAGCAGCAGGTCAAGAAAAGCGCCCCCCCCTAGTTGGCTCCTCTAGCACTTGCACCAGGAAATTGTCCCCTACGCTTTCCAAAAACTTCCTGGATTGTCTATGCACCGCAGTATTGCTCTCCCAGCAGATATCAGGAAAATTAAAGTCACCCATGAGAATCAGGGCATGCGATCTAGTAGCTTCCGTGAGCTGCCAGAAGAAAGCCTCATCTACCTCATCCCCCTGGTCCGGTGGTCTATAGCAGACTCCCACCACTACATCACTCTTGTTGCACACACTTCTAAACTTAATCCAGAGACACTCAGGTTTTTCTACAGTTTCGTACCGGAGCTCTGAGCAGTCATACTGCTCCCTTACATACAGTGCTACTCCCCCACCTTTTCTGCCCTGCCTGTCCTTCCTGAACAGTTTATAACCATCCATGACAGTACTCCAGTCATGTGAGTTATCCCACCAAGTCTCTGTGATTCCAATCACATCATAGTTCCTTGACATTACCAGGACCTCCAGTTCTCCCTGCTTGTTTCCAAGGCTTTGTGCATTCGTATATAAGCACTTGAGATAACCTGTTGATCGCCCCTCATTCCCAGTATGAGGCAGGAGCCCTCCCCTCACAGACATTTCTGCCTGTGCTTCCTCCCGGTATCCCTCTTTCCCACTTACCTCAGGGCTTTGGTCTCCTTCCCCCGGTGAACCTAGTTTAAAGCCCTCCTCACTAGGTTAGCCAGCCTGCTGGCAAAGATGCTCTTCCCTCTCTTCGTAAGATGGAGCCCGTCTCTGCCCAGCACTCCTCCTTCATGGAACACCATCCCATGGTCAAAGAATCCAAAGCCTTCTCTCTGACACCACCTGCGTAGCCATTCGTTGACTTCCACGATTCGACGGTCCCTACCCAGGCCTTTTCCTTCCACAGGGAGGATGGACGAGAAGACCACTTGCGCCTCAAACTCCTTTATCCTTCTTCCCAGAGCCATGTAGTCCGCAGTGATCCGCTCAAGGTCATTCTTGGCAGTATCATTGGTGCCCACGTGGAGAAGCAGGAAGGGGTAGCGATCCGAGGGCTTGATGAGTCTCGGCAGTCTCTCCGTCACATCGCGAATCTTAGCCCCCGGCAAGCATATTTGTCAGGCATTTGTCAGGCATTTGTCACTCGTCTCTCACCTTTGCTGTTCTACTCTAAGTACTTTTAAGACCACCCCTTCACTTTAGTATCTCAACACCCCACTGACTTTTATGCACTTGGGCCATGTCTATACATACAGCACTGCACCTCCGCAAGTGGCAGATGCTAGTTCAACGAGAGACGCTTTCCCACCAACATAGTGCCGTGCACACGAGCGCTTATGTTGGTGTCAACTTATGTCGCTCAAGGTTTTTTCACAACCGAGTGACATAAGTTATGCCAACATAGACTGTAGTGTAGACATAGCCTAATTCTCATAGTAGGGAAGCATTATCACCCCCATTTTAGAAGGTGCATAACTGAAGCAAAGAGAATACTGTACAGGATCCAAGAGGAGCGAGGCCTAACCCAAACTGAACCATCACGATGGCCCCTTCAGGACACACTCCAAACCAACCCCAGCCAGCAGAGTTTGCAGTTCTCTTACTGTTCTATGAGGGAGCCAGGCTGGCTTCCTCCTTTCCCCTGAGGCATCAAATCAGGGAAGGAACAGTTTAAGCCAAATTCATAAGGCTCTTACCCCAGAGCCTTGAATCGGAGCAACCAAACTTACAGTCGGAAAGCAAAGTCACTAGGACCCAGATCAGACAAGCGTCCTGCAGCCTGAAGGGTACTGCAACCCAAAACAACATGGATGGGATGGATCCCTTTTGCCTCCCTCCCAGCTCCGTTTTCCTGCTTATATATCTATATGTCTCCCTACCACTGAGCAGGGCAGGCTGCTCCTTTATTGTGCCCAGGCTGTTTTGCCTGCAAGCTCCAGGCTACTCCATAAAGAAGTAGTATACCCCCAGCACAAACATCTTTCCTTGAGGACTCCCATCACAGAGCAGGGGATCGAACCTTGATCTCCCCAGTTCCCACCCAATGCCTTAATCCCCCAAGCATCCTTCCCTTTGGACCTGGATTTTCACCTCCTGGGGTAAAATCTTTTGCAAACATATCAAGATATCAGTAGTAACACATAACCTGAACTAATAGCATTGTTCCACCCATCCCTATGTGTCTTAGCGTAGCATCTGGTAATTAAGGTTTTCTGTTTAGGCTACTGGGAGGAAGGATTCATGAATTGTGACTAGAGAAGGCGCAGGTTTTAAAGTATGAGATAAACCAGCTGAAATGAAGGGCTGGGTATTTTTGATCACCTGGGACCTTTAGAGATAAACACAGCACCTGTGGAAAGCGAATCTTAAACCTTACAATTTCTAGATATGGGAGATATACAACAAAGCATCAGGCTCAATCATTTATTGATGAGTCAGTCTGCCCTTTTAACGGTATCTGCACAAATGTTACAATTATACAGGCAAACTGCAGCTGCCAGAGTATGATGGGACCTTTGCCAAGCCCTTTCATTGTCGTTTGCATCAACTAATGCCTTTCACCAAAGGAAGAATCAAACTGAGCACTGATTACACTGAGGCGGTTGGTAGATATGTGATGCTGTGACACACTGAGTAACTTTCCTAGACCTGAAGAACAGCTCAGAGTCTGCTCAAAAGCATGTCTCTTCCACCAACAGATGTTGGCCCGATAGATGACATGACCTCACCCATCTTGTCTGCCTACATTGAGACATATTTGTATAGCAGTAGTTCCTAGGAGACCCAGTCATGGAACGGGGCACCCAATTGTGTTAGGTGCTTTACAAATATTGCAACCTGAGTCACATTTTGATCCCCAATCTGCACCTGGGGCATAGCAGAGAAACTATACATTGCCCTTTGCTTAGACCTCGCCAGAATTCCATGTTCTAGCCCTCAGTATATTCCATTATTTCTTAGTCAACATATTAAATGCTCTTCACATTTCCTCAGATTTTTCTTCTTCCTGCTTCTGGCATAATAATCACATTCACTTATATTTCCTTTCTGAAAGATGCAATTCTTGACAATTCTTTTTATCTGTGCATGAGATAATATTTGATAAGAGTCTAGACGCAAAGTCATATTAGTGATAGAAAATTACAACGGTTAGTCCTTGCAAAAGAGGGGATAAGTAACAGAAAGTTAAAATGTACTCAGAACAGCTACACAAAAGGAATGGCACATTAACTGGGGTACACATGTACCCGCAACCACCACTGAGCATGCTTTCTCATTGGTTCTACACTAACTGCATTGACTTAAACTGAGTTACTTTTGATTTATACCAGTATCAGTGGGAGAAAAACCAAGCCCAAAGAGAGAATCCTTCCTGATGGTTCCTGAATTTCTTAAGAGGAAAAGGAATGAGAGACAGGGCACCTATTTCTGCCACTGACTCACTGTGTGACATTGGAAAAGTCATTTCAATTCTTTGTGCCTTGATTTCAACACCACCGTTATCCACCTATATAAGGGCATATCACTATTATATCTGAAAGAGACACACTTTGGACCTGATTCTGCTCTTACTGTATACTGATCCTCCTAATTCACATTGGCTTTATACTGGTGTAATCCCATGGACTTCAGTGGAGTTACTGGGTGCAACTCTCTGGCTTGTGTTATGCAGGACATCAGACTAGACTAGATGATCACAATGATCCGTTCTGGCCATGTAATCTATTAATCTAATTGTTTCCAATGTAAGTAAGATGAGAATCAAGCTCATCTCCAATAAACTTCAATATCAGGTCAGATGCTCAGCTGGTGTAACCGCTCCATTAACTCAAAGACAGGAACGATAGTCTTGTGGTTAAGGCACTAGACTGAAAGCTAAGTTCAATTCCCAGCTCTGCTAAAGACTCCCCGTGTGCCCTTGAGCAAGTCCTTTCTTCCCTCTGGGACCCAGCTCCCTGCCTGTAAAATGGGGATAATAATCCATCATGTGTCCCTATTGTCTATTGAGCTCCATTTGCTCAAAAAGAGGAAGGATGGGACACTGGAACTAGAAGACTTGAATGTAATTCCTTCCTCTGCCCTAGAATTCCTGTATGACCTTGGAAAATCATTTAGTCTTTGTGCCTGTGATTCCTATCTGTAAAGTGGTGATAACAGCACTTCCCTATATCACAGGGGTGTTGTGAGAATAAATACAATAAAGATTGTGAGGTTGTCATGTATTGCTGTAATTGGGCCCATATATGTGCTTATGATAGAGAGAATGGTGCTCTGTTGATTCACACCAGCTAGAGATCTAACCCACTGCTAGAAAGTTTAACTGAAGGAGCTAAGGCATACAAAATCATAACAATCCTTTTTGCTTAGTGATGCAATGCTGCTAAATGCAATTATCTTAAAAAAACAATGTGGAGAAAAATTGATTGTACTACTAAGGTTTGCTTTAATATAGCTAACTCTGTATGATCTTAAATTAGATGTTCATTTTAATTACATAATCCTATTGTGCTGAGCTACCCATTTTCAATTGGCAAACTGAAGAACAATCTACCATAATCATAGGCACTGCAAAACTCACACCTGCATGTAAACATATAAAGGTCTCTATAAGAGCTAAGGATTATTATTATTTTCAGGACAGAAAATGAAAAGGAGCATATTCAATTAGAACTGCAGGGAGAATTCATGTAGGCAGAGGAGATTCCCCAGTTAGAGTGCAGCCAATACACTAAAGATATGTAGCCCATCTGATTCCCATCAAAGTCAACAAGGTTGGATCAAGCTTTAAACAGCCCTGCTCTTCTAATTACTCATTTATTTGTATTTCAGTAGCACCTCGAAGTAGAGCTACTCAGGAATGTTTCAACTACACTTTTTTGTCTGAAAATACCATTTTGTTGGGAAGGTTTCTCTGATCCAGGATGTAATTTTGGGTCAAACCCAGAGAGTGAGACACCCCCCAAAATAGCCAACAGCCTAGTGGTAAGGGCACTCACCTGGGATGTAGGAGACATTCTCGTGGTTTGAATCCGTCAGAGAGGGACTTGAACCTCAATCTCCCACATGAGTATCCTTACCACTGGGGTACTGCCTAGTCTGAGGTGTGTATGTGTGTGTCTGTCTCCCCCCTCTCTGAAAATTTTTGGAAGGTCTTGATTTCGTTCTGCACTGGAATGAGATCAAGTGTCAAAACTTCAAGAATTCTGCGAATCAGAATTCCTGTCTTCTAGGTATCCATTCCTAGAAATCTCCATCACGAACCAGGCCCCCCATTATGGTAGGTGTTGTATGTTTTCTATTCTCTTGATCCATGTGCACTTGCTCCCTCTCACACCACTTCTAGGGACTTTGCTTTACAGACGGTATGAGGTTTTTTCGTCTTTTAATATCCTGCCCTGCTATCTTTAATCCCTGCACCCCCATTTCTCATCTGCATGTCAGGATTCCCTCTGGGACCTTTTTCCACTTGGCTTCCCAAGAACTCAGTTCGAGTCCAGCCGTCATCACTCAGGTATCTTTATCTGGCATACAGCAATGCTAGCCTGAGTTGACCAAATGCAGGGGAGATGGATGTCGGGTACATTACAGCTCCAAAGTTACACAGAAACTCTCGCCCTCTATATACATTACACTCATTGTATTTACTATGCATTGCATCACTTATTTTTGGATTGGACTGGTTACTTTGCAAGGAACCAATCACTGTGCAGCATGCACTGTCCATATGCTGTCTGTGGTTCAACATCCTCTTTGCCTCATCTCTACATTCCTAATTTATTTTGTCCCTGGTTATCTAGTTCACAGTAAAGAGTTCCCTGGGTGTTAACTTCTCCTTCTTAACTTAGTTGGCTCAGACATTCTGTCCTTTTAGCTTATTGACCTATTTATCTATCCTGCTGAGCACAAAAGTTCTGTTTTCAGCCTAATTATCTGTTTACTTCCCTAATTCTATCTTCCAAGAAATGAAGCCTCGCTCTGTGTGTTAATTACTCATGTCAGGCCAGGACTCAACTACATGGTATTCCAGCTGTGATCAGGCCCTATTGTGCTCGGCACTGTACATACACAGAGTAAGAGACAGACCCTGCCCTGAAGAACTTGCCATCTTACTCGACCAGACAAGCATAAGGTGAGGGAAAGAATGTATTAATATTTTAAATAAGGAACAGAGCTGTTCCCAGCGAGATTAAGAGAATTGACCAAGGCCAAACAACTAAGCTGTGGCAGAGTCAAGGATTTAACCCTTATTTCCTGCATCCGAGGGCCCCAGTACATCTCCCATTGAAATGAGATGGACTCAGTTCTTGCACCTGGACCTCAGTAAGCAACATGCATAAAAGATCAAACTCATACCCTTAGCTTTCTCCCAAATCAGCTCCCCCAGTACCTGTTTCCCTTGCATGAGTCACAGCTCCGCATGTATATTTAGATTTTTTTTTTGAAGTTGCATTTTCCCTCCTCTAAACCAGATGCTCTAGACTCCTGGCCCAATCCAATTCTTGAGACATGACTAATGTGTGTGTTAAAAACAAGTTAGTTTGACAATCTCTTCCTACAACCTGTAGAATCACACTTTCCTCCCGTTTGGAACAATGATTACGTAAGTATCATATATTCCCATCTGCTGTGTTCCACACCATCGACCCCTTTTCCTGTTTTGAGCCATGACTTAATATACAGAAAATAAAACCCACCTACTGGGCTCCACATCTTTCCATCCTCAACTTTTGCAGAATTCAGTCCCCGTTTCTTACTCTGAAGGGTGATTATCATATTCCATTCTATCTTAAGATATGTAGCTGAGGTTATAATTGCCACTTCCACTTTGCAGATTCCCAGTCCACTTCTCTCCTCATTTTGAAGTGAGGCTGTTTAAAAATAAAATTGACTCCATCTT
This sequence comes from Eretmochelys imbricata, assembly GCF_965152235.1. NCBI lineage: Eukaryota > Metazoa > Chordata > Testudines > Cheloniidae > Eretmochelys > Eretmochelys imbricata. Next base: position 9,943,589 of record NC_135597.1, read on the forward strand.
GCTGGGTCTAAATCAGCTGTAGATTCCCACCTTCAGTCTCAATCTTTGATTTTAGACATCTGCCCATCTAGATTCTTATACTGGCCCTGCATAGTAGTCTCTGAATACCTCAGAAATATTAATGAATTCATTCTGCAAAGTAGGGAAGTAGTATTATGTCCAGTTTACAGATGGAGAAACTAAATATAATCATAGGACTGGAAGGGACCTCGAGAGGTCATCTAGTCCAGTCCCCTGCACTCACAGCAGGACTAAATATTATCTAGACTATCCCTGACAGGTGTTTGTCTAACCTGCTCTTAAATCACAGACAGATGAAGGGCATGTTCCAGTCAAACTCCCGTTGACTTAAATGGCTGCTGGCTCAGACTTCACATGATTCTCTGAAAGTCATACAGGTAGTGTGTGGTGAAGCTTGGAATTAAATATGGGTTTTCCTGAGGCCCAATGCAGTGTCATAGCCACATCTTTCTTTGACGTGATTAACAGAGTACTCACCCTGTGTGAATATTTTCCAAGCCGCAGCTGGTACTGTGGATAGCGTCAGTGTTTGCATCAACATGAACAAATGTTTGCTAGTAGTTATTCTGATTTCTAAATCTTTATGATTTGAGACTAGAGCTGTCAAGAGAGACACAACAGGCTGATACAGAGTATGGGCTGACCCTGTGTTAAAGTCATCTCCTTATACTGAGGGGATGTCCTATCCACTCCATAACACAAAATTATTCTCACACTTTCTGATAAAGAGAATTATATCTATCCAGTTTATCAAAAAAGACACAGGTGACTTGATTAGTGTGTTGAAGTGCAATAATGGGGAGAAAAGACCAGGTATTAAAGGATGCTTTAATCTGTCAGAGAAAGGCATAATAAGAACCAATGGCTGGAAGCTGAAGCCAGATACATTCAAATTAGAAATAAGGCACACATATTGAACAGTGAAGGTGATTGACCGTTGGAACAAACTACCAACAAAGTGGTCGATTCCCCATATCTTGATGTATTCAAGTCAAGACTGGATGCCTTTCCAGAAGATATGCTGTAACCACACACAAGGTATTGGGCTCGATGCAGGCGTAACTGAGTGAAATGCTATGGCCTGCAACAAACAGGGGATTCAGACTAAATGACATAAGGGTCCCTTCAGGCCTTAAAAAAGTATGAATATAGCCAAGATGTACCTAGACAGACTTGTAGAAAAGGAAGGAATCCCATGATAGCTTGTAGTACAGAGTATGGGATAATCTCATAGTGAAAATCACACAGTGGGGGAGGGAGGAATAGTCATTTTCTTTCAGTCTAAGTGCCATTTCAGAAATGCGAACAAGAGGAAAGAAAAAAGAAACCAAGATCTGGGAAGAAGATAAATTTTATTTACAGTAAAACACTTGGTCTAATCTAATAATCTGTGGAATTAGTACTCGAGGGATGTTCATTTTCTGTTTCTTTAACAGCTCGTCTCAAACATTGCCACAATGTTGCAAGAAATCGTACCTGATCAATGTTTGAAAAAATGGAAAACAACAACAACAAATAAATTTGAAATCGAAGTCACCACTATCTAATAAAAATTGATTAGATCACTTATAGCTATTCAGTGTCTGTTGGGATTTCAGTCTCCATCATCAGTCCTTTCTACAGTCTCCAAATAGCTCTCTCCAAGGTGCTGATTTCCTCCTTGTCTCCCTAGGCTTCTCTATTCTCTAGAAAGGCATGATTTACCACGAGGAACTATAAGGAGTACTTGTGGCACCTTAGAGACTAACAAATTTATCTGAGCATAAACTTTCATGAGCTACAGCTCACTTCATGTCTTTCCTTGGACTCATGCGCTCTGTCCCCTTCCCCTCTGTCTCTCTCTCAAAGATACTTTTATGTCCCTAGTTACCAAAGTACCTGAGCACTTCACAACAACTGTGAGAGGTAAGAAATTACTACTACCACCATTTTACAGATTGTTGGTACAGAAGGACTAAGATATTTTGAAGCCTGGAGGTGCAGATAAACTTAGCAGGCTTTCAAAAGTTTAGGCACCTAACTCACATTTACTTCAATTTTTTTCAACCAGCTCTAATAGGGAATTAAAATGGAATATTTCAAATGCTGTGTATCTGCAGATTTATCTATCTTGGGGTTTTATACTGCCATCTGTTGCCACCGTATCTAGAGCTTTATTCCAGCTATTTGCACAAACTCAATAGCAATAGCTATTGCTAGCGAACTTCACGGAGTCTCTGGAATGTCTCCCTTTTCAGAGTCAAAGACTAAGGTGTGTGTAAATGGCAAGTTTTTTCAAGGCCACAACCATCCTTAAAGCCAGAGAGGAGGCACTACTATCCATGGTCTTGATCTAACTCCCATTGGAATCAATGGAAAGACACTCTGACATCTATGAGAGCAGGAAAAAGAGCTCTATACAGCCATTACATATGTAACCCATTCATACACAGTATAGTTCTTGATCCCCCTCTAGCGGCTGCCTAGTCGACAGTACACAGGTTTTTAAGCCTTCAATGGAACATAGACTCTGCAGGAGAGGTGGATGAAGATTGTCAAACAAAACTTTTGGAGGCAAAGAAAAATGCATATTCGGTGACACGGTAACATTTTGCTTATTTGTGTCGATGTTGTTAAATTTTTTCCGTGAAAAAAATCCAGAAAAAAAATCAAAACATTTTTGACATTTTCTGTTTTTTCTATTTAAAATTAATTTTGTTTTGAAATTTCCTTTTGTTTTTTTTTTAAACTAAAAACAAAACGTTCAGAATCTAAATTAAATGATTTTTAAAAAAAATTTATTGGCTGCAAATTTTGTTTGAAATTGTTTTTAGTTAGACCTAACAAAATATTTTTTCTTCAGTTTTTCAGCATTCCCAGCAAACTGAGAAACCAATTAGTCATACAGCTCTACGCTGCCGCTCATGCAGTAGAGAGCCTGTACTTTTGGATCTAGAAAGCCCACATTCAATAACTTCACCAATAGGTCATCCAAGGGCAAGTATGTTAGAAAAATAGAAATATTTTTAGATATAGGGCTGGAAGGGACCTCGAGAGGTCAAAAAGTCATTGGAGCAGAGAGACAGAACAAGGAGTAATGGTCTTAAGTTGCAGTGGGGGAGATTTAGGTTGGATATTAGGAAAAACTTTTTCACTAGGAGGGTGGTGAAACACTGGAATGCGTTACCTAGGGAGGTGGTGGAATCTCCTTCCTCAGAAGTTTTTAAGGTCAGGTTTGACAAAGCCCTGGCTGGGTTGATTTAATTGGGGATCGGTCCTGCTTTGAGCAGGGGGTTGGACTAGATGACCTCCTGAGGTCCCTTCCAACCCTGATATTCTATGATTCTATGACCAGCTCCACAAAACTGCTCTAATCACCAGGTTACAGAGTCACTCTTATTACACACACAATAAGTCTGTAGGCTACAAGAACGTGTTTGATTCCTCTAGTTTTCATGGAACACTTAAACACTGTTTAGAGTCAACTTTCAAGACCAACATCCCATGGCCATTATGATGCAATTTTTAAAAAAAAATCTCCTGAAATAAGACATTGCCCCACAGATACAGAAATTAAATCAGTTAGCAGTTTCCTGTAAATTAAAAAAAATAAGTTAATCCCCCGAAGTGTTATGCTAATTGCCATGTCTGCACTTGTGGGAAAACAGATACATGCAATGTTAATTACCACCCCAGAGTTCATTCCCAGAGGTTTGACCGGTTAAAGAACATAAAATGTCACTTAGAAAACCCTGCTCTGCCAACCAGATACGAAGGGAGATTAGTAGTTGCAAATTTGTTTAAAAATGACTTCGACAATATTCACTATTTAAAAATAAAAGCATGTTCCTCTGAAATGAATCTTTATTCTTAAGCTCACTCTCCCTTTGAACAATCCTTTATCCATTTCTGTCATTATTAGATGGCACTTGGAGACCATTACGATTCAGAATGCCTGAGATGTGCATTTCAATTAACAATCCATCAGGTCTGGTAAATTGAATCAAGCGGGAAACAGATGTTTAAAAAACATATAAATACATAACAAGGGATCAGACTCTGATCCTGAGAGAGAAAGATATTGGAAATGATAAAGTGCTAAATATCTCCTGGCCAATAACATACGTGGAATGAGCTCCCTTTTCTTTCTCTTTCTCCTCCTGCTCCCTTTTCTTTCTCTCTTTTTTTTTTTTTAATTGAGGTTGCTACCTGGGAGAACATTTTCATTTTCAGATTTTAACATTCTTGTTCTCTCTGAGTGCAATTCCCCCCATGCAGAGGGCCAACTCAAGTCTTATGCACCACTTAAGATCTATTCACTATAGGGCTTAAGTGGATTCTGAGTGGTGCATAGCCCTCAATAAATGAGTTTATTTCACAATTTATTACTGGTAAATCCTGGCAAGGCACCCATCATCAACATTGGCTCCAATGGGAGTTGCAGATGCAGAGGATCGAAATAATTGTGGTCAGATCTTCAGCTAGAGTCATTTTGCTTATTATTATTACTACTACTACAGTAATACCTAGAGGTCCACTGAAATCAATGGAGCTAAGCTAATTAACACAAACAGAGGATCTGGCAATGAATTTTATTCCAAGATATATTCATCCTGTCTTGGATGGCAAACTTATGCATCTGATGAAGTGAGCTGTAGCTCACGAAAGCTCATGCTCAAATAAATTGGTTAGTCTCTAAGGTGCCACAAGTACTCCTTTTCATTTTGATATAGGTTTTCTTTTAGTTCCCATTAAAATTATTTTGAACTGACAGCTATCCACAGTAATTATTAGTGTAGAAGACCCAGTTAGAAGAGCTTGAGTGTGGCTGAGTTTAAAGTTTTGATCCAGAACTATCTCCTAGGTCTTTCTCCATCATCTAATTTTTATTTTTACTTAAAAAAAACAATGCCACCCTCTTTCATGGTATAGTTGCAGGCATTCTGGTTCAGTGGGTAGTGTACTCTGGCACTCTGGAGATGCAGGGGCTTTCTTTCCCCTGACTCTGTCACTGTCCTGCTGGGTGACTTTGAGCAAGTCAAATCATCTCTGCACTCTTACAGAATGGGGGTGACAATACGGACCTTCTTTGAAAAGTGCTATTTTAGAACGACTTATTGTTAAACATTTTTATATGCCACCTGACGTGATAGCATATGTGCTGATATGGACACCCATCCAGCAAAGTGCTTATGCACATTTATATTTAAATGGAGAAGTCATCCCATAGACTCTAATGGGACTGTTCTGGTGTTTAATGCTAAACACGGGCATGAGTGCTTTGCTGCATCAGGGCTGCGTTACTAGTTTTTGCGTTACTGGATTTGCAGGTGGGGAAAGCACAAGACAGGAGAAAGATCCTAAGCTTGTGGAGAGGACTGTATTGTAAACCTCACTATTCCCTCCCCTAATATCTACAGGATCCTGAGAGGGTCTCACCCTCCACGGGAACCGCCCATGCTGCCAGAGAAGCTTTCGGAGAGATCGGGGCTAGTGCACAGACATTTGGGGGCATGTGGAAAAAGTCACTAGAAGCTCAGCTCACAAGGGCCCAGAGAGCCCTAGCATAACTTAGAGTAACTTAGCACAGCTCCACTGAAGTCAAAGGAGGCCCACCGATCAACCGAGACCTGACCCATGTCGTTGGGGTCCTGAAGAAAGAGGCTCCAGAACGGATGCAGAGTCCAGGGGCTTCTAAAAGTATGATCCTCGTTCCCACCTGATGGAGAAGCCCTATAGAATTCACTAGAGAGTAACATTTCTGTCAGTGTGTTGTTCGGTAATCACTCATTGCTTAAGGAGTTTGCAAGGGATCTATTTATTGTGTGGTCAGTTTCAACTGCCTGTGCATAACAAGAGCTTCACAAGGCCCCACTGTCTGGGAAGCCTTGAAGGCACCGTCCTCAAGACCACAATGATTTTTGTTTTTTATTATCCCTCAATATTGCACCATGGGAATTCTTTTAAAAGCAGCCTTCACGACATACCAGGTCTTTAAGCACAAAAAGAGGAACGCTACTGTCAAAAATTTATCTCCATCTGTCACCAATAAAGCCTGGCTACGAATTAATTCCGTACGTTTGGGTAGTCAGAAATTTTGTTTAAACCCTGAACAAAATTCCCTGCATTTTAGGTGCTCAAATGCAACCATTCTTCTTTGACTCTTATTAATTACTCCTTTTATTGTTATTTTGGTGTATCCTAAATAGTTCATTAGGGGGTGACCTCCCTGCTGTAGTATTTTAGAAAATGCTTCTACCAAAAGAAGTTCATTCTGATAGGTTTTTAGAGTTCCTATACAACTCTCCATCCCTACTAACTTCTACAGGACTTTTTAACAAGGGAAGGGTAAGGAGGGGGTTTTCTGAAGAACATGCTAATCACCATGTCAGTATCACAAAGGGGTAAAACCCAATCCCCCTATCAGAACAAGGTGGGGGAAACTCCAAAATTCCCAAGACGATATTCTCTTCCCCAAGACATGGGCAATCTGGTCCAAGATACTTAAAGCTGGTAATATATTTTAAACTTCTTTAATGGTGTGTATGTTTATGAGTGCTAGCAGGTGTCTGGGCCTTGTAGGTCAGTTTCCCATGAGAAGAAAAATCAGTGAAAGTAGAGTCTGGGTATTTTCTTAGGGTAGCTTCTTTATTTTCACTATGTACACCACACCTTGTACAGAGGTTGCTACAAATGGTATGTGTGTAATCACTGCCTCCATAAATCTCAGCAAAACACCAGAGAGCAACTCTGCCCCGAGAATTCACTCTTGTTAGATAGGTTAAGGCACTGAAGAGGAAACTATCTTGCTGTTTGCAACAGCTCCCCCAAAAAAGAAAGTGAATCAAAAAACTAACATAGCATTGTTCTGTCTTTGGAGAAATGCTCGCTCACTAACCAACAACTTTTAAGACTACTTGAAGCAGCAGCGTCATGTGACAACTGCCATAACAATAAAAGAAGTTCAAAGTACGATGGCTAAATTTTTATTATTATTTAATTAACTAATACCACTGTATAGCTGTCTGGCACAGTCTCTCCAAAGATGCTAGAGAGTCTTACAAACATTAGGACCACCTTTTACTTGGCTATGGCACAGATGCACAGAGGAAATAAAGGGCAAATAGCCTGCCCCATTTCCTCTTGTGCGCCCTGTGCAAGGGCAAGGCACAGCAAGGTCATCCCTGTACTCAAAGGATCTGAGACCAGCCACAGTCTAGCTCTGGTGAATTATAAAGTGTCCCTACACTTTGATTTTGCATGCCGATATAGTCATATTGCATTTAAAGCAAAGATCACTGGACTTTCCTGAACTCCTATACCCTCTGCAGCAGACTTGGTCAGTTAGTATTAGCTTCCTCCAGTTTTATAGATGGTGTTGGGGGATCAGTGGGCTGGCCATTTTCCAGTTTTAGTGAAGTAACAATGAAGGGTGCATGCCAGAGAACAAACGCTTTCCCCCCTTGCATATTTACATGCCTGCCGCTGCTTCCTTGCTGTGGTGGTGATGAGTGGAAAGCTACACCAGGCTGAGCTGCCAATGCCTGACATGACACCGTGCATAGGGACCAGACAGTGGCTGGAGCAGCAAGATAACATTCAGAAAGAGATCGCTTTGGCTGTTTCCAATGGGATTTATTTCTCTACATGCCTGGTAAGACTCGACCTAATGCTTTAAAGTTTACGCTGCTTCAGGAGAAAGGAAAAAAAAGGGAATACAAAGAAAACCAGCAGGTGAGATGAGATCAACCAGGAGATAAAAGATAATAATGTGAGTCAGTTTTATTGTGTGTATTATAATGGCATCTACTGAGATGAGGGCCCCTTTGTGCTAGGCACTACACAAACACTGAGTAAGTGACAGTCCCTGCCCTGAACAGCTACAGCCTAAGTAGTTGAGTGAGACAAAACTATTCCCATTTCTATATTACAAATGGGAACTGAGGCATAGGGAGATTAAGGGAATTTGCCCAATGTCACATTGGCAGGTCAGTGGCAGAACCAAGAGGTGACCCTGCATAACTTGAGTCTCAGGACATTTCTCTATCCACACAGCCATCCTTCCTCTCAACAGTCAGCACACATACAATCCATTTTATACAGCGTCTAAGACAAAAACTGCATCCCAAACTCACACAGGTGCTGGTGCGTGGCTTTGGGTGGTGCTAAATCAGTAAATCTGCTGGAAATTTCCTCAGTCCAACTGCATCACCCCCTGGCATTTAAACCAGTAGTTGTTGAATACTCTCTCCACATCCTTCTCTCCTGCACCAGCTACCCTTCCTATTGCCCATTTTCCCTGACAAATTCTGCATTGCTCTTGGTCGTTCAGCGAACCATCAAGAAATGGCTCTGCGGGCCCCAGCCTATGGTTGGAGGACTGCTGCTGTGTTTAAAATGTTTACTGGGTTAAAGCAGGCAGGTGAATTTTCCTCTGTTCAGAGTGAGCGGCTTCAAGGGTTGAGCACCGAAAAGTGTTCTTCACTCCCTTGCAGACCTGCCCTTCCTTCCCACTTAGCAGCAGACAAATGAGAGCAGAAGCAATCGCTTTGGGTCAACAATTGCTCATGTCGCTCCCGATTAATATGGTTTTCCTTGGACAAACACGTGGCTTAACTGAGTAACCTTGCTATATTGTCAGTGCACTTAGGCTCTGCCCTCTTAGTGCATGGCTGTGTTTACTGTAGATGACAAAAACAAAAAACAAACCCTACCTAGTGTATTTGTCTGCTTTGCAGCCCCCATTAAATTGAGGAGTCATATATTCCACACCTGCTACTCTCATTGTTGTCATTTCTTCAGACCTTTCTGCAAAACGGCACCGAGATTGAGAAGTATGTAAGCACCCAATTCCCTGAGCGGTTCTGGAAATCTGGTCCCTTATTTTGATGCCTAAATGGGATTTGAGATCTCTGGAAAACCCAGCCCAATGTACACATTCTGCATCAGCATCATCACTCCCTTCATCTCTGCCCTTTGCCCCTTCACATTGATCATGGAAACCGATTCACTACAGACCCCCAGCCCACTCATGCAGCTGGTAGTAATATTGCTGTTGGTTAAGGTCATGAGTTCAAGTTGCATGGTACATCTTGGACACTAATGCCAAGTTGGATTTCTAAGGAGCTGCTCTTTGACGGAGACGGTAACCTGAACCCTCCAGCGGATGCCCAGACAGAAGTTAAAGATCCCTTAAATAATTTTCCAGAGGGTTAGTTTCCTGGTTAGCAGTCCTTCTCAGCACAATGCTCCCAGGCATCTCAGGCTTCATGGAAGCTATTGCTCAGCACATAATGATTTCTTCGTATCCTGTCACCGAGGTACCAGTTGCTAACTCATTATTGTGAAGTGTAATAATCAGATGGGCTGCAGCCCAGAAAGTCAGGCTCTTACCAAAGAGTTGCAGTGATCAAAAGCTAGAAATAGAAACCAGGAGGCCTGAGGCAGGCAGAACAGAAACCCAGAGAGGAATGGCTTTGTAATTAGCCGAACAGAGGAGAGACTGAATCTGAGAGGTGTTTTCCTCTTGGCTGTCCAAAATGAAAAGGAATAGCAGAGGGGGGCTTTGACAAGCCATCAGCGACAGGATGCAGTGGCCTGCTAGAATGGCAATGAAGAGAAACGATGCATAACTTTGAGAGGCAGGAAAGAGAGGTCCTGAAGGGGCTCACTAGAGACTAGACTGTGACAGTAGACACAGCCATGAGCAAGGCACAGTGGATACACTGCCTCAGCCCTGGAGCAGCATTTTGTCTGGGATACACCCTGAGAATCGGTCCCTCTTCCCCTCGAGTGCAGGGAGGGATTATTTGCTCATTTGCTGCTGGCATAAAGTGGCACAGCCAATGACGATGCTCCCCGAACCAGCTTATCTGGGCTCACCAGTGAAGAATCCCAACCCTCACCTGCCTATTCCCTTGTTAGGAGTTGCAGGTACACATTGCCCATTTCCTCCTGCCAGCTCCAGTTTAAGGAAAGGATGGATGGCCCAATGGTTACAGGACTAACCTAGAACTTATGAAACCCACACTCAGTTCCCAGCTCTGCCACAGTGACCTTAGGCATGTCACTTAGCCTCTCTGTTCCTCAGTTCCCCAGCTACAAAAAGAGGATAAAGCCCTGCCCTGCCTCACAAGGTATTGTGAGGATAAATACATTAGTGTGTATGGGGTGCTCGGATACTACAGTGATGAGGGCCATTAAGTACTTTAGATATATACAAGGTCCGAATAGCTCTTGTGAAGGGTAGAAGGTGTCTTACTCCTACTTACCCCCTAGCGGAGCACATAATCCAAGTCACAGTCTAGCCCTATCTGAAACAGGCACTAATACAAGCTGGACTGACCACGCAAAACCCTACTATCATTGAAAACGGTCCTAGACTCAGACGAGTGATGAATTAACGTAGGTCTTGTCACACCAGCAAAGCTGCTGGAATTGAACAGTAAAGTGACCGGAGATACATGGAGTATGAAAGACGCCGTATGAAACCAAAGCTCTCATCGATCTCCAAAAAATAGTAACAACTGTGGTTTTGTAGTCAACCCCGCAACAATGTCCTTGCATAGAACATATTGTTCTTAGTAGATCAGTACAGCCGAGAGGCCTTCGCTGTGCTCCACTGTGCTAGGCTCTTTCAACAAACCCGGTAGGAGTCAGCCCCTTCTCTGAAGTGCCCTGATTCAGCAAAGAAGGCAGTGGTGCCTCAAGAGACCTGGGTTTTCCCAGGTCCACCATAGATCTGCTGAGTGACTTTGGGCCTGTAACTTCTCTTGTTCTGTGACTCAGTTTCCCATATCACCTAATATTTCAAGCAGCTAAAGAGGGATGCTGGCACTCAGGTTTGGCCCATCCACCCCTCCACCGATGGAGAGGCAGACAGGCCATATTTGATTGGTATTGAGGCCTAACACACACGGGGTTGCAATGCCACTCAAATTTGGCCCCTCCTCCCCTCCATTCGTGGAAAGGGAAGGGCAAGTGAGCCAAGTTAGACTGGGATTGTGATCCTGTGGACCAGGCTGCAATGCCATCATTTGAAGGACCCGATTCCAAGTGCAAACGATGTTATTTTCAATTGAGACAGGGGATTTGGGGTTTCAAAGTGAGACAGTCCAACAAAACCTGGGAGGTCTGGTTTCCTCACCTGTGAAATGCGGACAATGATACTGGCCACCTTAGTACAGTGCTTAGAGATCTACAGCTGAAAAGCTCTGTATAAGGGACAGCTATTGTTATTATGTGAGTAGTCCCATTAGCTTTAGAAGCCTTAGTCATATGCTTAAATACCTTGCTCACTCAGGGCTTTAGACTGGGAGCTCTTCAGAGCAGCCACTGAAGTAAGCAATGTGGATGTACAGCACCTAGCACATACTATTGTAATACTAAAAATTCCTTACCGATCACCTTGGTACTTGAACACAACATAAAAAGAGCAACATAGGAAAATGGGGGTGGGGAGAGGAAATATTACTATACCCATTTTACAGATAGGCAACTGAAGCAAAAAGAGGTGAACTGATGTGCCCAAAGTCATTCAGGAAGTCAGTGGCAGAACCAAGAAATGAACCCAGGTTCCCTGAGTCCCAGGTCAGTGCCTCAACAAGTTCATCCCGCCTTTTCTTCCACGTAGCTAAAGTGGATCAAGATGGGAAAGATGGCTCTGTGGTTAAGGCACAGGACTGGTGGTCATCAGATCTCATGCCTAGTTTTCAGAAGTGCTGAGCACCTCCATTTTCTATTGATTTCAGCTGAAAATCTCTGACAAAAATCAAACCCTCAATACATAATATTCTCTCTCTGTTTCCCACCTACACGTCCTTCCTCTTCAACTCCCATAAATACCAATTTTTTAAGGAGGGGGCGGGGAGGAGCAGTGAAATTTACAAAGCATGTCAGCCTCTGGGATATTTCTGCTGGCAGCCCTGAATGATGCATTACTTTCATACATCTTCAGAACAATAGCACACGAGTGATGTATTACAGCAATGGATTATCCAAATGATGATAGTCTGATGATAGAGTGTCGCTGTGCTTTATTACAGTGATGTTGGCTGGAATATTTCAGGCATGCCAGGCGACTTTCATTTAGGTAAAAACAAGAATTAATTTTGAGATGTGGGAACAAGTTAAAAAAGGGTGTATTTATAGTACATTGAACAATTAATTATAATTTCATTACTGCGCTAAGTATAGTAATGTCTCTGTTTGCAAGGAAAATATCTCACCACTACAGCATGCTTGGGTAGTAAAATACAATATTTCTCAGAGTAACAGCCGTGTTAGTCTGTATTCGCAAAAAGAAAAGGAGTACTTGTGGCACCTTAGAGACTAACCAATTTATTTGAGCATGAGCTTTCGTGAGCTACAGCTGATGAAGTGAGCTGTAGCTCACGAAAGCTCATGCTCAAATAAATTGGTTAGTCTCTAAGGTGCCACAAGTCCTCCTTTTCTTTTTACAATATTTCTCATTCACCAGTGACCGCTGCTTACAATTCATTGGTTTACATTTCCAAGTGTATTTTAAAAAAAAATTCTGAAAAGAACTAATTTCTAAATCCACTGGCTTTAAACTACAGAAAGCCCAGTGACTGGTAGAGTCCAATGTTACTTATATAAGAGCTATTACACTGGTGTAACTCTACTGCCTTCATCGTTTATTCTTGATTTACTCCTGTGTAATTAAGATCGGAATCAGTCCCATCATTTATTACATGTTACATTGAAATGGTGACTGTTTATTAACTCCCTTCTAGTACTCATCAACACATGTGCAGTTGTTGCCATTTAAAAATCATTTTCTCCACATCAGTATTTAGATACCAAGGTGACTGGGAGAGCGAATTAGTGTAGATCAGACAGGAGTGCACAGACATATTATTAAGAAAGGCAAACTCATAGGCTAGGATTTTCAATGCAACTTAAGGGGGGTAGGTGCCCAACTTCTATGGGATTTCAATGGGAATTGGACACAACTCCCTTAGACGCCTTAGAAAATTCCAGCCCTAGTTTATTCAGATTCTCATGTTCACACTTCACCCACTAAAAGATCACATATCCGGATACACTCCTAGGCTCCGTCTTGCCAACATGCACGTCTGCGACTTGTTGAACCTGGAAGGCAGCGGAAGCAGCGTGGACAGGCACTCAGTAGTTTCTGCACCGTGTTGTGAATTTCGCAGCTGTGCTAAATGGGTGCTCCAGGCTCCTCAGCAATACCTTCTTTGGATACTTTGCCATAATTTTGTTTTGTGCCCAGATGCCAAGGTGATCGGCTCTTTGGAAATACCACACACACAGATTAGTGGAGGAAAACTGGGGGAGGAGGAGCTACATCATCATCATAGAGTGCTCTCCATTCATAAGAATCACTGATGTAAGAATCAACCGTATAGAGTGATCCAAACCACTGGGACAAAAATCATTCCTACACTTAACCTATACTCTGCTTGTAAGACTCAATCGTTTATAAGAATCAAATAATCTGGGACTATCATCCTTATACAACAGGCATTCACTGAAGAGAACTGCCATAGATTACAAATAAAACAAGATGGCTTTCCATTTTTGTCTGTAACCAGTGTCCACTTCCTTGTCTGGGACACCCAACTCAGCACACAAGCCACTCATATACCTGCATGTCCAGCAATACCCCCAACTGGCTGCAACAACAGCCACACAGCAATCCTGCTGGTGTCCCATTGCCTTGAGTGGAAGGATAGCATTCCTCCAAACAGAGAGAGCTCACGCTCATTTGCTCAGTCTTTGCACAGTAGGGGAGGATTTGGCTTATACCATGGTTTAAGATGGATTTTTTTGGTTTAGATTAATCCTATTAAAAAAGTGATTATCCTAAACTGAAATAAGCCACTCAAATGGAAATAAAAATGTCTATAAACAAACTTGAACCAATTTAACTAAACTGGGTAAAAAAAAAGATCCATGTTTCGGCCTTGCCTACATGGGAAAGTAGCACCAGTTTAACTTCATATTGATTTTAAACTGCTTTAGCTAAACTAGATGCAAACGCCTGTGCGGACATTCACCTTGGCTTAAACTAGGTTTACTTCAGTTTAGCTTACGTCGATTCAGAACAAGTTTAAACAACTGGAATAAGCCACTGTCAAACTAAAATATCATCCAGAAGCATTGCTCAACTTTTGCATGTGTTCAAGGACTCAGTTAAACCACTGATGCTTTGTATGCATAGGGGCTTCTGTTAAGATACTTCCTTTATGTCTGCAAAAAGAAAAGGAGGACTTGTGGCACCTTAGAGACTTTATTTGAGCATAAGCTTTCGTGAGCCACCGCTCACTTCAAATAAATATGTTAGTCTCGAAGGTGCCACAAGTCCTCCTTTTCTTTTTGCGGATACAGACTAACATGGCTGCTACTCTGAAACCTGTCCTTTATATCTGTTTGTTTCCCTTTGCTCAAGAGTAGTGCAAAACAGACCATTCTGCTGTAAAATAATCTACAATACTCAGTTCCTGTGACTTTCCCACACCTTTCAACATGGCATTCTGTCACTATTAATGTTTCCTTCTCACCGCCCCATCCATACACACACCCTTAAAGAATAATTTGAGGAATTAAAGTAGCTTGAAGGCAAGTGGGCCTGATGTCTAAATCCAGTCCAGAAAGGGGCTGGATTTCCACACAGCTAGATCATTCAATAGCTCATGCTCTTTAAGATGCTGGGAGTAGCAATTTGTGTGTCTGGCATTGCTAATATCTTATTTAGGCATTTTTACTTCCTACCGGTTTGCAACAGAATTATGATTTCCATTGCGATGGCAGATATACTCCTTTTGTCAAACTGAAAGGCATGTTTCCTTTATACTGACATCATCACACTTTCAAGTCTTACACTTTGATACGTGTCCTCCCATTCATTCTGCTACTAGCTTTAGAAAATAAAAGGCACAAAGTCCAAAGCTCACCAGTCTTGCATTTCTGAGCGTGGCTGGAACATTACTAATGATGATTGTTTCAAGTGTTTTGTGACTAACTTTGTGAGAGAAAAACATTTCTTTTCTCCTAGCTGCTAGAGTTGAGAAGACTCCGCCTACGGATTAGAGTCAAGGAAGCTGGGAACCAGGACTCCTGGGTTCTATTCCCAATTCTCTGGAAACAAGTGTGGTCTAGTGGTTAGCTAATGGCAACAAGAGTCACTCAGCACTCCTGGGTTTTATTCCTAACTCCAATGAGTCAGTGAGTCTTTTGGTGAGTAATTTTTTCATCTCTCTGTGCTTCAGTTTCTTCATCTGTAAACTAGGAAACATAATACAAATTTTGCAGAGAGTTTAGATTACAGCAACCAGGGTGGGTGCCATTAAAAACTCCACAGTAATTGCCACATCATGGTACTAAGAGTAGGAACATACAGATACTGTGATTACTACAGGTATTTGGGATGGTGAACGATTAATTGAAATTTGCACTAAATATATATAAAGACAAATGCCAATATTGGCAACAAGAAAATAAATGGCTGAAAATACCACATCAAATGGAATGTGCCGTTTTTATAATTATATATAAACATGAAAAGGCTAATGCAGGGGATGGGGATCAAGACACTCACTGGCAGGATGAGCAATGCCAGAAAAAAAACACAAGAACCAGGGGTCACTCAATTAGATTAATGGGCAGCAGGGTTAAAAAAGCAAACAAAAGGAAATACTTCACACAACAGAGAGTCAACCTGACTGCTATGGAATGTTCTGAAGGCCAAAATTATAACTGGGTACAAAAAGGAATTAGATATGTTCAAGGAGGATAGATCCATAAATGGCTATTAGCCAGGATGTTCAGGGACGCAATGCTCCAGGTGTCCCTAAACCTCTGACTGCCAGAAGCAGGGCCTGGATGACAGGGGATGGATCACTCAGAATTACCCTGTTCTGTTCATTCCCTCTGAAGCACCTGGCACTGGCCACTGTCAGAAGACAGGATGGCCATTCTGATGAGAAAGAGTTTTTCTGAAGGAGGAAATCAGGGAGCCTGAAGGTGTGGTGGATCTGGGTCCCATTTTGCCTAAATCCCTCCCCGATGGCAAAAGTGGTACAAGTTTCCCACAATGCCTTGCAAACAGACCTCAACACTCACCTGGGGGCTGATCTAAACCCTATCAAAGTCAATGGAAAGATTCTCCTTGATGTCAGTGGGCTTTGGATATGCCTCAGGCGAGTCACTCCTGAGATGTGAGGTATCTCAGTGTCTTTCATCCTTGTCTCAGCTAAGGCTCCTAAATGGTGGCTATTGTTGGGGTGGCTTTTGTCACATCGATGCCTTGCTGCTAAGATCTATTGAGACCACCAACCTCACTCAGCATATTAACCAATTCTCGTCACTACTAAGTCAAGCTTTAACCAGCAAACTAGAGGAGAAAGCCCTGAAACCATCCAGCCTCCGCATCTTCAAAGCACTGCATGAACTTCAACTGTGCATCTCAAGTTCAAGTCAGCTTGGAGCCATATAGCTATATGAAAACGGGGAGCAAATGTTCCTTACTGAACATCTTGTACTGTCTCAGCTGCTGGTCTATTTCAAAGCTTCTGGAAAGCTGTAAATTTTCCAGCTATGCTACTGTTGGAGATTAAAGTAGTGTACAGAATGACTGAAGAATTGCCCAGAGCTGAAATACAGACATGTAATCCACTGTTTGGCTGTTGGTCAAAGTATTAATGGTGGTGTTAAACTCATCTCTTTCTGTTTGCTTCAGGGCATGTATGACTTTTTTTTTAAAAAAAAAATGCATAACTAAGAATAGCAAAGTGACTTATTTCCAGAGAATAAAGCCATGAAAGGGATATGATCTGCACCTGTTCCAACTTTTCCATTGCCTATAGTTATCCTCCTTTGAACTTTAGGATTCTTCTGATAAACACGTTTCTCAGATAAAAAAACCAAACCTGGCATTTAAATGCCAGAAATGAAAACCTCAGTAATACATGTTGGCTTCAGATTTCAAAAGTTAATTTAATCCCATAATACAAGAGCAAGTTTCACTTTCATTTAATTCCATTCATCCGCTAATCTCAAACCACTTTGCAAGCATAATTAAAGGGACAGTGCCAAAAAGTTTTTCTTGAGTCATTAATTTTTTTAAATCCGTTTTCTTATACAGCACATTTTAAATAGTGTATTCTGATTTTAGTTGTTTGTTTATTATTATATAAAGGAATGTTCTGTTCCCCACTGATATTAATAGGAGTCATTTCATCAAGGGAGAAGCTGACAATACAAAGGAAATGCTGTGACTATACAAAGCATTGTCAAACACAGAAAGCAAACAAACAGAAAAAACATGGACCACACTGTTGGTCCCACTGACTCGCTTTCAGTTATTAAGCGTTACTGACGGATAGATTCATGACAATTTTACCGATTGTTCTCAGTGGGAGCGGCTGGTCTTGAGCACCTATAAAATTCTGGCCCTAAATCTCTCTGGCCCCAGTTCCCTATCTGTAAACTGGGGGTAATAATACTTCCTCTCCCCCATGTTTCTCCTCTGTCTTGCCGAGTTAAATTGCAAGCTCTTTGGGGCAGGGAGTGTCTCCTACAACGTGTATATACAGCTTCTAGCACAATGAGGCATTGCATTTAGTTGGATCCTCCAGAACTCACTACTATTGTACAAATGATTGTTTGCCACAGTTTAGGGTGTCCCCAACCCCCAATGGGAGCCTGAGGTCCTTGTAGCCCGTGCTCCATTTTGACTCAGAGGGGTCTCTTTCTAGGAGCACCTTTGGAGTGGGGTATAAAAGCTAATGTCAAGAGCTCCCAGAGAAAGCCATTTGCAGTGCACAAAAAGGTGTTTTATTGGTCCTACAAAACCCAGGAACTTCGGCTACATATACTTAGCATCATCTATTGTAATTGTGTCTTTTAACTATTTACACACATGAGGAGAGAGAGTACTCCTGTCAGACAGACCAAGCAGGGCTGGGCAGCCCCATCTAAGCCCCATTTCTGTACTGAAATACACATGGATGCAAGAAAGTGCCTGCTCAAAGATAGGGGGTTCAGGGATCCCACGCTCCTAACCAACTACTAAACCAATCACACACATTAAATTAAAACCGCTCACTGAAATTGTCCTCTAAGCAGCAGACAAATGGTTAAAATTCATTTTATGGAAACCAAAAATTAAGATGTTGCCACTTCAAAGGCTTACAAAACATTGTGGGTTTTATTATTGATCACAATCTAGTTTATCCACTCTGGTACTGTACATGCAGAAGACTTGGCTAGAAAATTACATTGCCTAATTTATTGCATGCCTGGAGTGAACAAAATACTCTGCATTATTGCCTTTAGCAACACCTGTATAAAACATGCCTTAATGGAACACCATCACTCAAAAAGCTTTATAGTCCTCTAGATTACATCTCATAACTGCAAATACAGTAGAAAGTAAACTAGGAATACTAATGGCAACTCAGCACCTTGGGTGAGCATAGAACTAAACTAACAGCAGTGACGTGGATTGTGGAATAACAGGAACATGAGGAGAATGTTGCGTAATAAGCCGTGTTAATGTAGATTTGACACCTTCAGCAAAAGGGCAGCAGAAATGTGCGGAGTTCACTTCTCAGGGCTGACGGTCGAAAGGCAGCAAGGCCTAGTGGACTGAGCAGAGCTCTGGGAGTCAAAGGGTCATGAGTTCTAGTTCTTGACTCTGTGTTGCCATGGGAAACTCGTTGAATCTCTGTGCCACAGCTTCCCCATTGGCTAAATGGGTGTGTGTAGTCACAGCTGGACACAAAGGAGAGAGCGCTTGCAAGCAAGCACGGGGACGTAGAGATTCACAGATTTACGCACATGCTCAATTTTATGCACAATAATCATCCTATTCATTTCAATGGGACCACTCACGTTCAGCATGTAGGTTTTGTGATATAAAGGCCAAACTCAGATCGTTAGTCAAAGCGGTAATTCCTATGTGAGTGCTCTTAAGCCACCAGATGAGGCTGATCACAAATCCCCCTGCCTTAAGATGAAAACATGAAACCCACTTCTTCGACTTAACCATCCCAAAAGTAACAAATACACTCAGAGCTGAATGCTCAAAAGGAGTTAGGCTCCTAACTTTTATTTAGGCTCCTGAAATCAATGGAGCCTAACTCCAAGAACCACGTGCTCCTATGGAGCTATGCACTAATGTTAAATCATAAGTAACTAATGATCACCAATAATGAGTAAGAGTTTTCAGGTTCAGCCCCTATATTTGCTTCAAGATACAGTCTCTGATTAAACCAGATACTGCTTTTTTAAAAATAAATAAAGTGTTAATCAAGTGTATACAGATCTATAAATATGTTTAGTAGCCAAGATTTTTCAAAAGGAACTACCGATTTGAGGTGCCTTCAGATGTCTTAATGATGATTTTCAGAAGGTAGCTGGTTCAGCCTCTTTAAGGTGTTTCAAACTGGGCACCCAAAATCACAAGCCACTTCTGAAAATCTTGGCCTCCGTTTGCACATGCTGTACTATCAACTTGTTCCCTTGTTTTGTCGTGTTGTATGACACTGGTTTCCATTGTGACGTGACTCCATTTGAGGCAGTGGAGTTACGTGTTAATGGAACATGGTGTTTTCCACAAGGCATGTGTTCTACCCTTTGGGACCAAAAGATAAAAGTTTTACATTTTCAGAAGCAGCAGAATATTGCACAGGGACATTGTCAGCCACACACTGTGCTGGTAGCCAGCTTCCTTCATTATAGCTAGTTAGTTTGGATCATCTCCAAAAAAATGGATAAAGTTTTATTAGCTCAACTCTCAGTGCTCTCTCACCCAATGTACTGCTCCAAAGAAGGAAATTAATGAATTATTTTTCATAATTGTTAAATTACATGGAATGGCTTATAACAGCATTTGAAAATGTCAAGAGATGCAGGTTTAGAGACAGGAGAAATTATATGGATTTCAGAGTCAAGAGCATTTGAGTTAATCAAATAATATTCCATTAATCCTGTTTCCCTGGGTAGGTCCCTGAAATTTAGCAACAGTATATTCAGCAATGGAAACCAATCGTGCGTAAAACAGTAAATGCCTGATAAGCTGAACATCCTTATGGGGATAGCTCAGTGGTTTGAGCTTTGGCCTGCTAAACCTAGGGTTGTGAGTTCAATCCTTGAGGGGGCCATTTAGGGATATGGGGCAAAAATTGGGGGATTGGTCCTGCTTTGAGCAGGGGGTTGGACTCGATGACCTCCTGAGGTCCCTTCCAACCCTGATAGTCTATGAGTCTATGATCCTCAACCCCCATAGACATGGGTGAGAATTTAGAGTCCTCAGAACCTCACACCTTTACATGCTTGTAATAGCGTCACATGTTCCTTTCTGGGGCTGACTAGTCCACAGAGAGCAGCCATCTGCCATTGATTCCACTGAACGCATTTAGGGCCCAATTCACAGCTCCTTGGCGTATTAGGAGTCTTTCCGCTGAGTTCAGTGGGTCTATAGCACCAGGCTTCTAGTCCTTGAGCTCAACAGGTAGGGGCCTGCACTTTGGCACTGAGGTCATGACTTCGAACCCTGCAGATGGGGTTTGTTGTATCAGCATCTTGCAGCATGAAGCCTATGGCCCAAATAGGGCCTGGCTTTTGCACACAGTGGGGAGAAAAGAGCTTGGCTTTCTCTCTTGCTAGGGGGGCACGGCACAATCCCAACGCATGCGATAACTGAACACAAAGGCCTGGTTTTGTTAGCATTACCACCAGTGAAGGAAGCATGAGGCAAGGCCACCTTCCCATCCACAGAGCTGGCCTGGCAGTAGGAAGAGCAAACGGTGTGCATCCTTTCAAGTTGAACAGTTCAGCAACCCCACCTGAACACAAGGGGACCTGACCACAAGTGTCAGGTCTGGGTCAGGTCAGATGGGAAAACAATTGGCCCCTCTCAGGTTGGGCCGGTGAAGTGTGTGCATGCCCCACTCCTTCCAGACGCTGACACCTCACTGCATTGCGGGCACGCTGAGGTGTCCCAGCGCCTCTCACTCTGCAGTGGACATGCTACATAGCAGCAGGAATTGGCCATGAGAAGCAGAGTTTGCAGCCAATGTCACATGTAGTCACCGCTGCGTTACCCTCCGGATAGGAGGTGGTGGTGGTGCTGGCCGATGTTCAGGAACAGGGGTAGGGCCAAATCATGACTTGAGCTTCTCGGGCTCGGGTCAGGTGGGCTTGCATCTGGCTCAGGTCTCGGTTTAAAAATTAGTAGACCTTTATCGCCTTTGCCCCACATGGCCAACACAAACTCATGCTGCATTCCAGCCAGAGTGCTTTGAATAAAGAAACTTGTCACAACCAGGCAAAAAAATGCACGGTTAGGATCAGGCTTTCATAAATCAGAAGAGCCAGAAGGAAATGCAAGTCTAATTGTGATTCAGAGGCACCACGAGCCACGTCTCTTTGCGAAATGCAAATCTGTTTCTGTGATTGTAAAACACACTATTGCTAGCTTTCAGGAGATTAAGGGGAGGGAAATGCATGCTTACTTTTTCAGAAGACAAGTCGGCGAAATATGTAGTCAGCAAGCCTGGAGAAAACAGTTTGTTCACAACACGGTTTGCATATGTATCTGCTTCTTTTTTAAGAGACGGATCTTTCAGTTTGTCACAAAGATCAGACAGATTTGAGAGGCAATATGATCCTGTGAATAATGCTGGGTCTGTGTTATCTTATAGGGAGAGGCAGTATGATCCTGGGTGAGAGGAAATCTGGCGTTAATTTCTGGTTCTGCCATTGACTTCCTGTGGGATCTTGGGCAAATCACTTGGTCTTTCTCTGCCTTAGTTAGATACCACTTACCTGTGTAGAACACTTTGCGATTTACAATGCAAAGTGATATACAAGTGCTAATTATCATAATACAGTGGGACCTTCTTTTCTGAAATACCTGACTCACAGGAAAGGCTGTGGTCATTGATGACACAACACATGAAAAATAATTTGCGGGTAGACTCTCAAAATTCCCTCCCTGATGGTAAAAAGGGATGGAAGGAGTCCTGGACTCACTACAGGTATCTCCAAGGCAGGGAAGGGGTTAGTTCTCTGATTTCCCACCCCACTACCCCACTTCGTTTTACTCATCACGTTTGAAATTAACACAGCTCTTTAAACTTTGTGACTTACCATCATTCATAAATACAGAGCACCGTAATTTGGATTGTTAATTGCAGTTGCACAGAAACCACTCAACACTGCTCATATCTAGGTCTCCAGGAAGCAGTCTTTGACTTCTTCCTCACCCCACCCTCCAGTCCTCAGTGAAGAAGACAGTATTATATATCTTTGCAAGGCTAGGGCTTAAGATTCATAGATTTTAAGACCATAAAGGACCACTAGATTATCCAGTCTGACTTTCGGTATATCACATGTGTGACACCCTGGCACCCCAATATTCACCACTGTCATGTAATTAGGATATGTTTTGTACAAAGGATGCCTTGTGAGGTATCGTTCTAAAAGTCTTGATCTGCTAGACTGTCATATCTCGTTGGATTTTATATGCTATCGTCGTATGTGAAGTTATGAAGTTTGGCTATGTGCGTGTTACTGAAACATGTCGTGAGACTGAAAACACCCACAAGCAGCCTTTCAGGTACAACAGTAAAAAGGCCAAACAATGTTAATGGCTTATTGAGGAAATGCACACAGGCACAAGGATTACCCCAGGAATCGTGTACAACAGAAACCTCTCAGAGATAGCACTACACAGTGGAAACGGTTTGACCCAGGTCACAGCAAAAGAACTTTCCAGCAAGTGCGAAGATGATATAATAGGGGGTAAATGACATCATGGAGGGACCTCGCCCTCCCTCAACAACACACCTGAAAACATCTGAGGAATAAAGACTGAACAGGGGGAAGTGATGGTCCCAGGCTAGAGGGATTTCTAGCCTGCGTATGAAACTTGGGAAACCCAAGCTGCAGAGCAAGGCAACTTGTGCCTTAAGCATCTGCCAGCCTGTTTATCACTCAGGGTGAGGATTTGCTAATTCATTTCCTACCTATCTAGTGTGTTAAGCTCAGTTTTCATTTTTGTTTATTTACTAGGTAATCTGCTTTGATCTGTTTGCTATCATTTAAAATCTCTCCTTTTGTAGTTAATAAACTTATTTTATGTT
Organism: Eretmochelys imbricata; assembly: GCF_965152235.1. Lineage (NCBI taxonomy): Eukaryota > Metazoa > Chordata > Testudines > Cheloniidae > Eretmochelys > Eretmochelys imbricata. The sequence continues at coordinate 9,966,727 of NC_135597.1, forward strand.
TTAATCCAAGCCAGTGTGTGTTTGACTAAGCCGTCTGGGGAAAATCTCTGCTTGGTTACCACAAGTGTGCATTGTTCTCTTCACATTGAGGGAGAGGTGGACTGGGTATTAAACCCATGTACTGGCCAGATTTGACCAGGGCAGGATGGTACTGCTCTGGGGTCCCAGGCTCGGAAGCTGGTGGTTAGGGAGCCTGCACATAACTGCAGCTGGGCGTGTGAATACTGGTGAAAGTGCAGGCTGGAGGGCTTTGCAGCTTGTCACAGCAGTACAGTGTGAGAGGGAGCCCAGGCTGGTGGGTCAGGGGGCTCAGTGGTACCCCAGTTCCAGGTGGCGCCCTGCGGGGAACCCGTCACAACATGTTCACATTCAGTTATTTGTCCACTATGACCCCTAAATCCTTTTCTGAATCACTGCTTTCCAGGATACAGTCCTCCATTCTCTGTTCCCGGATGCATGACCTTGCATTTGGCTGTATTAAAATACACTTTGTTTGACAGGTCTGGGCAGTGTGGGGGAAGCTGGCACAGCTGCTGCTCATGCCGAGAACAAACATGAGACAGACGTTAGTTACAATGATTAATGAACTACTGGAAGGAACTCAGATACTACAGTGGTAAGAGCAATATAAGAATGTATAGGGAATACAGTGATGTAGCTCTTGTGTGTTCAGAGAGAAGACTTCACTCGTCAGGACTATCCAGATAATCATAACTCTTCCATCTACCATGTGGTGGAGAAATGTGGTCAGGTATTGGGAGGGGAGGCATTTTGTGCTGACGAACATTACCTGAAATATGGTTTGGTTGAGTTAATAGAAGTGCTAATGCTTTTGTTAATTTTTGTAGTTTGAATTGTATATTTGCGGAGCCAAGGGACCCCTCTGGTATGAAGATTTTACACCTAAGACTAAATTAATAAAACAAACAAGTAAGGAGAATGTATCACAGAAAGTACTTTAAAGGCACAGAACTTCCCCATCAAATGCCAAGAGTTTTAAGTTGACTTGATCTGACGACGTGAAATAAAGTTTGTCTTAGTAGCTTGCCTCATTCAGAAAGATACTTAACATCCTTACACTCTCCTGCCATCAATGGCAGCTGAGAGTGCTCAGCACCTCACAGGATGAGGCCTTAACACAGAAGATAACACCTGTGCCCAATGCAGTCAACCCCAGGGCGGGGGGGAGGGAGAAATCATTTGACCCACACATCTGAATCAGCTTGTCACGCTATAGTCTGCTGGGAATAGGATTGCACATTTGGGCAACTTCTGTTAATCACTCTCTGAACATCTGTGACCTGATCACAAAAGGTCGGAAAAATGAAAAAGTAGTTCAGTGTCAGAAAAACAAGTTCAAGAGGGCAGGAGAATGATGTGGCACTTAAAACCATTTTAGTATGAGCTGCTGTCTGTTGAGGATGGTATTTAAACTAGTGGAAGTAGCTTGTCTAAGTAGTCATTGTTCAAGAGGTCCTGTATATATAAAGTACAGCATGTCTACCGACCATAGTCATTTTGTATGTATCTATTACAGTAATTCCTAGGCAATATAAACTCATACGTCCCTACCGCTGCTAGTGGTTTGCATGACAGCTGTAATGTCGCTTGCAATTGCAACCAAGGCTAAGTAAAGGGGAAAAGGAATGATTGCTCTCCGAGTTGTCACTTTTCCTCGTTATCCTGCACTTGCTAGTTGTTACACGGTCAACTGCTGTGTGGCCTTGAGCAAGTAATTAAAAATCCCTGGGCCAAATTCATAAGTCGATGTCAATCGTGTTGTACGTTGCCTGTGTGTAAATCAGCACAAGACAGAGTCATTTACATGCCCAGAGGGCAGTACAGAGAAATTGTATTAGGAATGACCAGGAAGATGTCAGATGAAAGAAGACTCCATCGCTGCTTGTGCTATCTCCGTTTGGTGTACAGAGGAATTCAGTCTCTGAGATCATCAGCCCAGGATCTTTTAAAAGCGCTATCTGAGTATTTATGTGGCCCCCATCACTGTCAGGAATGAGGACTTGCAGCTGCCCAGTCTCCGAGCAGCCTACGAGCACAGTTCAGCCACAGCAAGACCAGCTGATTGACCACTCCACTAGCTCATCTCTGGCTGCTCAATGTACGTGCCCGCAGCTGTGATCTCTCCTGTGCCTACCCTGCTCCTAGACTCATTCTAGCCCTGATCCTGCCTCGTTCTCAGCCCTGCTTCCCACTTGGTTCCTGACTCTGGCACCAACCATTACGCCTGACTGCCCACATCCTGGTTCATGACAATCACTACCAAATCTGAGCACCTCACAAACATTAACGAGTTTATCCTCGTAGCACCCCCAGGAAGCATTATTCATAGTGTATAAAGCCAGGAGGAACCACTGTGCTCTACTAGTCTGACCACCCGTGGTCACAGGACTTCCCTGGATTAATTCCTGTTGGAACCAGAACACATCTTTTGGAAAAACAGCCAATCTTGATTTTAAAATGACCCAGTGACGGAGAATCCACCACAAAGCTTGTTAAATTGTTCCAGTGGTTAACTGTCCTCAAAGTTAAACATTTGTGTTTTACAGATGGGGAACTGAGACATAGAAAAGGATTAAGTGATTTGCCTGAGGTCACACAAGGAAATATTTGGCAGAACGGAGAATCGATTTCAGGTCTCCTGGCTCTTAGTCCTACCCCTCAATTTCAAGGCCATCCCTTTTCCAAAATCCACATGGAGGGTGTGGAGATATGGATACAACGAACCATACAATTTCATTCAGATTCTGCTTATATTTTGCGAACTGTTTTAATGCGTCCTCTCATTGTCTTTGCAACATACCTTCCACTCTTGTTTTTACTTTCTTCCCAGTATAAGCAAGTGCAGTTTGGAATGAAAGACTAATATTCAGATGGAGACTGCCTGACATAGCCCATGCAGGTAACTGACGTCTGAAACCCTTTCCCCCTGCTCCAGAATGACATCTAACCTGGTAAGCTTCAGCAAAAGTGAAGTGCCACCAGAAGAAAGGGGAGAAGGATGGCAAAGTTCCAGACTCTACAATGCTCAATTCTCTTCTTTCTTTTTCTGAGAAATAGATGCAGAGATCACTGCCCACCATGCTGACCAATATTGATTTTCAAGGTGTTTAGGTGCCTACGGGGATTTTCGAAAGCACCCAGGTGCCGGAAAACCTTTAAAAAACTGGACCCTGGAGAGAGCTATCCCGCTCCCGCTCTTATGGCAGTGGGTCCTGCAGGATCCCAGTCCTGCACACTGCTCTACCCTAGGCAACTACTACAGTACAAATAATAGATAATAATGTGATCACTTTACTTATATAAACATCATCTATAAAGTATCTGAGCATCCTCTGAGGCAGAGAAGTTTTATTATCCCTGTCTCACAGATGGGGAACGGAGGCACAGAGAAATTAAAGGCCTGATCAAAAGTTCATTTTGAAGTCAATTTAAAAACTCTTATTGGCTTCAAGGAGCTTTTGATCAGGCGCTGATTCAGTAAGGTACACAAGCACATGCTCCAAAAAAACAAACTGCAGGAGAGCTGGGAAATTAACGCAGATATTCTAAATCTGGTTCCCATGCCTTAACTAAAAATACCAGGCTACAGGTAATGTTCTTTGCATGCTTGGCTAAAAATTTTAATCTCGCTTTTCTTCTCCAAAGCAAGCAATGTGTTTTTTCCTCTGGTTTTCTCCCCAGGGCAACCACAATGGTATAACTATGCAAATGTCCCTTCTTATTCCAAATGGAGTTGCAGTAACAGAAGTCTTGGAATTAAATGTATCCCAATTTCAATCATTGCAAGCTTAGCTGTTGTACGCAGTATGTTGTGTCTCTCTTGAGATGTTCAGCAGAATAAAAGCACAGAGCACTAGCAGGACCAGAGCCGGCAAATTTCAGTTTAGGCAACATGTTGTGTTAGCAAGGAAAGTCTGGTTGTTAGTGGTTTTCTTCCTACAGGGTAAGCTTAATTAAAATATAAAATGTCAAAAGCTGGTGTAAAATATGATCGCCCCATGGGCACTCAGAGCGAATTAAGCATATCATCCGTTGAAGAGCCGGCTGCAACCCTACCTTTGAAGAAAAGGTTACAACTGTTAAGCGTAAAGCATTTCCTAGCTAGGGAACTGCTGCATTCATAAGGCAGCTGAAAGAGCTCTAAGCTCATAAAGCAAAAGAAATTGCAGGTTGCAAGCATGGAAATCAGAGAAAAATCCACAGGATCCACACACAGACTCTGCAGGAGCACCTTACCCTTCTGTTGTCACAAAGGTGAAGCATTACCGTATTTCCCTGTACTTTTATTAGAAAATGTATATCGGATACCTCTGCCACAGAATTAGAACTGAGCAAAAATTTTCTCATGAAACTTTGGGGGGACACAAACATCTTGTGAATTCAATTAAACAAAGGCTTCATTCCTTGCTACTGTAAATGCCTAATAACCAACTGCAAATTCATTTTCTAATAGCTACTCACTCTACCGGCCTCACATGCTGCCTCTCTGGCATTAGGGATTATCTGTTTGTTCTGTGTTTGTACTGCAATGATGATAAAGGGGTCCTTCTCCATGACAGGAGCTCCTAGGCCCTAGTGCTATACAATTAAGTTTACAGGTGGAAAACTGAGGTGCTGGTAGACAAATAGACATGCCAATGGACACAGGACTATTGGTCTGATCTGATATGGCAATTACTACATTCCTTATATTATGTAATGTGATCCCCCCAATCATCATCATCATCATCATAATAGTGGAAACATAAAAATGTACAGTTGAAAGCGATCTTGAAAGGTCATCAAGTCCCACCCCCTATGCAGAGAAAGCACCGAGTCAGCCAGACCATCCCGGAGAGATGTTTGTCCAACCTGTTCTTAAAAACCTCTAATAACTGTGACTCCGCAACCTGCTTTGGAAGGTTGTTCCAGAGCTTAACCACCCTTATAGTTAGGAAGATTTTCCCAATATCTAACCTACGTCTCCCTTACTGCTGATTAAGCCCATTACTGCTTGTTCTATCTCCACTGGGCATGGAGAACAATTGATCATTTTCCTCTTTATAACAGCCCTTAACATATTTGAAGACTGATCAGGTCCCTCCTCACTTTTCTTTTCTCAAGACTAAACATGCATAAGTGTTTTTAACCTTTCCTCAGAGGTTATGGTTTTTAAACCTTTTATCGTTTTTGTTGGTCTCCTTTTGGCTCTCTCCAATTTGTACACATCTTTCCTGAAGTGTGGTGCCCAGAATTGGACAGTACTCCAACGGAGACCTCACCCGTGCCATGTAGAGTGAGACAGCTACCTCCCATCTCCCACACGGCACTCCTGTTAATACGCCCTCGGATGAAATTAGTCTCTTTCACAACTGCATCACATTGCTGACTCGTATTCAATTTGTGATCTGCCATAACCCGAGATCCTTTTCAACAGCACGATCACCTCGCCAGTTATTCTTCATTAATATGCAGCGCATTCCACAGTTAGTGTCAACCGTTCCAGAGGTTTGGGTTTCCTGCCAATGATGTTATCTTATAGGAAGTCTTACTTCTAAACAGTGCTGAGTCCGCATGACAAGGCCCTGGCAGAGCAAGTAGTCGTAAAACATAGGGACTTTATTTATTTTATGTCCGACAGCAGTTCTAAGGGCAAAATTCTCTCTAAGGCCATCCAAACCAATTGGGTGTATTTGAGAGGAGGATTTGCACCCTCGACCTCAAATTTCCAGGGTGTAGAATCGAGAAAAAAAGTGTATATTTTTTAAAACAACATACAGATTACGGCCCCGCTTCTCCTAACACTTATGCAATTGCTGAATTTTACATGTGGGAGCAGCTGCATGGAGTTCAATTGGGCTGCTCAGGGGAGTAAAGTTAAGCATATTTGCAGGATCAGGGCCCATATTGTTACTCTTGTTAGCTATTACATGCTATCTGAGCTGATCTTTTGCCATTTTATCAGGTAGGCAAATTAATGACCCTGAAATAATAATTCATTATTCTGGGAGAAACTGTGCTATTCATACTTACTTATATCCATGGCAAAGATACCCTGTTTGGCATTCTACAGTGATATGATGCTCTACATACATTGTCTCCTGAGTTTTTGAGGCAGGATTAGACTCTGGATAATGGAAAGGAGTATTTTTTAGGGGGGAGGGATTACTGGGCTAGTTTGTTAGCTGGTGTAAACTGACACTGGTTCATTGAACTCAGCAGAACTACACTGATTTACACACATTATTATTCATATTGTGGTAGCAGCTAGGGGTATGTCTACACTGCAGTTAGACACTTGTGGGTGGCCCATGCCAGCTGACTTGGGCTAAGGGGCTCAGTCTAAGGGGATGTTCAACTGCAGTATAGACTTCCGGGCTGGATTTACAGTGCTCAGCTATAGCCTGAGCCTGGAATTCTACACTACAGTTCAACAGCCCCACAAGCCCGAGTCAAGTGGCACGGGCCTGCTGCGGATATCTAAATGCCGTGTAGACATATCCTAAGAAGCCAAGACCCCAGTGCACTAGGCAACGAATCTGACTCATTAGTGTGCCTGAGGAAGACTGTTAATGGTTTGGGCCAAACCCTGGCATTTACTGTAACTCCCTTTAGTTTTCTCAAAGTCCTGGGAGAAAAGACTTGGGGGATATCTTATCATTGAAATGAATGGGCTTTAACCCTTACCTTGTAGCGTACCATGGAGTGGACATTATATTATGTATCTGCAAAGAGCTTTAGACATGTGCTTGTCATAAATCCAAATCAATAAGAGCATCTGTAACAAAAGGTACCTCTCCTGGTTCTAAAAGTGACAAAAGTCCTATTTTCCCTAAAAGGAAACATTTTTGGTTTGAGATCATCTTTCACTCTACAAACTACAGCACACAGGTACAATGGATACAGAGGTGAAGGCAAGTTCTGCCATTAACAAGCTTCTGATTACTAGTCTGCCAAGCTGTTCCTTCCCATTTCATTTTTAGATCTAGTGGAAAGAGCATTTTGCTAAACTTTATGGGCTTGATGTTTGGAAGTGCTGAGCACTCATCTTCCATTGACTGGAATCCAACTGGATTTATGGATTCAGAGATTTTTAAGGCCATAAGGGACCATTATGATCATCAGTCTGACCTCCTCTATGACACAGGCCAGAGAATCTCAATCAGCAATTCCTGATTCAAGCGCATAACTTCTGTTTGAGCGACACCAGCTCTTTTAGAAAAGATGTCCGGTCTTGATTTAAATACTGCAAGGGATGGATATAGATCTTCAGAACTCGTGAAAAATCTGATCCTATGCCAACAACAAAATTGCCAGTGACAGTTTGCGTGGCATGTACTTAAGGGCCAGACAAGCAGGGGAAGATTTCAGGATGCAAAGGCTGCTTGCATTCACCCACATAGAGACCAGCCATAATCTGATCCCACATGATGTTTGAAACAATTTAAACTTTTATGCCCCAATTCAGCAAAGCACATAAGCACTTGATTAATTTTCAGCACATGCTTCAAGATTTTGCTGGACAGGGATGTATGCAAGCCCACGCTTAAAATTAAAATATTCTTAAGTACAATGGATACTTTGCCATAGTCATCGTTGCCTAAAGGAGTAACATTATTAGACAGCTTCAGAAGAGGTGCCTTCACCTTCTGAGCACACACTTTGGCAGGAGTCAACCTCTGCTGGGGCCTACCTCAGTTTCCCTCCCCCCATTGAGTTAACAATGAGGTCATGGAGAAACCAAACCCTTCTCTTTACAGCAGTAAAGCTCTCTGAAAGGACTGCTCACACAATGGTTTAAAGGCTCTTCCCTCAGAACCCAGGTAAAAACTTAATTCTCAAAGCAAAAGGTCTCTAGGTTCCAGCAGCCGCTCCTCCTGCTATGAGGCTTTAGGCTTCTCCACTGACTGGAGAGCTCTCCCAGGCTTCCCTGTTTGCAGAACTTTTGCCTAGTTCTGGCTCCTGGGGAGATCCCCTCCCCTGGAGCGTCCTTTCTCCTGAGAAGTCCTCCTCTAACCGAGGTTCTTAGCCTATCAGGCATGGGGACTTCCCTTCCCAATTAACTGCCTTCCAGTGCTTCTGTAGCCCTGTTAGTCCCAGACCTGAAGAAGAGCTCTTTGCAGCTCCAAAGCTTGTCTCTTTCACCAACAGAAGTGGGTACAATAAAATATATTACCTTGCCCACGTTGTCTCTCCCAGTGACTCAGTGCGTTAATAACATATGCGAACTTGAGTTGCCACCTTCCTCCTTCTGGAGCCTCTCAGAGGTAGCCTGGGCCCCTGACCCTTTCAGGGGGTCAGACACCCTCTGACAGCAACACAACCATCAGTTACTGTATAAACCATGCAGCCATGGCTGCGCTGCTTTACTCTGCCACATATAGCCAATCACTTATGCACAGCACCCCGAATGTAGGCATATTGTAACTCATAAAGAACACCAATCAAAAACAATAGCAACACAACTCATTTTAGACCACTTCGTGTATATACAAATTTATGTTTACTGCAAATCCTGGCCCACTGTAACAGTAACATGCCTCACTAGTCTTGGGCAGGTAGCTATAAAGGGCCCAATCCTGCATGCCTACGCAAGTGATGAAGGGGGGATAAGGTGCTTACACCCTTCTGCTGGTGCATCATAATAGGATGTCCCGTACACAGCGGACAGAAGGTTCAACAGTAGAGCGTGGCAAAATTTTATGGCCGAAATATTTTTCCTGGGAAAAATGCAGATCTGATTATTCCAAAACATTTCTCTCATTCCTGCTGGTTTTGCCCAATTGTTTCAGTTGAAAACAAAAAGGAAATTTTCTGGAAAAAAAAAATCAATGTTTCATTCTCACATTTTCAAAATGAAAAGATTTGATTTTTCAATTCAAAATTACTATTTTGAAAATTTCCTTTAATTTTGTTTTGAATTTTAAAAAGTTTAAAAAAAAAAGCTTGAAGTTGAAATGAAACATTTCCTTTTGGAACAAGTGAAATGTTTCATTCAACCTGAAACAACTTCATTATTATTTTTCAGATTTGCCAGCAAACTAAAATCAAAAAACATTATTCGCCCAACTTTATTCCACAGAGCTATTGCACCCCCCTCTCGTGCAAATGGGCAGACACTTAACTGTGGCCCCTCCCCTCAACTAGTGTGACTAGATGTCCCAGTTTTATAGGGACAGTCCCGATTTTTGGGTCTTTTTCTTATATAGGCTCCTATTACCCCCAACCCGCGTCCTGATTTTTCACTTTTGCTGTCTGGCCACCCTACCCTCAACAGGACCAGTGTTGCCAAGAAGGCCAATGGCATTTTGGGATGTGTAAGTAGGGGCATTGCCAGCAGATCGAGGGACGTGATCGTTCCCCTCTGTTCGACACTGCTGAGGCCTCATCTGGAGTACTGTGTCCAGTTTTGGGCCCCACACTACAAGAAGGATGTGGAAAAATTGGAAAACGTCCAGCGGAGGGCAACAAAAATGATTAGGGGTCTGGAACACATGAGTTATGAGGAGAAGCTGAGGGAACTGGGGATGTTTAGTCTACGGAAGAGAAGAATGAGGGGAGATTTGACAGCTGCTTTCAACTACCTGAAAGGGGGTTCCAAAGAGGATGGATCTAGACTGTTCTCAGTGGTAGCAGATGACAGAACGAGGAGTAATGGTCTCAAGTTGCAGTGGGGGAGGTTTAGGTTGGATATTAGGAAAAAAACTTTTTCATTAGGAGGGTTGTGAAACGCTGGAATGCGTTACCGAGGGAGGTGGTGGAATCTCCTTCCTTAGAAGTTTTTAAGGTCAGGCTTGACAAAGCCCTGGCTGGGATGATTTAATTGGGGTTGGTCCTGCTTTGAGCAGGGGGTTGGACTAGATGACCTCCTGAGGTCCCTTTCAACCCTGATATTCTATAGTTATAATGGTGCATTGGGGAGCACATGTTGAGCCCTGTAACAGTTTACTCCCTCCTCAGCACAGGTCGGAGTCTGGAAGAGATCGTGGGACACTACGTAACATTCTTTCTCCTAGGCTGGGGTCGTGTTCCAAAGAGTTTCCCCGTACCATGGACTAGATCACAAACCAACACTACCACCTCATGAGTAGCACTTCAACAACCACATCGTCACACTGAAATCTGGAGGACTCAGGCTATGCCTCTATACTGCACCCCACTCTGGGGATGGGGGAAAGGCTCCAACAGTGGGGAGGTAGCGGGACACTAAACACAGGGGTGCAGATGGGGGAAGGCACTGCTTGGGCAAATACGGCACATACCCACAGGGCTAAAGTGAGCGTGTACTCTACTCGCCTAAGCTAAGCCGTGCCTCCCCCATCTAAGCGGCTATTTATGTCGCGCTGGGTGGGGGTGGGGCGTGTAGCGTACATACTTTACACGCCACTGAAAGGAGTGTGCCGTGTAGATGGACCTTGAGGAACCTAAGCAGTTTATCAGTCACACTGGAAATGCTGCCTGCATGAGATTTTTTTCTTTAATTAAAGGAAAGCGAGATTCTCAGAATTTAGTTCCCCAAAGCATCTTGCCGCTTTTCTATGTTGAAAGAGTTTGTTATGCTAGCCAAGGCCTTCTGCCTTGGTAGTCAATGCTTCTCATGCTAAAGGCACAGGTAGACTTTTTCATATGTAATTTTCTCTTCTCCTCTGTTATTCAGTGCTTTAATTTACTTATACTCACCCTGTTTTTTCACCTAGAAATCAAATGTAAAAGAGAAAAATCGAATTCACAGATATTTTTAATAGCAAAGCCTGCCCTGCATTCATCTCTGAAAGGGATTCACATACAGAGGTGTTTATTTAAAAAAAATAAACAAATGTGGACTGTCAGCGCTAGATAAAATTAGTTACCATGTCTTACTTGTAATCACTGCATCGGGGAGTGATTCTTCTAAAGGTGTTTTGGACAGGATTTGTCATTGCCCGAACATCACACTATCTAAATATTTCCTTCAACTGTGTGTCAAGATGCATTAGTATTGATGTAGGTCACTCACAATGCAAAGTAAATCTAATTAATATAGAAATGCTGATGTCCACAGGACTGAATAATGAGGATAGTTATCCCACACAGAAATACTTGGAACCTCTAAAGGGGGTCTCATTTTTCAAAATCATGCCTAGGTCCGCTGGTATGCCCATTGTCTGACTGGCTGCATCTCAATGGTTGGAAATAGTGCTGGTGCGCATATGGAGAGCAGGCATGGTAACTATTTCCAGATATGGGGTCAAGCTGTATAATTTCTATTTGAGCTATTCCAAACTTCAGGCATATTCCGATCCAGTTTCAAGATCCATTTCGGGCCAGATTGTCAAGGGCTCCGTCCCACAAAAACCCTCAAAAGAGTGCTTAAGTCTGGTCTAAGTACTGCATAGGGCTTGGGCATGCTGTCTGCAGGGGAATGAATTTTACCCCATGCCCCCACAGTGGAAACCAAAAGTACTTGTTCTGTCGAGCACATTTCATACAAAGTTTGAATTATTTTTTTTAAATTGCCATTTTTCATAAGAGCCTCCACTAGTGTCCATCAGTATAAGCCCATGAGAGAGGAAGGGTGGCCTAGCAGTAGGGCACTAGCATAGGATCTGAGAGACCTGAGATCAGTTTTCTGCTCTGCCCTAAGCTTTGTGTGTGACCTTGGGAAAGTCACTTAGCCCTGATCTACACTGTATGTGTGTGGGGGGGGAGAATCGATCTAAGTTATGCAACTTTAGCTACGTTATTCACGTAGCTGAAGTCGACGTACTTAGACCTACTCACCACGGTGAGTCAACTGCTGCCACTCCCCTGTCGACTCTGCCTGCGCCTCTCGCGGCGCTGGAGTACAGGAGTCGACAGGAGAGCGCTCGGGGGTCGATTTATCACGTCTAGACTAGATGCGATAAATCGATCCCCGCTGGATCGATCACTGCCCGTCGATCCTGTGGGTAGTGAAGACATACCCTTAGAATTTCTGGGCCTCAGTTCCCCATTTGTAACATGGGGATAAGAGCACTGCCCTACCTCACAGAGGTCTTGTGAAGATAAGTACACAAAAAGACTGAGGTGCTTACATACTACACAGAAAGGAGTCATACAAGTATGATAGATAGGCTGATTTAACTGGAGCTATGCTGGTTTACACTATCTGAGGAGCTAGCCCAATGTTTACACCTTTGCTGCTCTGTGTGAGAATGGCTTCTACTTGCAGTATTTTCTCTGCCTATCTTTGAACGTTCTTGTACCTCTGAACACTGAGTGAGGCAGCTGGTTTGAATGCAGGGAAGGTTCTCATGGACAATATGTTACACAGAAAATTAACACTCCTGAGCTGATGTCAACCCTTAATTGATGTTAACTTGCATTCCTACTCCAGGTGATTGATGCTCCCAGAGAAAACCCTTAGTCCTTTAGTGTTCTATTGACCTTCTTCATCAAACATGCACCAGGATGGAAGCAGGAGATATTCCACATTTCCAAGCAGCTCCTTGCAGCTTGCCCATCTGTTGGGTAAACCACACATCCCTACAAAGAACACGCTTCATCCCAGAGGTAGATTTTAGAAGAGAGAAGGTGCCCTACATAGATCAACAAACACACAGTGCTGTTGTAATTCCCATTCCTTAATGCCGCTATGTCCAGTCCAGTCGACCCTCAGAACTTGTATTGTTTTGAGAAAGATACAATGGGCCACATTCATTCCTGAGGGGAACCGTGTTTTTAGTCAACGGAGTTACTCTTGAGGATGATGTTTGCAGAATATATTACATATTTCTGAAAATGTTGGGCCTGATTCTCCTCTCATTTACAGTGTTGTAAACCAGGAATAACTCTACTAAAATTGATGCAGTGATACTGATGTACTGATACTGATACAGACAAGACCTGAGCCTTTTATATGTCTGAAAACAAAGCCCCATTTTTACTTCCAAAGCTCTTTTCGGCAATCTCAAGAAAGCATAGAGGACTCCCAAATGACACAGACAATTATAACTATGTGTAGCACATCGCTGAGCTAAAATGAGGTCTTTCTTTTACTGGTATCCCAACACATGCATAATCCGGAGTACTACTCATGGCAGCAAATATCTTATTTTATCTTGAATTTACATAATGACATTAATTTAATCTTTACAAATATAATACACACACACACACACACAAAAACTAACCAGAGAGAAAAAACAAAGCTCATTTTCTACATCAACGAAATGCAGCTACTATCTTGGGTGAAATTGAACTGATTATGAATAGGAAGGGAACAAGCCTACTCTGCATCCATTTGAAACTAACGGAGAGATTTCAGGTAGGCAGAATGCAATTGCCCAGACGAGAATTTGATGAAGGCTTCCCAATACTTTACACTGGTGGTTTATGGGAGATCTCAAAATAAGGCTGTCCCCCAAACTCGTGTTCGTTAGGCCACCTAGGCCATTGGCATCATGGTTTGTTACTTGGCTATGAAACAACTGATCAGCTAGTTCCTGAATTTTAATCACTGCCAACATTAATCGGATTCAGACTGGTAATATCTTATTGCCAGCCCCTGAGAACCTCCACAGAGCTAAATTTGTGGTGAACAAAGGATTTAAGAATCATTATGGTGCTGGCTGTTCAAGATTTGCATTAATATAAGAAACTCAGAGTACAGTTTGGTGTTTTCTAATACACAGGAAAAATATAAAAAGATGTATCTATCTTGACATATCCCTTTTATTAATCAGGCTATTTTTAGCAGAAGATAAGACAGTCAGGAAAACAGCAGGCTTTTAATAAAGGATATATTTGCGGAAACAATTACCAAGTAGTGACAATAGACTGTTCCCTCTGATAGCCAGCAGGGAAATGTCGTTCATCTGGAACACAATAACGCAGTGCAGAATTTTTAAGTGAATAATAAATTTCGTGGAGGGTGAGGCTCTAGCTTACATGCATTGAAAAAGCAAGAGTTCCTGAAGAATCTTCCACCTAACCATTTATCCAGGTATTTATCTGACCCCCATCACTGAAACATCTAAGCACCTTAAAATCATTAATGGATGTCATCCTCACATCAGCCCTGTCAGGCAGGGAGGTATTATCCCCATTTTACAGATGGGGAAGTGAGGCACAGGATGTACATTCCCTCAGCAAAGCCCTACCTGCATTACTGTGTCCTCGCTGTTTCTGTGCTCACTCCTGTGGATCTGCAGCCCTATCCCATGGCTCTTTCTGATGAGATCCTCTAGGATTCTTTCCCAGTCAATTATGGGAGAACTTGTCTGTCCTTCAGGTGGAATTTTGGGAAGGCACTGGAGAATTATCAGCACTCCAGTGATTCAGCCTGTGTCCCCATGCAAAATGGACAGGTTCCAGCTTGAGTTAAAGCAAAGCCAGAGTTCTAACCCATCCCCTCCCAGCCACATCAGATAGCCTGGGGCTTAAACAACTCCACACCCAGGTCACAGGTTTTTCAGTAACAATGGCGCTGACCCAGGTAAGACCCCAGGTTAACTCTGCAGTGAATCATACCCACAGCATAGATGGACTTGATCAAGGTCACTCGGTAAATCAGAGGTGGAGTCAGGAATTGAACCTAGCTCTCCAGTTCAGTGCCGTTAGTTTGTTCTCAACACATGAAATGCAGATGTCTTAAGACAAAAAAACTAGCATTCACCTTTTGACCCAAACCCCCCAAACCAAGGAAATTAATAGCTAAATCAGATTTTCCATTCATAATACACCTTGTTATACTGAGAGGTGTATTGTCAAATATGACTCTTTCTAATACAGAGATGGGATTCCACAATACTGTTACCTCTTGAGTGCTAACAGGGGGCCCAGCATCATACAAAACACAAAATTAAGACAGTCACCTCAGAGGATTTACTGTCCAGAACAGTGGCTCTCAGCCTTTCCAGATTACTGTACCCCTTTCCAGACTACTGTACCCCTTTGTCTCGCATAGCTCAAGTTTCTCCCCACTTAAAAACTACTTGCTTATTAAATAAAAATACATAAAAATACAGAAGTGACAACACACTGTTACTGAAAAATGGCTGACTTTCTCATTTTGCATGTTAAATTTTAGTTTGTACTGACTTGGCTAGTGCTTTTTATATAGCCTGTTGTAAAACCAGGCCAATATCTACATGAGTTGATGTAGCCCCTCCGTACCCCTGGTTGAGAACCACTAATCTAGAAGACAAACACAGAACAGGTTGTGTAGACACACATACCTCTCAACCTCCCAGTGAAACGACTTCACTTTTCAAAGCGAGGGGTTAATCCAATGGCTAGTGACATCAATAGACATCTTTCCGCTGACTTGCATTGGCTCAGTCCCTAGAACACTACTCTTTGAAGACTAGAACTCGCCGGTGTTGCAATGGCTGTTCTAAGTCCTTACAACATAAAAGAGCCATCTCTGTTTTGATCGCTCAATTTATTCCCCTGTGCCTGTACATTTTGGTAACCGTTCAATATAATTATTGTGCCTCATAAGAAATAAATTTCACACAGTAACACATTGGCTTACCGTGCTTTTTTGTTTCAAAGTAACTTATGGGCACTCTATTTCCCTGTTGCAATATTAGCCCATTGCAGTAATAAAGTTGTCATACAGAGTATGTGATGGACCACTTTGCATTCTTGTAACTGCCTTTTTGTATTATAACTGTTCGCAACTTTATGTCATTTTCATAACCGTGATCAAGTGCCATAATAAAGTTACAAGACTGCTTTCTTCCCCCCCTACAATCCCAAGAGTTACCTTGCTCTTGGGTGGTAACTTTACTCCTGTTTTCCTCTGCTACTTTCATTTTTTGTAATTTAAAAGACCTGCCCCTTTCTGGCATGAACAATGCAACTGGAGTAGAATATTGAAAGATATACCTGCTATTGCTGTGTGTGAATTGTTTGTATAAATTGTTAATCTACCAGCTATACAAAGGAACTGGATTCGACACAGGAAGGACGACAGCACAGGCCCCAATTCCACAAAGCGCTTAGGCACGTGTTCAACTAATTTCAATGGCACTGTAGTGGTGTGGCTGGAGCAGCCTCACCCCCCACCCCCCCGTGAGCCTCCCAGGGGAAGCAGGGAGAAGTCTCTTTGGTGCTCACTGAGGCAGGTTCTGGCTTACCAGCTAATTGTCCCTTCCGTCTTTCCCCCTTGTGGCAGGATTGAGGGGCTCTGCACCCCCAAAATGAATTGCTGTGGATATTTCATGTTCTACTACAAAAAGCAAATGTAACTTTACTCAACCCAGTACTGGGCCATTCCCCAGCCTTCTGGGGAGTGGGGGGCATTCTTGCCCTTTCCTTCAGGTTGGCTCCCAAGCAGTCTCTGATTCTCACATTGCTCACTCCATGGGGTCTAGCTGTTCCTCTGCAGTGACTGCTCTGTCTAGACGGCCTGTCTCCACAGCTCTGCGAGCAAAGCTCAGTCCTCTTTCCTGGACCCTCAGCCTTCCAGGCCTGGTGTCGGCTGCAGGTACAGCATGACAAGGCTAGCTGGGCTCAAAGGCTCTCCTTAACCCTTTCTATGCTGGTGCGAGGCCTCTGTCCATCACAGGCATTTCAACACTTGCTTACATGCTTTGCCGAACTGTGGCTACAGGGAACTAGTGGCTACTTAGCATTTTCAATTCCAAATTTTCTATTCATAGATTGCAAGGGCAGAAGGGACCATTGTGATCATCTAGCCTGACCTCCTGTAGAATACAGGCCAAAATGATCCCTAGAGCAGATCTTTGAGAAAAAAATCCCATCTAAATTCGCCAAGTGTAATACCCCTGTGACGCTCAATGTGTACCGCAGCTCAAGTTCTAAGATGACACGCCAAATGGTCTGAAAGCTGTTGGGGTGCTTAGAGTTGGGTCCCAACAAAAATATCTGATTAAAACATCCCTGGTAAACTAATGGACCAGATCCTCAAATTGGCATAGCTCCACTAAAAGCAACAGGGCTTTGTCAACTTATACCAGCTAAGATTCTGGCTAACTATCCAGGGCAAAAAACTTCCCAACTTAGACCCACAAGACCACACATCTTGACCCAGAGCAGGGACATGATCATCCAGCCACTAGAGTGGTGCTAGCAGGCAGCATTGGATGCTTGGGTTATGGCACAGGATGGTTTGTAACAAGAGATGGGAATTTCAAAGTGTTTAAAAATTTCTAGCCAAGAAAAACAAGACAAAAAAAGCCTTAGAAAATCTTGCCAAAATTATTATTTTGTTGTTTTCCAAGCGGCTTTATGGGGAAATTATTGAATTTAGTATCACAAATTGTTTTCTAAAGCACCGTATTTGTAACCCATTAAGTTCTGGGGATCGGAAAAGCTCACTGCTCCCACGCAAGTTACAAATTGCCTCCTGAACACATTTATGCATGTGCTTCGCTTTGAGTGGTCCCATTGACTTCAGCATTGACTTCAGTTAAATTGCTTGTGTACTTCAAGCGAAGCAAGCGTATCAGGGTACATCTACATCACAGAAAAGAAAAAGAAAAAGAAACCCCACAGCAGCACGTCTCAGAGCCCAGATCAACTGTCTCGGGGCCCCCCTAAGGAGCTGAAAGTAGCGCTGCTGGGTTTCAGAGCCCAGGTTCCAGCCCGAGCTGCAGTAGCTACAAAGCTATTTTTGGCCATGCAGCACAAGCACCGTGAGCGCGAGCCCAGGCTCTGGGGCTCCCTGCTGCGGGTCTTTGATGTTGTTATGTAGACATAACCTAAGGGTCTACAGAATCAGGGCTTTTACTGGTGCTTTCCTGTGACAGGGAACAGAGGTCTGCAGTGGTGGCACATAGGCCATTTAGACAAGTAATTCATTCTCAGAAACGACTGCCTGTTTGGTGTCAGAGACTGATCACGCACCAGATCCTCGGCTGCTGCTCATTGGTGGAGCTCCACCGACTTTAACGGTGCTGCAGTGATGGATGCCAGGAGACAATCTGGCCCTAGCTGTCGGTTATGAGAGTCCGGGGCTGTATAATTTCCCATTTGGATGCTTTTCTCTCACCGGTCTACCATGGGGTCCTTTCTAGTGAGGATGCATGCATTGCCATGCTGGGTGGCAACAAAATGCCTGCAGGAGTGAGTCATATCAGCCTCAAAGAGTTCTCTGGCTGACGTAGAACAATCATAAAACATCCCTGTAACCTTTAGCTGTACAAGTTAGCTCTGCAGGTTTCATTCATTTGTATCCTTATTGTGACCTCTTTTGCCATTCTTCCCTGAGTGCTATCTCCCTGGGCACTGAAAATGCCTCAACTCAAAGATTAGCCCTTTGTCCTTCTCAGCTGCAAAATGAGTCTCCACTATTTTTTTCTCCTGGTTGATTTTCCTGCCCCCACTCCTCTTATACTTTCACCGTGAGGCTATTCAGAAACTATACACACTCAATTGATCCTGATTATAGTGGGAGGCTATCAGCACTGATCACTGAGGAACATTACTGTATATAGAACAACAATCATTTCATGACAGGGCAGCTATTATTAAAAGGGTTTATTGCGATTTCAATTGTAAAACCCCAGTGTGCCAGGGGTTTACAGCTAGAGATGGATGAAACTCAGCACTTCTGTTGACCCGGATTTATGCAGACTTGTCCTTTGCTTTCCATTCACATGGGTTCTGACTTGTCTCCCAACTCTACTCCACATTTGCTTCGAGTTTCCAGTTTTAATAAATCAAGAATACAGTCAAACACAATTAAATGTATTGATTTGTACTAGAACAACTGGAAACCATAAAGGTCCACATTCATTTCAGTTAGACAGGGGTTAATGATAGACCCTGCCAGTTACAGTATGGATAGTTAGAGGCTTAGTAAGAAGGTAGATTTAGTGGATCAGGCACAGGACTGGGACTCAGAAGAACTGGATTCAATTCCCAGTTTAGCAATACACTTCCTTTGTGACCTCAGGCAAACCACTTTAACCTACCCTGTTTTCTGAGTGTGAAATAGTGCTTCTTATCTCCCAAAGTAGCTCTGAGAATAAAAGTTTATTAGTTATTATGAGATGCTCAGATACTACAGAGACAAGGGCCATGTGAGTACATAGATAGATACTGTTTCTCCTTAATTTGCTCCTTTTGAAAGTTTGAATCAATTCTTTTCCTGCCCCCCCCCCCCCACATTGGTCCACAGTGTTTCCCTTAAAGTTTATTCTCCACGTACTTTTCTCTCATTGAACAGAAGATACTTCCCCCTATTTTCATTTCATGTGTAAGTAATCTGCTGTCCTTGTACAGACATTGCCCTCTCCTTTCTTTGAATTACTTGGAGCGTTGTTGCTAATTTTTCACTCCTTTGTCTTTAATAATTGTCCTGTGCATTGCTTTAAAAAAATCTATGCAAGCCCCATTGCCTTAGTCGAGCCAATAATTCCAATTAGACTCCCTACTTCCTTTCCAGTCATTTGGTCTAATATATGTATCTTATTAGTGATTTGATTTTTCTTATATCATTCTCGCATGTCCACCATTGCAGTTACTTTCAAGGTCTCATAAAATTACATTAGTTTAACATCCCTCATTTAGATATTTATCAACCTGTTCCAGAGCTGCAAACCACAGAAAATAACATTCTTCACAGACCTTTTGTGAACGGAGTTACAGGGTCAGAATTATGCACTCATTTTTAGATTGCAACTGAAGTCTGCAACACTCTAAGGCGCCTTCACTATTACCAGTTGAGAGTCTTTCCATTGATTTCACTAGGCACTTGATTGGGGCATAGATGGTGAACTGTTTGTTGTGTTGTCTGAATCCAGCCATCAAACGCAGACAGGAGTCAGCCATGTGATTCCGTCTTGATCCAATTTCTTAAGCATGGCGATACTATTCGTCATTTAGAAACTAAGGCCCAGGTCCTCAAAGTATTTAGGCACCTAACTGTGGGAGTTAGGTGCCTAAATACCTTTGAACATCTGGGCCCTAGCGTCTGATGATCCTGTCGTCAATGAAGGCAATTGAGGCTTTATTATTTATGTTATCCTAGCCCCAACCAAGATCAGGCCCCGACTTTACAAGGCACCCTCTGCACTCATAATATTAATGAATCTCTTGCTTAGAAGAGATGGCAGTGCAAATAGGTGGGAGAAAGAAAGGATTAAGTCACTTAATCGTTCTGTGCCCATTTTACATGTGGGCAAACTGAGGCACAGAACGGTTAAGTGACTTATGGAAGGAAGAGCCGGGAACTGAACTCAAATTGTCTGAATCCCAGTCTAGTTCAGACATGAATATAATTGGTTTAATTTACTGTATAAGGAATTTAATATAAGTAAACCCGAATGCTTGACAGAACATATTGATATAGCCAATGACTCCTATCATCCACCGAAGACTTGTCTCTAATTTACCTCAAGGTCAAAGCAGACACTCAAAAGTGTGCTTTTGCATACCATGGAATAAATTTTAACATAATTTATGGCAACATCTGAAGTTGCAGCATGACATTTGTCCTGAAAATTGGCTCCTGAGTCCATGGTTCATTGCAAAACAAATTAATTTAATTTGAATGTCTTCCCCGCCCCCTCCTGGCTCTGGTTTTACAGGATGATGAGTACTCATGTTGACAATAAAGAACACACCCTAATAATAAATATTGTGGAAGGAAAGAGAGCAAAGAAAGCAATGATCTTTGCTTTGACAGAGCCAGGGCCTGATTCCAAACTGGGTTTAGAGCTTAAGTGAAGGGTATGCACTCAGGCCATAGGAGGCGTAAAACTGATGAGAGATCATAATCAGGCCCAGGGAGACCAACGGTAGAAAAGAAAGAAACTAAGGTTTCACACAGGCTGGGATTTGAGCTACATAGGGAAATCCTTAAAAATAGTTAAAAATAGGAAAGTCCTAGGAAGAAAAGGAGAGAAAAATAAATCATTCCCCTTTAACTACGGTATAAAAGTAGGGTTTTCAGGGAGGCAGCATGTCAAGGTTCCTCCCCCCACTCTGAACTCTAGGGTACAGATGTGGGGACCTGCATGAAAAACCTCCTAAGCTTATCTTTACCAGCTTAGGTCAAAACTTCCCCAAGGTACAAAATATTCCACCCGTTGTCCTTGGACTGGCCGCTACCACCACCAGACTAATACTGGTTACTGGGGAAGAGCTGTTTGGACGCGTCTTTCCCCCCAAAATACTTCCCAAAACCCTGCACCCCACTTCCTGGACAAGGTTTGGTAAAAAGCCTCACCAATTTGCCTAGGTGACTACAGACCCAGACCCTTGGATCTTAAGAACAATGCACAATCCTCCCAACACTTGCACCCCCCCTTTCCTGGGAAATGTTGGATAAAAAGCCTCACCAATTTGCATAGGTGACCACAAACCCAAACCCTTGGATCTGAGAACAATGAAAAAGCATTCAGTTTTTTACAAGAAGACTTTTAATAAAAAATAGAAGTAAATAGAAATAAAGAAATCCCCCCTGTAAAATCAGGATGGTAGATATCTTACAGGGTAATTAGATTCAAAAACATAGAGAACCCCTCTAGGCAAAACCTTAAGTTACAAAAAAGATACACAGACAGAAATAGTTATTCTATTCAGCACAATTCTTTTCTCAGCCATTTAAAGAAATCATAATCTAACACATACCTAGCTAGATTACTTACTAAAAGTTCTAAGACTCCATTCCTGGTCTATCCCCGGCCAAGACTACTACAGACAGACACAGACCCTTTGTTTCTCTCCCTCCTCCCAGCTTTTGAAAGTATCTTGTCTCCTCATTGGTCATTTTGGTCAGGTGCCAGCGAGGTTACCTTTAGCTTCTTAACCCTTTACAGGTGAGAGGAGCTTTCCCCTGGCCAGGAGGGATTTCAAAGGGGTTTACCCTTCCCTTTATATTTATGACACAGCATGAATAGGGCATAGACCTGGGAGCCAACAAACTCATCACTTCCTTCTCGGCTATGCCACCAACTCTCTGTATGACCTTGGGCAAGTCTCTTTACTTCTCTGAGCCTCAGTTGCCCTTCCTGCTCTTTCTACTGTCCTATGCACAATTTTTGTATCACCACAACTATCTTGGTTTAGAAACTGCTACAATGAAAAAGGATGGGTGAGGTGATATCTTTTATGGGACCAACTTTTGTTGGCAAGCTTACACAGAGCTCTTCTTCAGGTCTGGAAAAGGTAATCAGAGCGTCACATCTAAATACAAGGTGGAACAGATTGTTTAGCATAAGGAGTTAACACACATTACAAGAGACAGTTATCACATCAGAACATAATGGCCATACTGGGTCAGACCAAAGGTCCATCGAGCCCAGTATCCGGTCTTCCGACAGTGGCCAGTGCCGGGTGCCCCAGAGGGAACACACTGAACAGGTGATTATCAAGTGATCCATCCCCTGTAGCCCATTCCCAGCTTCTGGGAACATCTTTCCAGCTGTAGGACAAAGTAGGATAAGTGAGTTACAGATTGTTCTAAGTGTCTTTGTTAAGATCTCATTTTTAGTGTGTAGCAACGTTATGACTTTAAGCTCCCATGTGTGACTTTTGAAGGTGTTGCCCAGGTTTCCTTTGAGGATGACAAGGGTCAGATACGGAGTGATCATTTTGTGACACAGCATTTCCATGAAAACAGAAATTTTTTTCCAATAAAAACATAACGTTTTGTCCAAAAGCCATTTTCTGTTTTTTTCCTCTCTGTCAGACCAACCCTAAGGCTTCTTTAAGAAGAAGCTTGCCACTGCCAATACCATGCCTGTGCTGTGGATAATTAAAAGATTTTACAGTCTCTTGGCAAATTAGTCTGATACTTTCCATAGGCTCAAAAGGCTGGATCCAGAGCCCATTAAAATCCATGGCAAGAAAACTACCGAATAAGCTTTGGATCAGGCCCTAAATTCACTCTTAAAATGCTTTTAAAAATTAGGTTTCTCGTAATCGTTTGGATGCTTCGGTGAATCTCAGTAAAACCAAGCAGTCTTCATGAGTGACCTCCATCACCATAGCAAAGCGGATCAGGTCGGCTTGACATACGAATCTCAGATGAAAAATAAAAATAGAATAAAAGGAAAATCAACAGCAGAGGGGAAGGGGTCTCTAAACTGGGAGGAGTGGTAGATACACTGGAGGGTAGGGATAGGATACAGAGGGACCTAGACAAATTGGAGGATTGGGCCAAAAGAAATCTGATGAGGTTCAACAAGGACAAGTGTAGACTCCTGCACTTAGGATGGAAGAATCCAATGCACCGCTACAGACTAGGGACCGAATGGCTAGGCAGCAGTTCTACAGAGAAGGACCTAGGGGTGACAGTGGACGAGAAGCTGGATATGAGTCAACAGCGTGCCCTTGTTGCCAAGAGGGCCAATGGCATTTTGGGGTGTATAAGTAGGGGCATTGCCAGCAGATCGAGGGGCGGGATCGTTCCCCTCTATTCGACATTGGTGAGGCCTCATCTGGAGTACTGTGTCCAGTTCTGGGCCCCACACTACAAGAAGGATGTGGAAAAATTGGAGAGAGTCCAGCGGAGGGCAACAAAAATGATTAGGGGACTGGAACACATAACTTATGAGGAGAGGCTGAGGGAACTGGGATTGTTTAGTCTATGGAAGAGAAGAATGAGGGGGGATTTGATAGCTGCTTTTAACTACCTGAAAGGTGGATCCAAAGAGGATGGATCTAGACTATTCTCAGTGATAGCAGATGACAGGACAAGGAGTAATGGTCTCAAGTTGCAGTGGGGGAAGTTTATGTTGTATATTAGGAAAAAAAATTTCACTAGGAGGGTGGTGAAACACTGGAATGGGTTACCTAGGGAGGTGGTGGAATCCCCTTCCTTAGAAGTTTTTAAGGTCAGGCTTGACAAAGCCCTGGCTGGGATGATTTAGTTGGGATTGGTCCTGCTCTGGGCAGGGGGTTGGACTAGATGGCCTCCTGAGGTCCCTTCCAACTCTGTGATTCTATGATTCTATGGGTGGGGAGGACCAGGAATAGAAAGAAGAAAAAACAACCCACACCTTGAAATGATCTGCTTGATCATAAAGAAGCGCGTGAGTGCTGAGTACAAATAGTGTTAATTTAAGGCACACTGCAACCTTACTGAATACAGGCTGATAGCACAGACTGTAATGACCGCTCTGCAAACTATGGCTGTCCTTGTTTCGAAACAATGTTGGCAGAGCATCTTGATCTAGGACAGTGTTGCAACGGGCTGTTTGGCTGAAATTAGACCCCGGTGGAAAGAACTTGCAAGGTTCACCTGGAGAGAGTCATCTGCCGCCATTTGTACCATGCAGCCGTAATTGGATTCAAGCTGTTCAAGCTTTGTAACAGTCTTAAATACAGTGCTGTTGGAAGAGGTAACTTGCTATGAGACAACTGAATTTAATTAAGTTGGTCTCACCAGGCTCAGACGAGTTCAGGAAGCTTTTTTTAAAATAAATAACTAGAAACGAGAGCTTGTTTGTCATGAGGCTCTTCCCCAAGATTTCATGCCTCAATTCAAGATCAAGAGGAGCTGGAGCCAAAATAAATCAAGTTTGCTACCAACTATTCTGTTTGGGAAAATGTGTTTCTTTGTTTCCTCCATGGAAAATTTTGATGCAAAAAAAGGAATATATTTTCAGTGGAAATATTTGACTTTTTGCCAAAATAAAATAATAATAATAAAGAGTTGCTTTTCAGCAACTGAAAAGGAGAACATTTTCAGTTTCCTGATAACTCTCAGTTGCTACTGTATTCATTATCACAACACCCTGGGAGGTACAGTGGTACCATCCCCCTCTTACAGGTGGGAAAGTGAGGCACAGCGAGCTTATGTGACTTGCTTAAGATCACACAGGCAGTCTATAGCAGAACAAAATTCCGGTCTCCAGAATGCCAAGCTCGCACCTTAACCATTAGGAAGGACCATCCATCCTCTCCCTTCTAGTTTGTGGTTAGGAGTCTATTCTCAACTCCTTCCTAGTTTCCATGAGCAAAGCCTCTTAATTAAGCCTCATGTGTAGGCTAAGATTGACACACAAGGTATGTCTACACTGGCAAGCCTCCCAGCCCAGGTAGACAGATTCACGCTAGCAGGGCTTGAACTATTGTTCTAAAAAGAGCAGTCTGGACATAGCAGCTACAGAGACAGGCTCCAAGCTCCACCCAAACCAAAACATCCACACTGCTATTTTGTAACCTACTGGTGAGCGTTACAGATTCCACCCACCCTGTGCCCGATCTACAGGGGATGGGAGTCTGTTACAGCACCAGCTAAATAGTCTGGCTCATTAGCTCAACGTTGTAGAGGCTGATGCTTTCAGCTCCAGATATCTCCAGTTCAATCCCCAGTACATGTGGGCCAAGGGGGTGGGCATCACAAAACGTGCAACAGAAGCAAAACCAAAAGTGTGCAAGAGACTTGGGAGTTATTTAAATCTGGAAAACTACTTCCTTTGCTTGGACTGTGACAAGCAGAGCAAGGAAATTTAGAGCATTGCATCTCTGAATCTGGGTGACTCAGACCTGTGCGAAAACATTCCCGCTGGGGGAAGGGGGGAAATATGTGAGGCTAGTGAAGTGCCAACATTCTGGAGGGGTCATTCTGATTTTTTTTTCTTTGCTGGAAGTCTAGGGCAGGCCAAACCTGCATATTATTATTATTATTATTATGTCATATTGTTTCATAAAGGAGGAGGCTTGCCATTCCTGTACCAACCTATCTATGGTCTTTATGTGGCCCCCGCACTGCAATAGCAGAGTGCCTCACATTCTTTAATCTATTTACCCTCATCACATCCCTGTGTCATAGTGAAGTGCTATCATTCCCATTTTACAGGTGGGGAACTGAGGCACAGAGAGGCTAAATGACTTGCCTAAGATCACATAGAAGCTTCTGGTGGAGCAGTGGTGGGGGAGTTTGCTAGTGAAGGGCAGTTATGTGCAAAACCTAAAGTGAGACTTGGATGGATGCCTGAAACATCTGGCCACATGACTCCTAAGAAGAGCTAGATAATAGCAGAATCAGGTCACACACTCTTAAAAACATCCGCTTGTGTAAGACACTTCACCCAGACTTTTGTAACCAACTCACCAGGTGGAGCTTTATCATTCTTGAACATCTCTTGGCAGATCCTTAACCTTGCAGATTTAAAGATTTATATATGCCCCGTAACAGATGAAAGTGGACATCAGGGACAATTAGCTATTCAGGCTGGAATGAAAAGGCAGATGAGCAGTCTTACTCCGCGACTAAAGAGGTACGTCCCATGCATACAGCCGCCAACGAAGGAAAGCACTTTGAGAGACATAGTCTCAGGTACGTATTTAAATGGAGTTCTCTTAATAAATTCCAAAGTTATATTTTATCATGATATTCAAAGACTAGGAATGAGGAGAATAAAACTGCCCAAGTGTCTCGTGTTATCCTCATCACAGTGGCAGGATATGGTGCTAAATTAAAAGGAATGATTAGCAAAAATAAAAAAAAAAATCCAGGTTGAGTCATGATGTGCTGTTGATAAATTAGCTGAACTGAATGATAGGGTTTGGACCCACGTCACAGTGCGACTTGGGCTCTGACCTCTCCCTCCTAGCTGGATTATAGCAGCTGAATCTGGAGCACTTGCGGACTTGAGTCAGACTGATGCATGTGTGGACCGAAGGAGGGCTTGATATCAAACCTGAGCTGCAATGTGGGCGTAGTGTGCAGTATAAAGATACCCAGAGAGACGAAGTGATTTGCCCAAGGTGGATATTTATGACAGAGGAAGGACTTGAACTCAAGGCTTCTGTGTCATGTCACAATACCCTAACCACTGGCCCAAACTATACCAGCCTTTATAAATGTTATCCCTTGATAAACCCCTAATCCTGAGCTTAGATTTTTATTTCAAATTTATTAACATGGGAGAAGAGGGGAGAATCTACCTATTATCTTCTCATCTCACAGGACAAGCGACATCTGAAGGGCCCACTTCAGCAAAATACTTAAGCATGGCCGAGACATCCTCATAGGTATTTAGGCACCTTACTCCCACTGAATTGAGAATCTGGGCCCATGTGACTCCAATGAAATACATGAATGGACCATTGGCTTGAATTGGACTTAGTCACAAGTTTAGTCCTCTGTTGAACTGGGGCCTGATTTTCGTAATGTGGCACTTCCATATTTTGGCGGGGAGGGGTTTGTTTGGTGTGGGTTTCCTCTCATTACAGTTTATTTCCTTCCTAATCTGCAAATGCTGCCTGTTGCTTTTTACCTTTTATCACTGTTTGATAAGGATCAGGACTAAACACGGACCAAGTTAATTGCTATACTACTATGCATGGCTGTCTGCTGACCCACTTACGATACACACATTTGTACCCAGATATCGGTGATTTATAAGCTATAAGGCAAGCTGATGCCTCTTTGTAAAGGCTGCATAGTTCCTGCTGCTGCACCGAGACTAAAGAAATCGACACACCAATGGAATAGCAGTAGTAATTTTTAATTATGCTCAGAAATAGTTGTCATAGCCTTACAGAACAGTTACCGCTTGCATTAACAAAGTCAAAACAGAGGAGGTTAGAGTAGTAAACTTCAGCGGGGGAAAAGTTCAACTGAAAATTGGTTGGCTAACAAACTGTCAAAACCAAGGGGATATATTTTCAGGAGCAAAGCCTGAACTAATTATCAGTTCAATTTCAGTTTCAGAATTCTTGTCAAGTGCCTGTGAGGAACCGCAGCTTAATTCTTAAAGTGGCTAACAGAAGGCAACATCAGATCACTGTTTGTTATCATAAAAGCCTGAAGTTATTCACAATAAAGTCCAGTTACTCAAAAGCACCAGTGACCCCCCTGATTTAGAATGTTTCTGCCCTATGAAATGTGGTTTTGCTTTAAAATGATTAATACAAGCACTATGGCGTGTTTCATCGGATTTAAGTCTTTCTTGGTCAAGGGAACTGTAAAGCAGTGAAGAGGATGACGTTTTATTTTATCCACGACAGGACGTTGAAGCTGGAGGAAGAAGGAAAAAATCCTTCTTCTCAAGGACTACAAATACAGGAGCAAGCTGACAGAATGCTCAGCAACATGCAGTTTGGGAGACAACTAAATTCCTCATACTCGTCATCTGGAAAAGAGACAATTACAGAACAAAAGAGCCTCTTGTGGGAGAGGGGGGGACCGGAGGGAAGAAGAGGGAGAAATGCTAAGTTGTGTGAAGTTATGTAATACATATACACGCAATTTTAACCTTCATTTTCATAATTTTGTTGAGCATTTTGAAGTCACTTAGAAAACAAGCTACTGGCCTCAAAATAATTCCATTCCAAAGCACTTAGCCGCTATCTACTTTTCGGTCTGGAAAGGTCCTTTAAGCCTTCACAGGAAATAAATTAAGTTTCTTTAAGCCATCACTGCTGTTGAATAAAGAGAGACCCATTTTGCTGAGCAATGGGCATGATCGTAAATGTCTACAATTAACATGCTTCACTGGAATAATTAAATTCTGGCATTTTTATTTCACATGTAACCAAAGCTGCTTCCTTACGCTCCAATAGATACAATTCAGGAGTGATCGGATTTATTTATTTTTTTAAATGAACTGTACGTTTTATTTCCTTTTTGCCCCTCCCTTTGTCTTCTCAAATTGTGAGCTCTCTAGTGCAGGGACTATGGGATCTAATTCCCCACTGTCTGACTTCACGGGCCCAATTCACCACTGCCTTTTACTTTAGGATATAAAATGTTACCATTCTGAGGCCCTTAAGCACATGTGTAAGTCCAACCATATTCCCGACAGCTTCAGGTTAAGTACACACTTAAGGGTGATCATGAATAGAGACGTTAGATCTTTTAGCTCAAAGTAGGAGAGGCTCATATTTTTAGACCCAAAGATACCAAGTTTGTTCCCTGCTGTCAACAACCCATTCAGGGGCACAGTGAAGCACTGGTCTGGGTGGGGACTTTAGGTAATACTGGAAGGTAAGTTTTGGAATGAAACAAATGCATCTTTGCTGGAATGACGCAATGTGGTAAAATGCTGTAATCACGTGTTTATTTTTGATGGCCTACGAAGACCTAGCAAAAGTTCCAAAGATCAAGAACACCAGGGTAAAAACGTAACAAAATGTATTCCTCTTTTGTGCATTAAGCAGCAAAGCGATTTGATGTTTAGATAAACAAAGGGACGACAGCACAAGTCTGCTTTGTTGGAAAAGCTAATCAGGTCTCCTGAGAAACTTATCAAGCTGATAATTATATGCATGGTTGTCAAGAGAGGGAATAGACTAGCACGGTCTTCTCCGAAGTCATTGTTCCGTTCAGTCTCAGAAATAGTGACTGAGGGAGGAGTCAGAACACATTGGGAAAGAGCCAGTGGATTTGCAGCTGATGCCTGATTGTTGACATGCCAAAATCTGAGAGTAAATTACAACTACTTGCCACACTGTTACCTCCTCCTCTGGAGAAATAATTCATTTGCTCAACATCAATGAGGGCCTTCTGTTGTTTCACCTTTTCAATTTAAAAATTTATAAGGAAATTAAATTATATTAGCCATTGTAGCAGTACTAGACTAAGCTGCCGTTATCCACAAAGACGCCTTGTAAAAAGATTCACTCTCTTGGCTCTGTCATCTCAGGAACTCAAAAGGGATCTGAAATAAACATGCATCGGGGAAAAAAAGTAAGGACCAGACGGCATCAGTAAGATAGCCCTGTCATAAATATAAAGGGAAGGGTAAACACCTTTAATTCTCTCCTGGCCAGAGGAAAAACCCTTTACAGGTGAAAGGGTTTTTCCTCTGGCCAGTAGGGATGGGACACCCTCAGACCACACCCTACTACCGGGGGCAGCCCAAGGCCCCAGCTACACACCAAGGAATACTCCAAAACCTTAAGTTACAAAAAGACACAAAAACAGGAATATACATTCCATTCAGCACAGCTTATTTTATCAGCCATTTAAACAAAACAGAATCTAAAGCATATGTAACTGGATTGCTTACTAACTGTTTACAGGAGTTCTGACCTGCATTCTTGCTCTGGTCCCAGCAAAAGCATCTCACAGGCAGAGAGGACCCTTTGTCCCCTTCCCCTCCCTCCAGCTTTGAAAGTATCTTGTCTCCTCATTGGTCATTTTGGTCAGCTGCCAGTGAGGTTATCTTAGCTTCTTAACCCTTTACAGGTGAAAGGGCTTTTCCTCTGGCCAGGAGGGATTTAAAGATGTTTACCCTTCTCTTTATATTTATGACAAGCCCCATCAGGCCAGACACCAAAGGGGCTCACAGTACATTCAAGTGGGGTTTGTGATGGGACACCGTCTCCCTAGGCCATGTCCCCTAGTGATCAGAGCACCAGATAGCCTAGTGCTAGTGGTGGTAGAGGTTCAAGTCCAGGATTGGTGACAGGGGAACCCAGGCCCTCCCGCTCCTCCAGGTTCCAACCCAGGGCCTTGGAACAGACAATTCAGGGGTGCGACCTTGGCCAGGGTAGTACCCAGCCTGCTCCATGGGTTACTTCCTATGTGTCCCTGCTTCTCAAAAAGCATGGTGAAGGCCTGGCTAACAGCCCACAATGTGTCCCACCAGAAGGGGGTCTGGAGCTTCCCTCCTGCACACGGGCCGACGCTCCTCTGTCTCTTCTGCAGTGGCTTGCAGCTCTGAGTTGAGGACTGCTTTGGGACAGCATGGGACACCTGCTGGCTTCCTGCATGAGCAACCAGTGCAGGTCTGCTCTCTCACACTGGCTGAGCTGTACTGCATCTTTTTTAGATCCACTTCCACTGAAAGCACATCCAGCAGCATGGGTGCCCGTGCCTCCTGTGACAAGAGCCACTCCTTTACCCCATTCCCCAGTGTAGCATTTGTACATCCCGCCCCCCTCACAAGGTGGGAGTTTCAAAAGAACTCAGCTCACCTTCAGGCACCTGAATGAAGCAGACAGATTTTCCTAAACAGGTCCCACTGAGAGTGCTTCTGAAAATCTAATCCAGGCAACCCAATCTTTCCACATCAACGAACCTGGAGTGAAAGCCTGGCCCCATTGAAGTCAATGGGAGTTCTGTCATTCACTTCAATGGGGCCAGGATTTCGCTCCTTGAGTCTTCCGCCCTCCCTGCAGAAGGGGAAATGCCTTTTTACAGGACACTAGATTTATTCACCCTGCAGACTAAGATATCCCCCCATGCAGGATAAGAGGAATTTTTGGCTGGGATTTGCGAAGGAGCCTAAGGAAGTTAGGTGCCTGCAGTAACACATCCTCACGTCATGGGTGCCCCCCATCCCATCTCTGTCTGCACTGTTGCATAGAGTCACTATCTTTGACGCCCCCTACTGGGGCTCACCCTTGGACCTGCAATGGCCTCTCTGTATCTGTGTGTTCTGTGGCTTGGCCTACCAGCCAACTCACATAAAAGTCTAACCCCTTTTCTGGGTATCACAAACAAGTACAAATTAAAGTCCAAACTAATCTACAAACTAATCGCCTTTCTCAGGCTTCTCTCGTTCCCTTGTTGGCACTATCTTAGAGCCTCCCCTGCAGGAGCCTAACCTGCTCCTGTAGTATTCTCTCTCCATTGTTTCCTGTCTGTTAAATCCTATCCCAGGATGTCTCTCCACCAGAGACCCGTCTCCTAGAATCATAGAATATCAGGGTTGGAAGGGACCTCAGGAGGTCATCTAGTCCAACCCCCTGCTCAAAAGCAGGTCCAATCCCCAATTAAATCATCCCAGCCAGGGCTTTGTCAAGCCTGACCTTAAAAACTTCTAAGGAAGGAGATTCCACCACCTCCCTAGGCAACGCATTCCAGTGTTTCACCACCCTCCTAGTGAAAAAGTTTTTCCTAATAGCCAACCTAAACCTCCCCCACTGCAACTTGAGACCATTACTCCTTGTCCTGTCCTCTTCCACCACTGAGAATAGTCTAGAACCATCCTCTCTGGAACCACCTCTCAGGTAGTTGAAAGCAGCTATCAAATCCCCCCTCATTCTTCTCTTCTGCAGACTAAACAATCCCAGTTCCCTCAGCCTCTCCTCAGAACTCATGTGTTCCAGACCCCTAATCATTTTTGTTGCCCTTCGCTGGACTCTTTCCAATTTATCCACATCCTTCTTGTAGTGTGGGGCCCAAAACTGGACACAGTACTCCAGATGAGGCCTCACCAGTGTCGAATAGAGGGGGACGATCACGTCCCTCGATCTGCTCACTATGCCCCTACTTATACATCCCAAAATGCCATTGACCTTCTTGGCAACAAGGGCACACTGCTGACTCATATCCAGCTTCTCGTCCACTGTCACCCCAGGTCCTTTTCCGCAGAACTGCTGCCTAGCCATTCGGTCCCTGGTCTGTAGCTGTGCATTGTGTTCTTCCGTCCTAAGTGCAGGGTCCTGCACTTATCCTTATTGAACCTCATCAGATTTCTTTTGGCCCAATCCTCCAATTTGTCTAGGTCCCTCTGTATCCTATCCCTGCCCTCCGGCGTATCTACCACTCCTCCCAGTTTAGTATCATCCACAAATTTGTTGAGAGTGCAATCCACACCATCCTCCAGAGCATTTATGAAGATATTGAACAAAACCGGCCCCAGGACCGACCCCTGGGGCACTCCACTTGACACCGGCTGCCAACTAGACATGGAGCCATTGATCACTACCCGTTGAGCCTGACAATCTAGCCAACTTTCTACCCACCTTATAGTGCATTCATCCAGCCCACGCTTCTTTAACTTGCTGACAAGAATACTGTGGGAGACCGTGTCAAAAGCTTTGCTAAAGTCAAGAAACAATACATCCACTGCTTTCCCTTCATCCACAGAACCAGTAATCTCATCATAGAAGGCGATTAGATTAGTCAGACATGACCTTCCCTTGGTGAATCCATGCTGACTGTTCCTGATCACTTTCCTCTCATGTAAGTGCTTCAGGATTGATTCTTTGAGGACCTGCTCCTCTGCAGTTTTCTCCACAACTGAATCCCTCAGGCCTTGTCTACACTACGGGGCTAAGTCAACCTAAGTTACGCAACTCCAGCTACTTGAAGAATGTAGAATAGCTGGAATCGACTTAGGTCAATTTACTGCAGTGTCTACACCATGCTGGGTTGATGGGAGACACTCTCCCATCCACTTACCTTGCACTTCTCGTTCCAGTGGAGTACCAGAGTCGACGGGAGAGCAATCAGTGGTGGATTTGGCGGGTCTTCACTAGACCCGCTAAATAGATCCCCGGTGGATCAATTACCGCAGTGTCAATTCCCAGTAAGTGTAAACATGCCCTCAAGTCTAAGGCAAGGGTTCTCAAACTTGGGGTCGGGACCCCTCAGGGAGTCGCAAGGTTATTATATGGGGGGGTCACGAGCTGTCAGGCTCCACCCCAAACCCTGCTTGCCTCCAGCGTTTATAATGGTGTTAAATATATAAAACGTGGTTTTAATTTATAAGGGGGGTGGTTGCACTCAGAGGCTTGCTATGTGAAAGGGGCCACCAGTACAGAAGTTTGAGAACCACTGGTCTAAGGCTTAGCTCTGTCTCTTCTAACCAAGAGCACATTCGTTAATCATCCTCCAGTGCAGGGCATGCCGAACTGGGGTTCTTTCCCTTCCCTTGCAGATCTTGTTGTTTGTACCACCCCGGCACAATAAGATCTGGGTCTATAACTAGGGCCAGTAGGTGCTACAGTAATACAAATAATTCCTACCCCCCACTGAACTGGATGCAACTTTGAAATTCCCAGATTTAGGACTCCAGGATACTTTTTTTTTTTTTTTTTTTTTTTTTAAGACAAACTGAAAAAATGTTTCTATTATCCGACCTGCTTTGTAAATGGCCACAGGATCTAAGAAACGTAGTAATTGCCATATTAAATAAGACCAGACATACCATTTCAGTTTGGGCATATTTCTTGAGCTATACTCTCATTCCTCCACCTGTAAAATAGGGAAGACAATGCTTCCTTTTCCCCATCCTTTGTCTTGTGCGTCGAGACTGTGAGCAGCGACTGTCTCTTACTTTGTACATGTACAGCGCCTAGCACAATGCAGCCTCGATCTCTGTTTGGCAGGTCTAAGTACTACTGTCATATAGATTTTAAAAAATGATCCATCTCCTTCAGTATACTCTCGGACAACGGCCAGAACCAGATGTTGCAACGGAAGGTTCAAAAATCCCTTTATTTATTATAAAAAGAAAAGGAGTACTTGTGGCATCTTAGAGACTAACAAATTTATTTACATTTATTTATTAACATCCGATGAAGTGAGCTGTAGCTCACGAAAGCTTATGCTCAAATAAATTGGTTAGTCTCTAAGGTGCCACAAGTACTCCTGTTCTTTTTGCGGATACAGACTAACACGGCTGCTACTCTGAAACCTTTATTTATGATGTGTGGGTATTGCAGAAGTGCCTAGACACAACAGCGTCATTGTTCTAAACCTGGTACAAATGTGTCTGGTAGTGGACAGTTATGGAATAAGTTTGTCCTCTTCTAAAGTTTTTTCTGTCAACCATCAGCTAAATTATTAATGGAAATATTTGTTCACCATTCACCCCAGCTCCATTCACTGAATTCTTCTCTCTCATAAGCAACCATAGCATTTAAGGATTGGCAACCATCCCAGTTTTGCTAACTACTTGGGCTGTTTTAAAGCCATTTGTCACACCTCTGCTTGAGGGGCGCATTCTTGAAAAATGAGATCATGGAGAACATTGGCAGGAAGGGAAAACGAACTGACAAGTGCCCTACGAGAATGAAAAGGGAAGGTGGTGCCATTTCAAATGACAAGGTGCTGACATAGGTTGCCAAAACATTATCTAGTTAAGTCATCTTAACGAGGACATGCTGTATTGCAAAGTGTACAATAAGTGGCTGATCTTAATATGTACACCACAGAGAGTCAATCATAGATTAAGGGGTTAATTTCAAACCTCAATAACGAGTCTGTTAGAAGGCAGAATTGCCAACAGTCATTAAAGGCACACAGAGAAAGGTCAGTCGCTCACACAAACAGGATGGAAAGGACTTTGTACTTCTGAAGCCCACCCCATGATTTTAGTTTTTCCAAGTATTGCTTATTTTTCCTGCTGCTGGGAATGATACAACACCTCCCGAGGTGCCCTTATTAAAGTTTGCTTGGCACAGGCAGTTGCATTTGTGCTAGGATGCAAGGTGAGAGAGCTAAAAAAAGGGAGTGGTATTCTAAGAGGTGTGTAAAAATAGCATCTTCAGACTACAGGGAGGTAACCCTTCTCATTTACTTCAAGTTACACTTTCTGCACAAAGACATTAGCCATTCAGACTGAATGCTGGTGATCTCCTCCGCGCAAGCCTGCCATTGACCCAGACAGTTATTGCACTGCATGCTACTTTATTGTCTTTCAATTTTCATTTCAAAGCAGCTGTGACATGAAGAAGGTTTCTGTTCTGGAAATAACCATGTGAACACCCGTATTTTTGTTCAGAGGCTGACTTGCATGCAATACTCCTACCACTACTTTGCATTTATGCAGAGCCTTCCGTTCAAGGATCTCAATGCATGAAGCCTCACAAAATGCCTGAGTGGCAGGACAATGTTACCTGTTGGTCCATCCTCTTCCCTACCCCCATCAGGTGGATTCCATCCCACCTCAGTCTTAGATGATGACACCTGGAAAGCACAAAGCTTGGGTAATGCTGTCACAAGTTCGGGGGTAGATGCGCGTTCTCCCCTGGTAACCTCAAAGGGGCTTCTCAACCATTAATTCTCCTGCCTAAGAGCACCCAAAAAGAATGGTTAGCCAGGACAGAAGACCAGCTAGTGAGTCAAAGCAACTGCCAAAGCTATTGAGCAATTTGGGAAGGGAGTGTTAGGAGAAAGCTCTCTAATACCCAGCTCTTATATCGCATCTTTCATCAGTAGAACTCAATGCTTTTTACTAAAGAGGGCAGATTCATTATTCCCATTTTACAGACAGATAAAATGAGGCACAGAGAAATAAAACAACTTGTCCAATCGAGGTCTCCTGAATCCCAGTCCAGTATTCTATTCACTAGATTACACTGCTTCCCAGAAAAGAGAGATGTCTGCTTATATGTGAACAGTTAATAGATTAAGGTGCCAGTAGATGGCACTTAATACACAGTACAGTTCCTGGGTTTTGTAGGGCCAACAAAACTTCTTGTTGCGCTCTTTAAATAGCCCCTAATGTACCCATCTACAGGCACCTCTTAACAAGCAGACCCAGCCACGCCCTCCCAATCCCCTGGGATTAATGATCCAAATAAAAGCATATAGACTACTCCTCAAGGGGTATCGTGAACAGTGTCTTTCAGAGATTCAGTAGGAAACGCTACTAGCTGGATCCATGTGTGATGCATGCAGAGCTACCTCCGAGCAAGCTACAATAAAGGTCTTTGTTGGAACCACCTTGGCTGTGCCTCTGTGTCTGGTGTGAAATCAGAGATATTACAAGGGTCACGAGTGAAGCCCTAGCCCTCAAATCTGAGGCTCAGGCCCATCTCCAACATGCAGCCATCCCAATACATCACAGTAGCTTCATGTGCCTTACCTCAGGAGGCTCGAATAGATACTCATTAACGTTAAAGGATGCAGGAGAGCTAAGCAGCTATTTTTCCATCTCCATCTTCTCTTTCCTTTGTCGCCTCCGGATTGTTCATGCTGCTCTGAATACCTAACAAACACTCAATCTGTACCCAGCCACTATGTCAGTAATTACTACAGGGCGTCAAACATGCTAGCTGTTTCTGGAAATTCCTCAGTAATCATTGGGTTTGCGTTTTCCAAGAGAAGAGGGCATTTTGACAGTAGACTGTCTCGGAAATACAACTTGACTGTCAAGCTGATGCTATGGAAGTTTACTCACTAAAACAAACCTTCTGTAATTTAAAAAAAGAAAAAAGAAAAAAACCTACCAGAAATAAAACGAAAAAGTCCTATAGAAATTATGCTAAAACACGACTGAATTTAAGCACACCTGATCACCTTTCCATAGTTCCTTGTAACCTTTCTACCGAACTGAATAATAGAATTATGTCCCTTCTGTAGAAGTTGAAAAAACTTTGGCTGCCATTTAGGGGTGCGTACTTTCCATATCGATCCAGTTCAGCCAGCTACTGTAAGGGGGCAGAGTATCATG
This sequence comes from Eretmochelys imbricata, assembly GCF_965152235.1. Classification (NCBI taxonomy): domain Eukaryota; kingdom Metazoa; phylum Chordata; order Testudines; family Cheloniidae; genus Eretmochelys; species Eretmochelys imbricata. The sequence goes on from NC_135597.1 coordinate 10,003,755, forward strand.
ATCATCATTAATATAATCATCATATTTTAAGAGTTAACACACATTCCTAAACAAAAATATTTTAATGTTGCTTGCAAAATTAGTTTTATTTCACACCTGAAAGACTAAGTGTATTAAAAGAGGGGGGGAAATTCTTTCATCTTGCTTCAGTTATATCACCTACCTAGGCAGGTTTGATAAGCTAGCTGGAGAGGACTCTGTTACCTAGTTTAGCCAGATTAGATTGCTAGATACTAGCTAGAAAGAAAGAAGTAAACTAGACAGCCGACAGATATGAATAGATTAGACTGAATGCAAAAATACCAAGATCCGGTAATAAATCTGTATTCATATGCTACACTCCAGCAGGCAAATCCAGAACAGATATACATTTGATTAAATTAGTGCCTATAGGGTCTTCTTGGCTGGTAGCTGCCTTTATATAATCCTCATTATCTATCAAATACCACACCTATTCTGATGAATTACCGCCATCTCCCTGCAGTTCAGAACTTGGAAACCATATTATCAAGGTCACCAAATATAGTGGATCCTTGGGGCTTTCTAACTGGGATAACCCATGTGTGGTCATTTATCACCAGACAGGCTCGCCATTTCAGTATAACAGATGGTGAGCACAGTACAGGTCATCAACCTGTAATGACTTGCACCTGTTCTCAACCTATCATTCATCTCTTGTGAAATTATGCAGGGGCTGGCGTTAGCCTTTACTGAAAATGATTTCGAAGGTACGCTCGTGACTAGGTACGGTGAGATAGTCCGTCTATTTTCACCCATTTATTGATTGACCTTGTTCTTCTTTTCTTTATTCTTAAACGTGATAGATCTTGAATTTTAAGAAAGTCTTAGATCTTCACAGATCTAGAATCCTCTGAGAGTGTCACAAGTTTTCCCTATGCAAATGAATCCACGAGTTCCAATCTAATACCGGCACTGAACAGAAATTATTCATATTACTCAGAATAACTAACAATTATTGTTCTTTGTCATCTAGATCTTCAATTGTTATGTTCTACCATAGAATAGGAAACATACGCACATGTGGCTGGTGTAGAGAGATGACTGGAGAGCTCATATTAAAGCAGAAGGTAAACAAGAAGCACTCAAAAGCTCTTATTCACAGTGGCCCTTTTTGTGTCCTGCTGCCTTAACCTAAAGCCTGTCTGGCTCTTTCACTTTTTGACCAAAAAAAACAAAAACAAAAACAAAACGCTGAAAAGTTTTTGTTTGTTATTTGGTTTTGGTCAAAAACTTGTTTTCCAATTAAAAAAAAACACCACCACCACCACCATGTTGAGGAAAGCAAAACATTTTCCATAAAAGTTTTAATTTAGTTAAAATCCCAATTTTCCATCCAGCAAAAGTTTTTTTTTTTTTTTTTGGGGGGGGGGGGGGGAGGAGAATATATAACCAGGCCTTCTAGTTCAGCCCATACTATAATGAAATTGATCTCACTCGGTCAGTCAAAAAATAGCTTCCTTCTGAACCAAACCCAAACTGGATAATCCATTTACCAACAACCTCATGACCTCACAGGAAAGTTGCGAGGATAAATACATGGAAGATTGTGAGGCTCTCAGATAATGTGATAAGGGGGCCATATAAGTACGCAGGGCAGACAGGCAACTGCAGGGTTTCCCTGCACCTTCTTCTGAAGCATCAAGCGCCGGCTTCCATCAGAGACACAATGCTAGTAGATGGGCCTCTAGTCCGGCAGTACTTAGTTCCTTGGTTATTAACTCTTCACTACATTTGCTTTTGAAGCTTAAGCACCAAATGCCATTGTAACACCGTCTTTCATTGTCACAGTAAAAAAAATTTGGTGGGGTGAAGGGAGCAGATAGGCGGTTTCTTTTTGCATACAACTGAAATAATTTTGGTTTTAGAAATTAGGGCGTTTCTTTTTTTAAAGCACTTTCAAGCTGAGACTGGTAATAGAACATTTCAGCCAGTGATTTCATGACTAACTATGCAGATTTATAAGGGAAGTGTTGACAAGATCTTAACGATAGCGTTGCAAATATACTGCTACAGTAACCCTGGAAATATTAAGTGATTTTTATTGAAACATACATATGTCTTCAAAATAGCTGATAACATTTTATCAGGTTTGTTTCTGTAAGGAAAGATTTTATATTATCACTAAGCTATTTTTACAGTTGCTGTGGTAACTAGAATACCAGATAAAAGGGAGGGGGGAAAAAGTAGCCACAGAACAAATGCAAGAGCTATATAAAATTCTTGTATCTTAACTGCATTCCACTCTGTTATCTAGAGCACTGCTAAAGTATCCATCAATGAAAGCATAACTGTAGTAGAAGTTGGAAACATATATAAAAATTAGCCGTATAATAGCTAATAGGGTATAAATAATTCCATACTTCGCTTCATTAGCATAAGTTAGAGTCAGACACCTACTTCCCTTTGACTTTTAATGGGAGTCAGGTGCCTAATTGCTATTTGTGCCTTTGACATCACCACCTAACTTCTTGATATTCAGAAAGCCTAACTGGTTTCAATTCCAGACTGTCACAACCTCACACTGGTATAATAGTGATACATCAGAGCTGGGCGATGTGTCATATTACGTTGCTCCAAGGAAAACTTTACTCGCTGTAGATTAATTTCCTTTGGCTCATTTTCTTTTAGGATTTCATTTTTTTTAAATAGATGATAATACTGCTCTGCTTTTTGTACAGTGTGTCTCACTCAGAGATCTCCAATAGGGTTGTCAACTTCCTAATCGCACAAAACCAAACACCCCTGTCCCGCCCAGCCCCTTCTCGGAGACCCCACCCCTGCTGGCTCTATCCCCCCACCCTCCGTCAATTGCTAAGTACTACGATTATTGGTCAGGAGAGAAAAAAGGGGTACCTTCAAGTGAGTCAAAGCTACTGTCACAATTAGTGATGGGGAGCGGGGGGAGGGAGAAGAGCTTTATAATTTAGAATCCTTTAGAATCCTACGGCAGGGATAGAATTCTCGATCCAAAAACCTGTAAAAGTTTTCATTTTCCATTCAGTTCTGTAGGACTTTTCCATAAGGGTTAGCACATATGTACGGTAATGACACCAGTTCATTGCATAGTTACTGTGAAATAATGCGGGAGCCTTTGGGAATGAGACCTTTAAAAAAAAAAAAAAGGCCACGGACTCTCTCATTATCTCTTTCCCTCCTCTTGTTTCTGTGCTTTGCTCTATTTCATCATGAGACAGTACCGTTGAATGCTAATGAAACAATACTTGGCATCACCTAAGCCACTCCCATCTGTGCAATTAATTAGTGCAGTAAACAAACCAACTTTTATAGATGTTCCAACTCCAAAGGAAGAGGAGTAGATGTATAGGGTGATGCAGGGCAACTGAGTGCACTGTCAGCATTAGCAAAGAGTAAATCATAACATCTAGGAGTAATGGGATGAAATGAAGGGATATTTAGGGTGCTCTATTACACCATGGAATCATCTCACAAGGGAGGTGCTGGAAACCTGGATATATGAAACTAAATTGGATAAAGCACTGGTAAGTATACAGAGCTACACTGCACCTCAAGGCACAGCCAGGGCAAGGCGTGGTGTTTAAAATTTACCTCCAGGGATCTATTCTCTCCTCTTACTGGTGTAGAGGAAAGAGAGGTTTAAGTATTTTGCTGCTGGCCTGCACCCCTCCACCCTCCCATATTGTGTGCTTTGCCTCCATCCATTCACCACTCTTCCTTCCCCACCCTCTGCACCCTGGACCAAGGTCTGGGTAACCAGTGCAGCAGCATGAATTAAATTCTTGCTCATTGTCTCCCATGTGGCCAAGACACTAATAAGCTCTCAGTACCAAAGGGACCAATTCTGCATTGACCAGGGAAGGGAGAGGTGACCTAAGAGGTCTCTTTCATCTCTAACCTCTGTGATTCCACGAAAATGAGTCTTAAATCATGAGCACACCACTGGGATTAAATTCATAAACCAGGAGTATAGGGGAAATGATCCCATAATAAATAAAATCATGGCCCTATCACAGATTCTGATATGTTGGTCACCATTAGAAGGTCAACATTTCTCCAGAGCTTAACACATAACTGTGGCAGTTCTCACAAGACTCTCCCATAATTGCGCATAAAGGGAAATATTGTAGGATCTCAGCTATCCCTGTGTGGATATTCAATAGCAACTACTGTGTCAACAAATAAAGACACCAATCTATAGTGTATTACTGGCTAAGGCCATTAGCTAGCCATTGATTCATAGTGAATCTCTCTCTATTGGTTTAGATGTCAGTACTGATAGTCATTAGTGTGGTATAAGAATGGAACAATGATACAAGTTTATGAGATATAAACAACAATTAGGGCCTGATCCTCTATTGCACTGCAGCTCATGGAGTATAGATGTCATAAAATGCTCTCATTCTCATTTGGCAGCAATTTACACCATAGCTGTACAGATGTTATTCAACAAGCTATAAGGCACTAGAGAACGAGGCCCACTACACAAAGCCTTTCAAGGGAAGCGTTGGAAGCAACGCATCTATTCCTTGTACTTTAGAGTGACCAGTGCATGTAATTCTTACATTTATTGGTCTAACACTATATTTAGGACCAAAAATATCCTCCTTACAAGATAGTATATTTTCTTTTGTGGCTATACGAATCTTCCTTCATGGGGATGGAATATCATCTATCGTGATCGGAGAAAATGAAGCTGCTCTGGTCAATTCAAGGCTTTAAAAAACAACACCACTTGTTTACAATGAGCCTGGGGGGGGGAGGGGTAATAACATTCTCCTGATCCGTCTTGTCTGCCTGATCAAGTCTGATGTATTTTTTTCCAAACCGAGTTAGCCAACTAAATGATGACTTCTAGTGTCACAATTTTGTTCACAGTATTAATATATTGATTTCTTATATTCTCTGGCACGCAGAGAGCATGATTCAGTTGACTGAGTGGAAATGGATTCCATTTTCAATTACTTTAAATGACAATACCATCAAAATGTTATCTACATCAGCAGTTTGGTGGGGAAAATTGTATGACCCAACCTTTCCCTCGCTGTGCATCAAAAACAGTGGGAATGGGGTGAAATATTTGGTTCTGAGGCTTTGTGGCTCCAGAAAGACATCTGAAATATCACATTTGTTTAGAAGTCAGTAGAGGTGGGACTGTTTTGAGTACCAGAATCCAACCTCCTCAAATCTGGTGGAAAACTAATGTAAAGCTAATGTACATAAATCCCTCTAGAAAGTAGTAAGATTAGACTTAAATGTGGAGTTACTCCACATTTACACTAGGAAAGAGAGAGCAGAATCTTGCTCTGCCAGGTGTAACAGGAAGATAAAGTTACAGATTCCTACAGGGGAACTGTAAGGCCTTGTAGAAGGATGGTTTGATGATAAAGGCCCTGCACTAGGACTTGGGAAAATTAGCATTCTGGTACAGGTTATTTATGTGATCTTAGGCAAATCATTTATTCTCTGGCCCTCAGCTTCCCACAAAATCATGTTGAGAGGACAGGCCTAACAAAGAAAATAACAGAACGCCACTAGCCATCACCTTCAGCCCCCAACTAAAACCCCTCCAACGCATTATTAAGGATCTACAACCTATCCTAAAGGATGACCCAACATTCTCACAAATCTTGGGAGACAGGCCAGTCCTTGCCTACAGACAGCCCCGCAACCTGAAGCAAATACTCACCAACAACCACATACCACACAACAGAACCACTAACCCAGGAACTTATCCTTGCAACAAAGCCCGTTGCCAATTGTGCCCACATATCTATTCAGGGGACACCATCACAGGGCCTAATAACATCAGCCACACTATCAGAGGCTCGTTCACCTGCACATCCACCAATGTGATATATGCCATCATGTGCTAGCAATGCCCGTCTGCCATGTACATTGGTCAAACTGGACAGTCTCTACGGAAAAGAATAAATGGACACAAATCAGATGTCAAGAATTATAACATTCATAAACCAGTCGGAGAACACTTCAATCTCTCTGGTCACGCCATCACAGACATGAAGGTCGCTATCTTAAAACAAAAAAACTTCAAATCCAGACTCCAGCGAGAAACTGCTGAATTGGAATTCATTTGCAAATTGGATACTATTAATTTAGGCTTAAATAGAGACTGGGAGTGGCTAAGTCATTATGCAAGGTAGCCTATTTCCTCTTGTTTCCCCCCCCCCCCCCCCAGATGTTCTGGTTTAACTTGGATTTAAACTTGGAGAGTGGTCAGTTTGGATGAGCTATTACCAGCAGGAGAGTGAGTTTGTGTGTGTATGGGGGTGGGTTTTTGGAGGGGGGTGAGGGAGTGAGAGAACCTGGATTTGTGCAGGAAATGGCCTAACTTCATTATCATGCACATTGTGTAAAGAGTTGTCACTTTGGATGGGCTATCACCAGCAGGAGAGTGAATTTGTGTGGGGGGGTGGAGGGTGAGAAAACCTGGATTTGTGCTGGAAATGGCCTAACCTGATGATCACTTTAGATGAGCTATTACCAGCAGGACAGTGGGGTGGGAGGAGGTATTGTTTCATATTCTCTGTGTGTATATAAAGTCTGCTGCAGTTTCCACGGTATGCATCTGATGAAGTGAGCTGTAGCTCACGAAAGCTCATGCTCAAATAAATTGGTTAGTCTCTAAGGTGCCACAAGTACTCCTTTTCTTTTTGTGAATACAGACTAACACGGCTGTTACTCTGAAACCTTGAGAGGATATGGTTATCGGCATTTGGGAAGTGATCAGATATTACAGAGATGGAGGCCTAGCTAGCCTAGTGTCTAGCTTAATGAATGAATTATAAATACTTTTAAAGTTACGGATTTGATAAGACTCCAAACATGAATTTAACAGGCACACCCAGCAAGGCCATTCCGAGTTCTTAGGTTGCTCCTGTTGGGTTACAGACGCTGAAACAGCAATTAACTAGGCTCAGTGAAAAGAGCATCCTGCTGCTGCAGCATTGGGGGGACATTTCAACTTCCAGGGGTCTTCACTGCCATTTCTAATATTGTGGTTTTAAAGGTCTATGTCCATTTTGTCAACAGGAGGCAAGGGACTCTCTAGCACAGCTTTTCACTCCACAAACTTTGGGCAGGTTGGTGGGAATTTAAGCCGTCTCTCCCCCCCACACACACACACACAAAAAGCAATTTTTCAGTTTTAAACAAAAATAAGTGTCAGAACAGATGGATTTGATATCTAGATAAGTGTGTTTTATCAACAGAACGGATTAGGGTGTTTGCAATTTGTCACCACAATCTCAATTCATCCTGCCAATAAAACATATTTCATCCATGCTTTAGACCACCATGCTAACAGAATGCGTTTTGTCAACAGCCTAAATCCACCCTGTCAACAAAATCCATTCGGTGGGAAAATAACTCAATCTCTTCTGTCAACAGCAGGAGAAAACCTTGATTGTTAGTATATTTAAAACAACAAAAACATCAGCCATGTTTTCCAGCCAGAATGGGGGAAGGAAACAGGAAAGCAGCAGCCAGGCTAGCACATTTAAGACTAGGACATTCAGGAAGTTAAAATCTTTCATAAATTTGGATTATTTTGAATGGGAAGTGACTGAACTGTGGGAAAAGCCAGGAGTCAGAGCCCCGGCTTCTCTCTTCCCCGTGGAGTTGAACCTGACTATTTCAGTAGCATCTACAGGCCAATCAAGATTGGATCATGTTTGCTCGATCGCATACACACAGAAAGACACACCAAAAGATCTTATAGTCTCAACAGACAGACAAACGATGTAAAGGGTAGCAAACAGTCACAGAGAGACAGAGGGACTTGCCCAAGGCTGCATAGCATGCCAGTGGCAGAACTGTGAATAGAACCCAGCACTGCTGACTCCCCATCCAGCATGCTAGCCATTACACAGTGCAGCCTAAGGTCCAGCCCCAAGTGCAGTCCATGTCAGCCTTTCCATTGACTTCAGGAGGCTAAGCACCAGGCCCTGAAACTTAAATTCCAGTCTAGTAGTAGTACTTTCCTTTAACTTTGTCCCCCAAAATCCCTGTCTCTCAAGATCTCCAGATTTTGTGATTGTTGGTCTCTGGGTTTGAATACGCCTTCACCCAATCTCTGTCATCAAACTAGGCCAACTTTTGGGGGATGTTAAGAACTAGATCCAGATTTTGCAATTTTTTTTTCATCTTTCATTTTGTAGAATTGGAGAGAGCAGGAATGAAAGGTGCTGGGTCCTGTTTGCCCCACGCTTGAATTAGCTGCTTTTAAAAAAAGTGGAGTCAAATCGAACGGGCCCCTGAGCCAATGAGAATCCTTATTTGGGCTCTTATTCCAAACTACCTGTAATATGAGGCAGTGGAAGACAGTGCACGGGGAATTAAATACAGGTAGAGTGGTCACCTTTCAAAAGTTAAACGTTTAACCAACAGTTGTCTTCAGTTAGAATAGCTGCTCAGGGAGAACATGCCACTGGGTAACATTCACATCAGGAGTAGGAAATGCCCAAGGCTCCCCGCTCAGACCCTGATTCAGCAACACACTTGAGCACATGCTTAACTTTGACATTAATTAGGTCTCATTAATGTCAACAGGACTTAAGCACTTGCTTAAAGTTAAATACACGTATGTGCTTTGTTGAATAGGGACATCAATTTCCCTTAGAGTCATGCTGGGACCATCAAAATTAAAATCCATATGATACTATGCACCTATCAACTGGTAAGAAATGTTGGTCAACATCACATCTGGAATGTTCCGGACTCAGAACAAGCAGTTCTTAATTAATAGAGCTCTGTAAATCAGAAGTGATTTTTATAGCAACTCTTTTGCCCACCTGTAAAACTAGATTTTAAAATGAACTGAAGTACGCAATGCAAGATATGATGTTGAATGCATTTCAGTGCCTTCTTACAAAAGACATAGCTATTTGTGCTATTATTGGCATGGTCTAAAAAAGAAGGGGAAAAGTTAATTATGCAAAGCAGTGTTTTTGTAATAGAACAGATTGTACACATTCTAAGTACTTATTATTTATACGACAAGAATACTGATGGGGATTCTTTGTCCTCAATGCTGTCATGTAGCAAAGGAAGAGAAAAGAATTCTGACCAATCAGAATTCTATCCCAGCAAATAGAGGATGAGCTGGAGGTCTATAGCTGAAGAAAACTTCAGTGGAACCGTGCATCAGCTGGAATCCTACTGGCATGAGATCAAGGGCTGTGCCAGTTAGTCTTGCTCATTTTAATGAAAGGTTTTAGCATCTCCTCTTCTGAAATGATACTGGGCTGCGTAACATTTACTAAAAGGAAACAATGGGAAATGTATAAGAAGATGAATTGAGGCAAACATGGATCTTATTCCATTTAGTAATATACCTTCTAACCTTCTGTATAAATGTCAGTGTTATTTAACAGAGATTATATTTAATTTCCTTTGTCGTCGTCGCCCCCCCCCCGCCCCACTGCATCTATAGTTCTATGACTAAAAGTTTTTTTTCTTAATATTTTGAAAACGTTAAATACAAGGTCATACATCTAGGAACAAAGACAGTAGACCTAACCTACAAGATGGTACCCTGGAAAGCACTGACTCAGAGAAAGATTTTGGGATCATGGTGGATAAACTGAACAAGAACTTCCCAGGGTGATGCTGCAACTTGAATACTAATAGAAAGGACTGTAAGTGCTAGCTCTGACCATCATGATCAATAATCTGTCCTGCCACAGGCTCTCTCAATGGCCTTCAGTAAGTCATTTAGGATACATCCAACAAGCCCGTGGCAGTGAGCCTCGAGATTGACAGACTCGAGCGGCTCATGCTACAGCACTAAAAATAGTCTCTCTCAGGCTGGAGTTTGGGTTCTGAAGCTTAGGAAGGAAGGTGGGCTACAGAGCCTGAGCTCCAGCCCAAGCTGCAATGTCTATACAGCTAATTTTGATGCAGTAGTGCGAGTCCTGGTCCGTCAGCCTGGGGCCAGAGGCTCGCTGCTGCTGGCCGTGTAGACAAGCCCTTCGTCTCTGCGCTTCCATCCCCCATTGGTAAAGTAGGGATAATAGCATTTCCCTACCTTACAGCAATCCTGTGAGAATATATTAAAGATTGAGATGTGCAAATATTACAGTAATGGGGGCCCTATAAGTATCTATGATAGATTAATGTAGTTGTTGGAGAGATGGAGAGATAGATGGAGAGACATAGGAGTATCAAGGAGGAGGAAGGTAATATTATTTCAGTGTATAGTATTGCTAAATCTAGTTTTTACTGGACGAGTGTCCAGCTCTGGTCTCTGCACTTTAAAGAGACGATTGAAAAACTAAAGATGGTTCAAAGAAAAGCTACAAATATGATTGTACACAGATACTTATGTAAGTAATAATAAGGTAAGTGGGGTGGGGGGAAGACAGCAGAGAGAAAATTATACTTGTCATGCTTTAAAACTTCCAAACGTTACTTCTCTGTTTGGATAGAAAATACTACAATCAGTTTCTTACATTTTCACAAGAATCAATTCTCCATCTTTTACTCACTCAACACTTATTTAGGGTTGGAAGTATTTGATTTTTACTGGTATGTCAGTAAACGTTAATTTTGCTGTAGATACACAAACTGACCAAACATATTTCCTTTGATGATCAAAATTTACAGTTAGACAAGGAAAGAAAAATGGTGTGTGTGAACTTAGCTTGACATAAGGAAATTTATTTTGTATATTTTGACATGTGATGTTGACAAGGTATGTTTTAATCGCTACAAAGCTTTAATTTTCTGAACCTCAATGTCTACTGTCAAAGTAATTATCTGAATGTCCCCAATTTCCTGCTACTGTGAAAATTAAAAAATAAACAAACAGAAAAAGGTTTAAAAATAAACATTGATATTACCCAATGAAATCACTAAAAAAATTCAAATTTTGCCATGCCTGGTTTTGGGGCCAGATTCTCAAACTGACTTTAATCATAGAATATCAGGGTTGAAAGTGACCTCAGGAGGTCATCTAGTCCAACCCGCTGCTCAAAGCAGGACCAATCCCCAACTAAATCATCCCAGCCAGGGCTTTGTCATGCTGGGCCTTAAAAACCTCTAAGGAAGGAGATTTCACCACCTCCTAGGTAACCCATTCCAGTGCTTCACCACCCTCCTAGTGAAAAAGTTTTTCCTAACATCCAACCTAAACCTACCCCACTTCACCTTGAGACCATTGCTCCTCGTTCTGTCATCTGCTACCAATGAGAACAGTCTAGAGCCGTCCTCTTTGGAACCCCCTTTCAGGTAGTTGAAAGCAGCTATCAAATCCCCCCTCATTCTTCTCTTCTGCAGACTAAATAATCCCAGTTCTCTCAGCCTCTCCTCACAAGTCATGTGCTCCAGCCCCCTAATCATTTTTGTTGCCCTCCGCTGGACTCTTTCCAATTTTTCCACATCCTTCTTGTAAGGACTTTAAGGAGTTCTCCCTATTTATAACAGCAGACTATCTGGCCTGTGATGTCTAAGCCCATTCACATACTAAGATCCTGATTCACCAAGGTATTTAAGCATATACCGAAATTTAAGCATGTGAATTGTCCCGTTGGCTTCAGTGGAACTACTCAAGTGTTGAAGTCATGTTTCTATGCTATGTATGGTGATGTATTTCTTACTGAGTGTCTCACATCAGATCCTGCTCTTTCTACCCATATTTGCTTCAAAATTTACCTTTGGCAACAACTACAGGCCAGAGTCAATTGAGTTTCATTCTTTAAAGATTGTAATTGTAGCAAAGCCTCTTTGATGCTGTTTTAAATTCACCCCCGAAAACTGGAAAAGAAATGACAGTGTATGATCACTTTTGTTTAATACTCTACATCTCTGCCTTTTATTTGCTATGTTTCTGGAGCATTGCTTTAATGTGCAGAGTGGATTCTTTCTACAATGAGAATATCAAGCAAATGAAAGCCTTTGGTAGGAAGCTGCAATACGGATGGAGGGCTTTTAAGAGGATAGGCACATAATTAGGCACTGAAGGAGCATGCCTTAGCTTAAAAGGAAGCAGCGAAAGGTGACAGATCTTATATAGCTTTAGCATTACACAGGAGTGATTATAGCATGCAGTAATCACCCCAGACTTTCATTCCCCTCAGGCAGCTGAATGTTTCAGCATTGCTCTGAAGGGCCCCCCTTTAAACAGGACATTCAGAAAGGGAAATTACGAAAATATTTTCAAAGTAAGATTGAAGCAGATACCTCAGGCTCCCTCTTTACTTGCCAGAAGAAGTTCTCTCTCTCTCATGCACTCACAAAGTCTGCTGTTAAAACTAATGACTGTTTTAGTTTCAAGCGGAGAGGCAGTGAGGACTGTTTGCGACTGCATAATAAAACCCAACCACGTTTTACAAAAGTGATGAGGCATTTTGGGTGCCCAACTTGAGACTCAGTCAATGGCGCAGTTTTCAGAAAGTGTTTAGCTTTCACTTTCTGAAAATCAGACTGCTCTAAAATGTCTCAGTTCAAGCACCCAGAAATTAAGGAATCTGAAATCACCTGTCATTTCTGAGAATCTTGGCTTCTATCCTTTCTACATGGAGATTTGGGCTTGACCCCACACCTCTGTATATAAAGCATTATGTCTTACAATGAAAGATTTGTCGTTGACTAATTGGCACAGCATAGAGTGCTTGAAGATGAACAGCATGTTATCAAAGGGAGTTTGGCACCAAGGCACTTTTGAAAATCCCAAGAGGCACCTATCGGCATTGTTAGGTGCTTAAATACTTTGAAAAATTTGGCTGTTAGGTACTTTCAAAAATTGTGTCCATGGTCTACACCAGCAATAACAAACCATGTTATAATACAGTTAGGACATGACTGCACTGTAACTGAGTTCTCTAACTGAGCTCTAATTCTAATGTGGGCATTGATTTTAAATAGAACTGGCCAAAAATTTGGGATTTTTTTTAAATTTCATCTGAAATCAGGAAGGCATACAATGGAATTGAAAAGAGCTTTCCGGACAGGTGGCTGGGGAGCTGTCACTTTGATTTTCCCTACGGAAAAAAAAACCACCCCAAACTTTTTTGGCAAAATTGGACTTTTCCCACGTAAATTTTTGAAAAATGATTTTAAAAAAATCTTTATTTTGGGTAAACTCAAAACAGAGTGAGAGAGAATGTTCATTCAGCCCTTTAACGAAACACTCAGTTATTCACACAGCTCTAGTTGTTAGTGGTAAGATAATGACACTTGGTTCGAGATGGTTCTGAACCTCACCCCTGTAGCTCTTTACGACACCCAAATGTGGTTATTAACCTTCATCTTTGGAAGAAGCCAAAAATCAAGACCCTGGATCTGAACATCTGAAATCTTGGGAAGTTCATACCAGTGTCTGGCTCTGGACGTAGCATCTTAGGTCCAGCTCAGCTGTTAATACTGTTTGACACTATCACTTGGCCTCGCCTCCCTGACTGGAAGTCGATGTGGCAAACTATAGTGGGTGTGTTCCTTGAGGACCATGACTCACAAGGAAATGGAACTGAACAGACATTGGAGATTAGATTAGTCAGGCAGGCCAGGTACTTTCATAAGGGGACCAAAGTAGTCAATAGAGCTGAATAAGTGTGTAACCCACTGTTGAGTGTGTTACAGATCCCCAGCTGCTCCTAATCCAAAAAGAGTAAGAGTCCATTGCATCCAGAGATAGGGAACCTTTACTCTTCAGCTCAAGCTTCAGCAGCTTGTGAGCTTAGCTCTGGAGGGAACTGGTTCATTCTCCAGTGTGTCAGCCAAGATGATAAGCAATCATATATATTCTGCCCTACTGCTTCTCTCTGTTTATATTTGTAGCCAGAAAACATAAGATAAAAGCACAAATAATTCAGGGTGGCATTGCAGCTTTCCTCTACAAAGGGGGATCAGGAGCTGGGTTTTTTTTTATTCAGCTGACCTGCCAACATTACTGCACCAGTCATGACATTATTTCTAAAGCAGAAGAACAAACACCTCCAATAGCACTGGACAATGACTGATCTGCTGTGTGACAGCACGCAGAGTTGCTTGTCACACAGCCAGATCCTGAGGGACAGAAGAGAGCAAGGTGGCGCCAAGAGTCAGCCAATGCTAGGAATAAGCAGAGGACAAATGCATAATGGGAGAAGTGAGCGACACCTGCAAAGCCTTGGCTAGCCAGCCCAGCATTGCAAAAAAGGGAGACAGACACATGCAGGGAGCTGTGTCACTTCAATCTAAAAGCAACATTTTCCCCCCCTTTAGTATAAAAGGGCACGGCTCATTTGTATTCCTCCTCTCCCCATGGACCTCCCATCTAATTTCAGTTCAATTCCATGAGCCTTTAATTGGCCTGACAAGCTATGCAAGTATTGCCAAGGTGTGAAGAGAGAGTGACCGACCCTTTGGTTATCTGTCAAGGGTAGATAGGAGAGAGCCGGAACAAGGCTGCAAGCCACGTCAAGAATTGGATACCCTTCATCCAATTACCAAGTATCCACCGTTGATATGGTGGCAGGTTGCTACAAGGCCTGGCACCATCTCAGCTGTCTCTCCCCTTCCTCGCTGTGATAGGTAAGATTTTTCTCATCCCCTTTTCCTAGGAAGCTTCTTACACGGGCAGTTTACAGATACACTCTTCTAAAAATCAAGCCACTGAAAAGGGGTCCGATTCCCTAGCTTTCAAAAAGTAAATCCTGAGCACTTTACATTGGCCTCAACTCACGGAAGCATTCCCTATTCAGGACGAAACAATGTACATGATTAGCTTTAAACACATCCCTAAATACCACAGAAGTCAATGAAGCTTGAACATGTTTTAAGTGCTTTGGGATCTTAGTTTTTAAATCAGGGGAAATTCCTTTTCATCATGCTCCAGATACTCCAGCTATACGGGGAGCTATCAGAGGGAACAAGAACAATAGGCTGTCCCAAGCTTCCCTATAAAGACACATGCAAGCGAGATACAAAGCAATTTAGAATTGATCCTGACCAATGGGAAATCTTGGCAAGTGATCATAAAAAATGGTCCCATCGTCTCTATCAGGGTATCAAAGTCCATGACAGAAGGTGGCTCCTACAGCTTGGAGAGAAAATAGCCCTTAGGAAGCAAGCAGCTCCCAACAAAGATACATATATTTGCAACAACTGCCAAAGATCATGCAAATCTCGGATTGGACTATTCAGGCACATGGGACATTACAAACCATCTGCACCATAGGCTGCAATTCCCACCATCTCTCAGAGATGAAAGGATGCCAGTGTCTGCTCCAGAGAGGTGCAGAACGTTCAACTCCCATTAGATCAAATCTCAAAGTCCTTATTCAGTTCTTAACTTCAGTGACATCGGGATTGCTCCCACCGCCACATCCCTACCTCGTACGCTTGATTAGCGCTTCCTCCCTGTCAGAATATGCACACCATCCTATCAGAGGGCCCAAGGCCACTCTAGCAGATGGCAGGGAGAAAACACATGCTGGAGAACCAGCACTAATTTATATGCATAGCAAGTTAGGAAATGCTGAATATTTAGCAGGAATTTCAACCTTCAGGTAAGTTCAGTGAAAAGTTCAGTTTAGCTCACAGCTGGATTGCTATGGTAATTGTAAATCATTTCTATGATCTTGGAAGGTGAGATTTCAGATCTACAGAGCTCGGGATTAATGTTTCATTGAGGGGAAAGAAAAAGACGACGACTACTCCATGCTGTAGAGTTCACTGGAGAAGGCACCTGCAAGGCTTATCAACTTCTCATGAGATATGACTGGAGGAAAGCTACGGAGAAAAATCATGAGAATTTTGCAAGCTTTTCAGAAAACATTCCTGGTGTTTTGTCATCAAAACTAAAATTTCACAAGATTTCAAGCAGCTCTACAGATGGTCAGAAAGCAAAAAAAAAAAAAAATTATGTAATATTGTAAAATAGGGGTGATTTTTTTAAAATAAATTAAAAGATCACCGGCTTGATCTCTGATCTGGAAACACTGAAGGTTTGATAACTTCTGGATTCTGCATCCTTAGAGCGATCAGTCCTTAGGCAAGTGGTGCCATAGAATTCAATAAGACTATCCATGTGAATTAGGACTATATTGCTCATAAGGTGCACAGTATGGTCTAGTGGCTCACGCAGAGCAATAAGAATTAGGAATAGAACCCAGGTGTGCTACTGACCAGCTCGTGACCCAGGGCAAGTCCCTTCCTGTCTCTGTGCCTCAGTTTTCCCGTCTGTAAAATGGGCCTAATGATACTGACCTCCTTTGTAAAGCACTTTGAGCT
The DNA here is from genome assembly GCF_965152235.1 of Eretmochelys imbricata. NCBI lineage: Eukaryota > Metazoa > Chordata > Testudines > Cheloniidae > Eretmochelys > Eretmochelys imbricata. The sequence continues at coordinate 10,019,985 of NC_135597.1, forward strand.
CTACTGATGAAAGGTATTAGATATGATCATCATGGCAAAGGGTTGAATAGCTGTGCCTTAGTTTGGCTGAATTTCTTACTGAATAGCTTTATTGTGATTCTCACAGCTTGGAAATCCTACCTATTTTCTGCCGAACTGGAACTTGTGGAATTAGAACTGAATAAAAAAAGAGGGTGTAATTATGCCATACACTGAAAGATGAGCTTGTTATTTTCCATGCAGCTTAACAAAAGTATTGAATGTCCCCCCTAACTATCAGTTTACAGCTTATCGTGTAAGTCAGTGGTTCTCAAACTCGGGTCGCTGTTTGTTCAAGGAAAGCTAGGGGCAAAGCTCTTCTTGACTTGCTGCTCACAAACTGGGAAGAATTAGTAGGGGAAGCAAAAGTGGATGGGAAGCAGTGACCATGAGATGGTCGAGTTCAGGATCCTGACACAGGGAAGATAGGAGAGCAGCAGAATACAGACCCTGGACTTCAGAAAAGCAGACTTTGACAACTTCAGGGAACTGATGGGCAGGATCCCCTGGGAGAATAACATGAGGGGGAAAGGAGTCCAGGAGAGCTGGCTGTATTTTAAAGAATCCTTATTGAGGTTACAGGGACAAACCATCCCGATGTGTAGAAAGAATAGTAAATATGGCAGGCGACCAGCTTGGCTTAACAGTGAAATCCTTGCTGATCTTAAACACAAAAAAGAAGCTTACAAGAAGTGGAAGACTGGACAAATGACCAGGGAAGAGTATAAAAATATTGCTCGGGCATGCAGGATTGAAATCAGGAAGGCCAAATCACACCTGGAGTTGCAGCGAGCAAGAAATGTTAAGAGTAACAAGAAGGGTTTCTTCAGGTAAGTTAGCAACAAGAAGAAAGTCAAGGAAAGCGTGAGCCCCTTCCAGAATGAGGGAGGCAACCTAGTGACAGAGGATGTGGAAAAAGCTAATGTACTCAATGCTTTTTTTGCCTCTGTCTTCATGAACAAGGTCAGCTCCCAGACGACTGCACTGGGCAGCACAGCACGGGGAGGTGGTGACCAGCCCTCTGTGGAGAAAGAAGTGGTTCGGGACTATTTAGAAATGCTGGACGAGCACAAGTCCATGGGGCCGGATGCGTTGTATCCGAGAGTGCTAGAGGAGTTGGAGGATGTGACTGCAGAGCCATTGGCCATTATCTTTGAAAACTCATGGCGCTCGGGGGAAGTCCCGGACGACTGGAAAAAGGTTAATGTAGTGCCCATCTTTAAAAAAGGGAAGAAGGAGAATCTGGGGAACTACAGGCCAGTCAGCCTCACCTCAGTCCCTGGAAAAATCATGGAGCAGGTCCTCAAGGAATCAATTCTGAAGCACTTAGAGGAGAGGAAAGTGATCAGGAACAGTCAGCATGGATTCACCAAGGGCAAGTCATGCCTGACTAATCTAATTGCCTTCTATGATGAGATAACTGGCTCTGTGGATGAAGGAAAAGCAGTGGATGTGTTGTTCCTTGACTTTAGCAAAGCTTTTGACATGGTCTCCCACAGTATTCTTGCCAGCAAGTTAAAGAAGTATGGGCTGGATGAATGGATTATAAGGTGGATGGAAAGTTGCCTAGATCGTCGGGCTCAACGGGTAGCGATCAATGGCTCCGTGTCTAGTTGGCAACCGGAATCAAGTGGAGTGCCCCAAGGGTCGATCCTGGGGCCGGTTTTGTTCAGTATCTTAATTAATGATCTGGAGAATGGTGTGGATTGCACCCTCAGCAAGTTTGCAGATGACACTAAACTGGGAGGAGTGGTAGATACGCTGGAGGGTAGGGGTAGGATACAGAGGGACCTAGACAAATTGGAGGATTGGACCAAAAGAAATCTCATGAGGTTCAACAAGGACAAGTGCAGAGTCCTGCACTTAGGACGGAAGAATCCCACGCACGGCTACAGACTAGGGACCGAATGGCTCGGCAGCAGTTCTGCAGAAAAGGACCTAGGGGTGACAGTGGACGAGAAGCTGGATATGAGTCAACAGTGTGCCCTTGTTGCCAAGAAGGATAACGGCATTTGGGGCCGTATAAGTAGGGGCATCGCCAGCAGATCGAGGGACGTGATCGTTCCCCTCTATTCGACAGTGGTGAGGCCTCATCTGGAGTACTGTGTTCAGTTTTGGGCCCCACACTACAAGAAGAATGTGGAAAAATTGGAAAGAGTCCAGCGGAGGGCAACAAAAATGATTAGGGGTCTGGAACACATGACTTATGAGGAGAGGCTGAGGGAACTGGGATTGTTTAGTCTGCAGAAGAGAAGAATGAGGGGGGATTTGATAGCTGCTTTCAATTACCTGAAAGGGGGTTCCAAAGAGTATGGCTCTAGACTGTTCTCAGTGGTAGCAGATGACAGAACGAGGAGTAATGGTCTCAAGTTGAAGTGGGGGAGGTTTAGGTTGGATATTGGGAAAAACTTTTTCACTAGGAGGGTGGTGAAACCCTGGAATGCGTTACCTAGGGAGGTGGTGGAATCTCCTTCCTTAGACGTTTTTAAGGTCAGGCTTGACAAAGCCCTGGCTGGGATGATTTAGTTGGGGATTGGTCCTGCTTTGAGCAGGGGGTTGGACTAGGTAACGTCCTGAGGTCCCTTCCAATCCTGATATTCTCTGAAAGCCCCTGACAGGCCGGGCTGGTTTGTCCACAGTTTTGGCCGATCGCAGTTCCCACTGGCCACAGTTCGCCTCTCCAGGCCAATGGGGGCTGCAGGAAGGGCGGCCAGCACATCCCTCGGCCCGCGCCACTTCCCGCAGCTCCCATTGGCCTGGAGCCGCGAATTGCAGCCAGTGGGAGCCGCGATCGGCCGAACCTGCAGACGCGGTAGGTAAACAAACCGGCCTGGCCCGCCAGGGTCTTTCCCTGAAGAAGAGGCAGCTCTAGTTTGAGAACCACTGGTGTAAGCGACACTTTTTGTACGTTAATATTGATGGGATTATTTTTATTTATTTAAAAACCGTTCTAATTAGTGACTCTGATCAAACAAAACCAAGCCCCGGCCTTCGATAAACGCAGAATGCTATACCGTAACCCCAGGGCTCCTGTGAACTCATTGTTTTCATAGCACACAAAGCGCACAGCACAGTCTTTCAGGCATGGCTGCCCACATATGCATTTCCATGTAAGCAGTAAAGGTAAGTACTCAGCACGTGTTGCCAAAGCAGTATCTGTTTATGCGTTATCTATGCAAGGCCGTGCTTATTCCTATCCATGCTAATAGGCAACGAGGGTCACGGTCCTCTGCTGATTGCCACAGTCTCATTAGTGAATTGTCCCCTCGACCAATACATGAGGATTTTAGCGCCATGTTAGGAAATGTTTTTATTTTCCTGGTGTGCGATTGGCTGAAGTTCCATTCCAAGCTCGTTCAGACGATAAACTAGAAATAGAACCCAAGTCTCTGAGATCCCAGTCCCGCGCCCTGTGCTCTACCAGACTGCAGCCCCCATGCCGACCACGTTGAGCCCTCTTCCCTTCAAGCTAATCCACATTCTGCTACACAGAACCAAAGTTACAACGGTCAACCCTTGTCCAGTGAAGCCCTGGAGCACGTGTTTAACGGTAAGCGTACGAGTAGCCACACTGAAGCCAGCAGGATTATCTCTGCTCTGTCCTAAGTACCTCACTCAGTCAGAGCCTTAGGCTCTACTCCTGCAATCAGATCCGCTTAGGTGGACCCTGATGACTATGTGGAGCCCCAGTGAAGGTATGAGGGGTCTGTGCAATTACGAAGGTCTGGGATGAAGCATGGCCTAGTGCAGTGTTTCTCATCCTTTTTGCCACTGCCCAGCTGTGTGACTTCGGGCAAGTCCCCGTACCTTTGTCTCCTAACCCATTCTTTGTTTTGTCTATTTACACAGGAAGCTTTTCAGGGCAGGGACTGTTTTAGTCTTTCTATGTACAGACCCTAGCACAATGACGCATGATCTCAGTTAGTCCCTCTGTCATAAATATAAAGGGAAGGGTAAACCCCTTTGAAATCTCTCCTGGCCAGGGGAAAGCTCCTCTCACCTGTAAAGGGTTAAGAAGCTAAAGGTAACCTCGCTGGCACCTGACCAAAATGACCAATGAGGAGACAAGATACTTTCAAAAGCTGGGAGGAAGGAGAGAAACAAAGGGTCTGTGTCTGTCTGTTGCTGGGTCTTTGCCAGGGATAGACCAGGAATGGAGTCTTAGAGCTTTTAGTAAGTAATCTAGCTAGGTATGTGTTAGATTATGATTTCTTTAAATGACTGAGAAAAGAATTGTGCTGAATAGAATAACTATTTCTGTCTGTGTATCTTTTTTGTAACTTAAGGTTTTGCCTAGAGGGGTTCTCTATGTTTTTTGAATCTATTTACCCTGTAAGATATCTACCATCCTGATTTTACAGGGGGGATTTCTTTATTTCTATTTACTTCTATTTTCTATTAAAAGTCTTCTTGTAAAAAACTGAATGCTTTTTCATTGTTCTCAGATCCAAGGGTTTGGGTCTGTGGTCACCTATGCAAATTGGTGAGGCTTTTTATCCAACATTTCCCAGGAAAGGGGGGTGCAAGTTTTGGGAGGATTGTTCATTGTTCTTAAGATCCAAGGGTCTGGGTCTGTAGTCACCTAGGCAAATTGGTGAGGCTTTTTTACCAAACCTTGTCCAGGAAGTGGGGTGCAGGGTTTTGGGAAGTATTTTGGGGGGAAAGACGCATCCAAACAGCTCTTCCCCAGTAACCAGTATTAGTTTGGTGGTGGTAGCGGCCAGTCCAAGGACAACGGGGGGAATATTTTGTACCTTGGGGAAGTTTTGACCTAAGCTGGTAAAGATAAGCTTAGGAGGTTTTTCATGCAGGTCCCCACATCTGTACCCTAGAGTTCAGAGTGGGGGAGGAACCTTGACACCTCTAAGCCAGGGGTGGCCAACCTGTGGCTCTGGAGCCACATGCAGCTCTTCAAAAGTTAAGACGCGGCTCCTTGTCCAGGCACCGACTCGGGGGCTAGAGCCAATGTGCCGGGGGGGGATGCTCACTGCTCAGCCCTTGGCTCTGCCCCCACTCCACCCCTTCCTGCCTCTTCCCCTGAGCCTGCCGTGCCCTCGCTCCTCCCCAAAGCCTCCTACACGCCATGAAACAGCTGATCGGGAGGAAAGGGGAGGCGCTGATTGGCAGGGCTGCCGGTGGGTGGGAGGCGCTGGGAGCAGGGGTGGGGAGCTGATGGGGGGCTGCTGACGTATTACTGTGGCTCTTTGGCAATGTACCTTGGTAAATTCTGGCTCCTTCTCAGGCTCAGGTTGGCCACCCCTGCTCTTGGCACTGACGTAACACTACTTATAATCATAAGCCTATTATCCAGGCCTGTTCGCACCATCAAAATACAATTGCGATGCCCAAACAACCAGTTTTCACAGGGTTTTAAATACTCAGTCACATGAAATAGCATATCAATATTCATCGTCAAATGAAGGCCAGAAAAAATATTTTTACTTACGATCTTAATTCTAGCTTGTGTTCTGTCTGCATTTCTAGTGCAGGGATACAATATCTGCATTTTTACAAAAAACCTTATCAGTTCTACTGCCTCCATTTGTCATGGGGCAATTATGTGACACGAGAGATTAGGCAGGGCCCTACACATCCAGCCTTTTAGGTGCTTTATCCTGCCCTCTTAGTGATGGTTTTCACCGGGTCATCACCAAATGACCTTCTCTCCCTGACATGTAATATGGTTACTTTTCACCAATCAGCTGTCACTCCTGTTTTTCCAATCATGCTGCGTGTCTATGAATTAATTCTCTGTAGCACCAGTATTGTCCTCAGAGAATCAATGGCATTTTTTGTCTTGGAGAATTTGCCTTCGGAATGAGTGGAACAGGTTCAAATTCCCCAAGCTGGAAAGTTCAGATACATAACTCTGAGGATGTTCAGAGACAAAGGTTTAGTAAAGGCAAGTGCCATATGCATAATTGAGAACCGGACTGATGTCTGAACTGTCTCCACAAGAGTGAAGGACACTGTATGCATGAAAAATACTATGGCCAACTGAAAATACAGAACAGGACTCTGCCAGCTCCCTGGAGCAACCACCACTATTCCTGAAAATGACTGTCATGGGATCTTTCACAACCTTCAGTGGTTTTTGCAGAGACCATCTTCTTTGAAGGAGTCCAGCACTGTCAACACATTCCTCCACTTACTGGGATCTTGGAATCCCTACTCCTTTGTTCTAAGTGCATTTAGCACTATTTAAAAAGGTACCAAATTAAAAACCTTCCCTTTAAGCACAGCCTGAGCCGCATCTGTGCAAATTTTGCCTGCAGGAGTGCTTCATTCCAGACCCAGAGGCACCCTCCTCTAAGGATGAAGAGTATTTTTATTTCCACAGCCCATCAGTTCTTTGCCCTCTCTGCAGAGATTGCCAGCAACAGGGCTGATTAGTTCCATCACCGGTTAAGTGCAAGGAAAAACAAATTTACTGCTGAAATACCAAGAGAACACTAGCTTCTATTTTAAAACCTGACTTAATTAGGTTTTTTTAAAAGTGTATTCCTTATTAATGGGGATATTACCAGAGGACTAACTAGCTAAAATCACTAAATTAAATTCTATTATTTAGGGGATGATGGGAGCACAGCTTGGCACGTGCATGAATGTTCCAGTGGAGGAGAGTGCAGTTTATTTCAACGCAGACCATCATCAGCATGAGAATTACTCCACACTAAACTACTCCGACATCTTATTAAAGGCTGAGAAGTCAGCTTGCAGAAGCAGCAATAAGCCTTGAGCTGGAGAGTTCTACGATTATTGAAGTCCGCTGGGGGCTGGGGAGGAACACAAGCAGAGGAGAGGAGAGAGCGGGCAGCATTTACACTCCTCAGCTTTAATGCAGAGTTGCAAGGGCCCCCCCAAAAAAAACATTTGTTTGAAAGGGGCCAGGAGTGGAAATGCATCCCGCAGCTGTGTGGAGAGGAACGTCAGTGGTGAAATTTAAAAGACAGCACGGAAGGTGGGGTGTCCCTTGCTCTCACCAGCCTGCTCATCTGGTTCTGTATGGGTCACAGGGAGTAAAACAAAGCAGTCCATGCCCCACACAGCTTACAGTCCAGAGAAGCAAGGCAGATGAAGGGTGGGAGAAAATAATTATCCTCCTCATTTTACAAGCGGGGAAACTGAGGTGCACAGTTAAGAGACTTCCTCAAGGACATACAGGGAGTCTTGTGGCAGAGTTGGGAACAGTCTCCTTTAGAGTCCCAATCCTCCATTTTAACCACAATATCGTCTTTCCTCTTATATGAAAGACCAGGGAAAACCAAGGAGAGGATTGTAGAAATCAAGGGGACACTACTCTCCAATGTAAAGATTGTCTGCTTTGCAGCTGTCTACTTAGTGGCTTCAAGGTAGTTGTGCTGCAAGGACAGGAGGCGTTCAGGAGCACAACTGTGCTGCTGTAAACACAGAGCCCTCTGAGTCCATCCCATGGCTAGCTGCAGTGAGTGTAGGGAGAGCACCCCCATCCTCCTTGACTGGGGCAGTGAGAGCTTTCCCTTCCTGTTGCAAAGATGTTAAGGCCAGGAGGGACCACTGACCTCCTGTCTAACACAGGTCATTGGACTTCCCTGAATTAGTTCCTGTTTGAACTAGAGGAGATTCATTTAGAAATACATCCAATCTTGATTAAAAATTGCCAGTGATGGAGAATCCACCATAACCCTCAGTAAACTGTTCCACAAGTTAATTACCCTCACTGTTAAAATGTGCATCTCATTCCAGTCTCAATTTCAACCAACCACCTGAATCCAAATACCCCTGAACTTCAGGGAATGCATCTCATTTTGAGGTGGCTGCAGACACAAACTTTTACGAAGACAAAAAGAAGAGAAACAGAAATCTCTCTAGGCAGCAGCAGAATTAATTCCCTTATTTGCCAAGGAAGAAGAAAGGATGGTCGTGATGCAAATTCAGTGGCACCTTCCTATTGTTCAAATGAAAACAGGTGAGAAAGTTCCATAAAGGAGAAAATTGCTTGCACCTCTGCTATCATCACAAATACGGGATCCCATTGCCCTCATTTGATCTCTGTGCACCAGCCGTGTCTCCATCAGCATGCATATGCAGACAATCGGAGATGAATTAACATGGACAAAATTTCAGGCTGACTCATGAATGAATATTCTAGAGAAGGAGAGTGTCTTTGACCCTAAGGAGGAAGGATTTTGCATGGCACGGGTCCCTAGATTTCAGCTGAGAAAGGAGAGAAATTGCTTGTGAAGATTTAGGAGATTTTCAAAAGCTGAAAGGGGAGATAGGAGTCCAGTGCCGACTGAATTTCAGTGGGAGAAGGTTGCCCGTCTGCCCTTTATATCTTTGAAAATCTCCACCTAAAAAACAGACAGATTGTCAAGCAGTGAGATACACGCCAAGAGGGGGAAGGTAAAATAACACCCAAACTTGAGTTCCGTCTGAGATCTTTTCCTCAGCGCTGGCTTTACTGACCCAAAAAAGGATTCAAAAACCCAAGAGCAAAGCAACTCAGAACACTTGATCCCAGCCACCAGGGGGCTTTGCAGTTTTCTGAAATTAATCAGCAGTGCAGCTTCTTCCCTTGTGCTTTTATAGCCCTGCTTTAGATCACCCATGTGACAGGCGAGAAACCTGGGCTTTCCTCATAACCCCTTACACGCTGGGGAGTAAGCAGTGCCTTTACACCGTGTCACACGGAGACACAAAAATAAACTGGTTTCTAAAATAGAGCCTCACCCAAGCCTTTCCACTGATGTCAGCGAGAGTAGGATCAGGTCCTCAGCGTCTGTTGCAGGGGCTTTATTAGTCGAGGTGGGCTTAGTCCCTGGGCTCAGATCCCAAGCACCACCATGACCACCACCCAACTTAGAGCTTGGAATCTGTACCAGAGCTTGGAAAATGGTACCTCTCCAAGCACTCCCAAACTTTGTGGTATGAACACTCAGGATTCACATTTTGCAGCTTGGGCCTACATCGAATTAGAATCATTCATACTGCAGGAGGAAGCGTGATCTTGTGCTAAAAGGTTCTGTCCTCAGTCTGAGATGACCTGGGCTCAGTTCCTGGCTCTGCCAACGAACACGGATCTCTTGGCCTCTCTCTGGGTTTGAAAACTTTCTTTGGTTCAGAGGGAGCAGCATTAGACCAAAAGCCAAGTGCTTTCAAAAATCCAGAGGGAAGAAGTCTGTGGATCCAGTCTCCTTTCACCCTGGTATTACTCCTCTGAGCTCATTCCCACGTGAATATAGATCAGACCCACTGCACCCAAAGCCTGTCTCTAACACAACAGAATTACGAGGCAGACACGGTATAGGATGGCAATGCTTGTCTTGTAGGGAAGTTTTGCTCAGTTTTGCTCATAAGAGGCTGGTTAATAGAACATAATTCTGTGCCATCAGCAGGTGGGAAAGGATGATGAGCCAAACTTTTTACAATTGGCAGGTGCAAAATGCATCCAAATGAGCATTTATTTCTCCGGGAGGGAAGGGGGAATCTCTCATGTGATCTATTAACTCAGCTCCATAGAAGAGGAAAAAGGGAGGAAAAAAACAAACAAGCTGGGAATATGAGTCTCTAGATTTTCTCAAAAAGAAAAGGAGGACTTGTGGCATCTTAGAGACTAACCAATTTATTTTAGCGTAAGCTTTCATGAGCTACAGCTCACTTCATCGGATGCATACTGATGAAGTGAGCTGTAGCTCACGAAAGCTCACGCTCAAATAAATTGGTTAGTCTCTAAGGTGCCACAAGTACTCCTGTTCTTTTTGCAAATACAGACTAACACAGCTGCTACTCTGAAACCTCTAGATTTTCTGAGATGTGTCATTTTATAATTTCAGTGAACCACATCATTATATGTCATTGGGCAGACTCACAAAATGACACAGGGAAATGATGAAAAGCCATCTCCTTCCTCCACTCACTTTGAGCTTGGAAAGCTTTTATTATTTCCATATAGTAGATTTCCTGGATGGACTGGAGATGCAAACCAGCACAAATGGACATTCATAGCCAGCAAACAGCCTCCAACTGTTTGTAGATTGGGTAGAAACATCAGGAGGGAGACTGATCCCTTCTTCCTCCTTCTCTTATCCATTATAAATTTGCCATTTTTATCATTCTAGTTTAAGTGCATTAATCACAAACTCAGTCACACACACGCTAGAACTCTCGCTGGGAAGGGATTTCCCCTACCCACAACACAAATGCCCGGTTCTGCTGTTACCCGACGTTTTCAGAAGCCCCAACAGGGGCAACTTAACTGTTTCACTCCAGGCAATGTAAGGAACAAATCAACAGGAACACAGCAATTCCATCTGCTAAGATTTATGCAAGTAAGCGTGCTTTATTGAAAACTGCAGTTGATTAGATTTAAGCACACACAAACGTAAGGAATAAGTTTAGAACATCCCAGATATTTACCTAACATCGGGAACGGTACTGAGTAATTAACAGCAGGTTTGCAGTGGCCAGTTCCTCACCCACCAGGGAGGAAGGGTGTTAGGGAAAAAAAGTTTTAAGATGGCTTCAGAGGACTGCTTCAAAATACACTTTATTAGCTAATTTTTTTTTACTAACTTTTACAAAACACATAGGTTATAATGACCCCTATTGGGTTACATTTTTAACTTTTCATATTAGAGGCATATAAGTTTAGACTTAAGGTTTTCTAACCACCAAGGTTTTTAGTTTTATAGTTGTTTGTCTGCTTTTCTCCCATTCTGATTAGCAGAAACTGCCAGCTAGATATGACCTTGCTTTTAAAAAAGTCTGTTTTTAAATTAACCCTTAACTTATGTGGTGTTTTATTTTATTAATTCCGGGTGGCTGAATGCACATAATATGGTTGCAATTAGCTTGATGACATTCTGGGATATACATACCCCTCAAATCCAGGGCAACACTGCAACAAATTTCTCAAACTGAGCTACTTTTATTGTTCACCCTTAAAAATTGCAACAAAACAATGAGGCAAGCTGGTGATAGTTTGACACAAATGTTGGCTAAATCATTGGAGGAACCTTGGCTGGCCTAACATATTGTTACTAGCAACAAAACGAAGGTCCATCAGCACAGACAGAAGAGGCTATTTACGTCAAAAATTTATGTTTGCTGCACCATAAAAGCTGGTCAAATAATGGAAAAGTTGAGAGGGGGATAAAAATATGTTGAATAAATTATTCTCTGCGGAATATAATTTGAACTACTTTAACACTGCCCGGACAGAGACTGGATAGACAGATGGACAAACCAACTAAACTCCATGTAAGGTTTTTTTTTTGCAAGGTTTTGAAGGCAAACTTAGACTAAGTTCAAGGTTTTCAAAAGGCACAAAGAGAATTTGGGGGGCTGACTCAGAGGTCTTGTTTAGAATGGATGTTACAGCACCGCAAACCAAGGTATAGGACATTAGCTTGCTCCACATCTCTTGCGGACTCTGCTACAGTGCACGAAAAGTGTTTTAACTTACTACACACCGATTCTCACCCTGGCTTGTGCCACAGTAATGACCCAAGCAGACAAGACAAGTAATTTTCCCATCCCAGAAGAATTTTCAGTTTGTTGAAAATTTCCCCACCCTTAGAATCATAGAAGATCAGGGTTTGAAGGGACCTCAGGAGGTCATCTAGTCCAACCCCCTGCTCAAAAGCAGGACCAAGCCCCAAGTTCCCCAATGAAACCAAGGAGAACATGGAGGTGCTGGGGATTGAACCCAGGGCCTCATACGTGCAAAACATGTGCTCTACCACTGAGCTACCTCCTCAGACAGAAACTACAACCTTCTAAAATCAGGACAAAAAGGTGTCGTTTAAAAAAATGTTCACAAAACTGACAAAAAAAAAAACCAACATGCTTATTTTCAATCATTTCAAAATGTTTCATTTCCATTTTGACCTTTTTTTCTTTTCTCCCCCCCCCCCCAAATATAAAGCAAGTTAAATTGTGAAACAAAGTTGTTTTGAACCAAACCCCAAACTTTTTATTTCAAAAATGTCAAAATGGGGCATGCAATTTTGAAACTTTGCTCCCAAACTTTTTTTCCCATGTCAGGGAAGTGACAAACTGACACTTACCTCCGAACAGTTTCAGTTTAGAAGGATCAGCATTTTTCATTAAAAAAAAAAAAAAAAAAAAGCCACTGAAAGATTCCCAACCAGTTCTACCTGACTTCTGTTTGTGATTTTGTAGATCTCCCCTCAGCTGACAAAAATTTTCAAAAAACCTTACATGATTTAGAAGCCCAAGTCCCATTCTAATAAAGCAACCTGGACACTTAGGAACATAAGTTTCATTGGGGGGAGAAAAAATAAATCCATCAGTGGAACTTCGGCACTTCAGAAATTTTTACCTAACAGTTTCCTTGTGCTCCGCATCAACATTGAAGATCTTATGGCATTTTGGAGGTGGGCCGTGGTATGCCAGTGAATTTTAGATGTATCCCATTCCCCGCCCCCTTTGAAACTAACATTCTAAATTAGATACAAAGATAGATTGTTTTTCACTTCTCACTCATCCTCATGAATAAGAATGCACTCATTTGCATGTGCAACTTGATTGGCTGAAGCAAAGTGAACCATCTAAATCACTTACCTGCAAATAGATATACAGGAACAGCTTCCTGATTCATTTCATTACTGTGTAGAACTAATTGTGAACCAAGTTTTTTCTCTCAAATATGTAAGAATTAAAATGATACTTTGTACTTAAAGCACCTTTCATCCCAGATACAGAATCTCATATCACTTTACGAGCATCAATGAGGTCGCACAAGAGTCACGGTAAGGCAAACCACCTAAGTCGTATTACAATACCTTTTGTATAGAGGGGTATACTGAGACATGAGATATGTTCTATGCAAGAGTAGCAAAGAGGCCTTCGTGTAAATGACCATCAGACCCACATATGTTTTTGTCAGAGTTCCTTCCCCACTCTGAACTCTGGGGTACAGATGTGGGGACCCGCATGAAAGACCCCCGAAGCCTATTCTTACCAGCTTAGGTTAAAGACTTCCTCAAGATACAAACTTTGCCTTGTCCTTGAACTGTATGCTGCCACCACCAAGCATTTTAAACAAAGAACAGGGAAAGAGACCACTTGGAGACATCTTCCCCCAAAATATCCCCCCAAGCCCTACACCCCCTTTCCTGGGGAGGCTTGAGAATAATATCCTAACCAATTTGTTACAAAAATCATCAAAGACCCAAATGCCTGGACCTTGGAACAATGGAAAAATCAGTCAGGTTCTTAAAAGAAGGGTTTTATTTAAAAAAAAAGAAAGGTAAAAATCATCTCTGTAAAATCAGGATGGAAAATACTTTACAGGATATTCGGATTCAAAACACAGAGGATCCCCCTCTGGGCAAAACGTTAAAGTTACAGAAAACAGGAATAAACCTCCCTCTTAACACAAGGAAAATTCACATAAAACAAAAGATAAACTAATCCGCCTTGCCTGGCTTACCTATACTGCTTGCAATATTGGAGACTTGGATTAGGATGGGTTGGAGAAGATGGATTTCTGTCTGGCCTCTCTCAGTCCCAAGAGAGAACCACCGCGTAAACAAAGAGCACAAAACAAAAGCCTTCCTTCTCCCAAGATTTTACAGTATCTTGTCCCCTTATTGGTCCTTTGGCTCAAGTGCCAGCCAGGTTAGCTGAGCTTCTTAACCCTTCACAGGTAACAGGATATTGCCTCTGGCCAGGAGGGATTTTATAGCACTGTATACAGAAAGGTGGTTATCCTTCCCTTTATATTTATGACAATCTTACTCAGGTTCTGTGATGGAAAGTTAACACCAATGACATCTCCGCAAAAAATTCTTTAAAAAGAACAGAGGTTTTTTTCCCCCTCTTGTGTCTTTCTCCTCCCAAATACATTTTTTAAAAGATATTAATTTTAACTGAATTAAAAAGGAAATAAATCCTCAGCTAAGATATGGTAAAAGCAAACTCTATACTTCAATAGTTTGGAAAAATGACCTTCTGTGATACTATGCTCTGAAATTCAGATATTTATTAGAGACCTCTTTTTGCTTTGATTCTTTCATGAATATCATTACAAGGGCAAAGATGTCCCATGCTAATGTAATGGTTCACCAGCTTACTCAGTGAACCTTTAACAGCTATTCACATTCCTTTCTGACAGCTATGACATCTCAAAAGAAGAACATGATATGGTCCATAAATTGCATAAGGCCTAAACAGGTATGTGCCAGAGGATGATAGCACTTCTGTTACACAACAACGTGAATATTTAGTAAGTATAGCCTTTCTAAAAATCTCTGTCAACACAGTGACGATAAAAACAATATAGATCCATTTCTTCCCTGGCGTAAACGCCACTGACTTTGAAAGAGTCATACCAGGGATGAATTTAGACCAGTATAGGAAACGTTAGGCATAGTATCTGTGACGGCAAGATACTGCAGCTCATTTCTACTAAGGTTAGTTGCAATGGATCTTAAAGATAACAATGTATTCATAGTGGTACAAAAGGTAACTGACTAAAAGACATCATTATCTCAAGATGGTGAATGTTAACAATGAAGTTGCTTACCAGGCTGATGGTGACCTTGTCTGGAAAGTCAGTGAAGAGCTGGTGAAAGGCACCACGTACATACCAGAATCTAAGAGAAGGAGAGAAGTAGCCTTGTTAAAGCACTTGAGGAGGACCTCAGAAGAACAGTGTTCAATTCCTGGAGCTGCATGATTTGGGCAGATCATTTCATCTATTTGTTCCCTATCTATAAAAAGGATTACCACTTTTTCTCCCACTCTTTGCTAAGGACTGTTTCTTCCTGTGTCTGAACAGTGCTTAGCATGAAGGGGGGCCCCTTTCTCTGTTCCAGTCTCTAGACATTAATGGATTATGAATAACACAGTGAACATTTTAAACACATGAATATGGTTTTGCACTCTCTCACAATCTTTTTTGGCACTCCAAACACGATGCTTCGACTATTAAGCTTCTTTGTTCCGGGTGAATTTCTCTAAGGAAGTCTTGAAAAAGCCAATCAGTGGCTGAGGAAAATATGCAGGGGTGCAGACTTCATTTAAACAAAATAGCATAGAAAACATTAAGGAAATTGCAAGACCCATCATTCTTCGTGTAACATGGTTTGTTGTATTATGGTTCTGCCAAGGTTCCTGACTCAAAGAGCATATAATATAGAAAGGATGGACAGAAGTTGGGAGAAAGGAAGGATTATTATCCTAATTTTATAGAAGGGCAACTGAGTCAGTGAACAACTTAAGGCCCTGATTCGACAAAGCAGTTCAAGATGTCTTTAACTTCAAGCGCTTGCTTAAATCTATCTCCTTCATCAAAGCACTTAAGCCCTATTAAAGTTAATGGTACCTAAAACTTGAGCGCTTTGCTGAAGCAGGGCCAAAATTATTAGTCCAGATTTGTGGCTGAACCAAAAACTGAGCCCACCTCTCTTCGAAGAGCAATCCAGTGCCCTAACAACAAGACTATAATTTACTATGTGCTTGTACAATGCCTAGCACAATGGAAGTAGGTGGGGCGTAATGTAGGCTGAGGGAGGCTAAGCCTCCCCAAAACTCTACTAACGCTCCCCACCTCAGCCCTGGGCCGCGGCAGGGCTCAGAGCCCCTCAGGCCCCAGCAGGCAAGAGCGGGACGGAACGGGAGTGAGGGCTCGGAGAAGCTCGGGCAGGCTGGCCAGAGCTTCTCTTACCATGGCGGGGGGGCTCAGGGATCCCTGGTCCCAGTGGGTGAAAAGGGGGGGGGGGTGCAGCGGGCTAGCCTCCCTGAATGGGGGGTTCACACGCACCAAAGACAATAGACGTGCTTGAAGCTTCTTGGCATTACTGCAATATAAATGTTAAGGAACAATTCTCATATTCTGAGGGCTTAAAACAGAGGGCTTAATAGTGTCTAGGTCTTTCGTGGCTCTGTATGCATACAGTCCTTGCATGCATTTAGCAAAGGAACAGAGAATGACTGACTGTGAATCCTTTGGTGATAAATTAGCTCTGGACCTCATTTACTCAATCTAGTTCCGTAGACCATGGAATTCAGAGCGTAATGTATCCACTATGAGGGGCATTACTTTGGGTGTGTTATACAACACGCATGATTTAATAGGCAGTGCCCTCTATTGGATTCAGTGGTAACATATCAGAGAGGGGATGTGATCTATTTTTAAGAGGGTAAGTTATCTTTCAGTGGATTGTCTTTTGTCAGTGTGAACTGTATCAAATTTGTCACACGGTACATTTATTTCAACATGGGATAGACGGGTTTTGTTTGGTTAGTACCGTCACCACACTCCTTTACAAAGGTATCTGGCACTAGAAAAGACTAAATAACCGTCCTTGCATGCAAAGTTTGACTGTCAAATGCTAAAGCATGAGCCCACTTCACCAACCTCCCAGATTTTACACTGGGGACCTTAGGAACCATAGAATTGCAGATGCATAAGTACATGTGTTCATTTTTTGTAGCAAGACAACATGCTCAGACCTGCACAGAAAGTAAATGAGACCTGGCCCTCACCCCAATCTAAAGAGTGAAGTTGTTATTTTTAATAGCAATACCACCAACGCCTCACTCTTGAACAGCACTTTTCATCAGTAGATCTCGAAGCACTTTACAAACACAGTCAGGATCATTATCACTGTTTTACAGATGGGGAAAAAATGAGGCAGGTAGGGAGAGGGATTTACGTGACTTGGTCACCAAGCAGGCCAGTGGCAGACAGGAACAGAACCCAGGTCTCCCGAGTCCCAGACCAGTGCTCCATCAGATCACATACCGCCCTCACTTTAATCAGTGAAAATCTAGAATAACTCCACTGACGTCAGTGGTATAGCAGAGAGCAGAAGTGTCGCCAAAACGTTTTCCAGCAGATCTCATTTCTTGAAAGCTTAGCGACAGAGCAGGACGTATCTGCAATGCTCACCATTTAAAAGCCGACATCAAACAACAAATAGCACTCAGTGGTATCTGAATCACCAGAGAGTTTTCCCCCCCTTTCCAAGTATAGGGAAAACATTGCATTGGGACAGATTCTGTGCACAACCGACGAGCCAATATTGGTGACACTTGGGCCAGACTTCAGTGAAAACAGTGCTTTAGTTTGTTATTTTGAGTGAAAGTTAGTGCGAAAAGTGAACCCGAAGTTGATTTTGCATGATTTCATAGAACAGTGTCAATATTTTTCCACATCATTTCAGAAGCCTAGCTCGGTATTTTTTTGTAACAAAGAATTAAATATATCTATATCCCAGTATCAAAGGACCGCTTTTGCGTAACAAATCACTTTGGCGTCACAAAGTGTGTGGGGATTACCGAGTCCATGACCGGCAGCCTGGAATGCTTGAGTTCTAGGCCTACCTCTGCTATTGAGTTGCCTTCATAAGGCTTTGCTCTTATAGACACACACACAGTCAGCCCTGTGCTTGTGGTGTGTGTGTGTCTAAATAAAGTATAAAATAACTCATGATTTTTAAGCCACTGATTCTTGCGGGCAGGGGGGGTGGGGAAGAGGGGGGAAGAGGGGAAATAGCACATGCAACATGATTCTTGAATGCTTAAGGTTGGAAATACTGCCTGCAGTTAAATAGTGAAATACACTCCTCAGACTTCGACAGCGATATAGTCCACTGTTGTCTAAGACCCCTATTCAGCAAGTAACTTGGCCACATTTTTACCCTCAAGCATATACTTGAGTCCCATTCAAGTCAAGGAGACTTAAGCACTTAAACGCTTTGAGGAATGTTTGCTAAGACCTGAGATCCAGATCCTCAAAGATATTTAGGGTTTCCTCTCCCACTGAAATCAGTGGGATTGAGGTGCCGAAATACCTTTGAGGGTCTGGACCTAAAACCATTGATTGCCCTTGTAAGCAATAGCCAAGCATGGATCTGGATGATGGGATGGATTTCACCCTCAGCAAGTTCGCAGATGACACTAAGATGGGGGGACAGGTAGATATGCTGGAGGGTAGGGACAGGGTCCAGAGTGACCTAGACAAATTGGAGGACTGGGCCAAAAGAAATCGGATGAGGTTCAACAAGGACAAGTGCAGAGTCCTGCACTGAAGACGGAAGAATCCCATGCACCGCTACAGGCTTGGGACCGACTGGCTAAGCAGCAGTTCTGCAGAGAAGGACCTGGGGATTACAGTGGATGAGAAGCTGGATATGAGTCAGCAGTGTGCCCTTGTTGCCAAGGCAGCCAATGGTATATTGAGCTGTATTAGTAGGATAATTGCCAGCAGATCGAGGGACATGATCGTTCCCCTCTATTCGACATTGGTGAGGCCTCATCCGGAGTACTGCGTCCAGTTTTGGTCCCCCCACTACAGAAGGGATGTGGACAAATTGGAGAGAGTCCAGCAAACGGCAACAAAAATGATTAGGGGGCTGAGGCACATGATTTATGAGGAGAGGCTAAGGGAACTGGGGTTATTTAGTCTGCAGAAGAGAAGAGAGAGGGGGGAATTGATAGCAGCCTTCAACTACCTGAAAGGGGTTCCAAAGAGGATGGAGCTCGGCTGTTTTCAGTGGTGGCAGATGACAGAACAAGGAGCAATGGTCTCAAGTTGCAGTGGGGGAGGTCTAGGCTGGATATTAGGAAACACTATTTCACTAGGAGGGTGGTGAAGCACGGGAATGGGTTACCTATGGAGGTGGTTTGGAACCTCCATCCTTCGAGGTTTTTAAGGCCCAGCTTGACAAAGCCCTGGCTGGGATGATTTAGTTGGGGATTGGTCCTACTTTGAGAAGGGGGTTGGACTAGATGACCTCCTGAGGTCTCTTCCAACCCTAATCTTCTATGATTCTATGAGGTCAGCAAAAATACAACCCAGAAAAGTTTTAGATACCACAGAATCAAGTCAGCTGTGCATATTGAAGTATTCATACTAGAAGAAAGTAGGTAACTATTTCATACCCACTTTATAATGAATATTCACTGTCATGTATCAATCCCTCACTGTCAGGTAGCTTAATCAGCAGTCAGGTTTCTGACTGTCTCAGTGGCAAATGATAATTGGCATTTAACAGAACTGCAGAGCAAAAATAGCTTTTAAAACACCAGTAGGTATTTTTAAGCCACTCAATAAACCCACTTCTACTGTCCAATTACCTATCAATCAATAGTCTAAACATGTTCAGTGTTTTAACAAGGAGGTCATTTAGGTACTAAAATTCAGATTAATTAAATGGCAACAAGGTTTTAACTCTTAGATATTCTAAATCTTGCCTGCTCTAAGAGACCTTTAACTAACATAACAATGGCCTCATAAAGTTTAATTTGCTGCTGAAATTAAATTGCAGATGAGATTAAAACATGCACTTTCAAATATTGCTGTAATATGATTGACTCAAGGGTCAGCGCTAGGTACAATAATCCAGAGGTATTGTGGCAGCACAGGAATGACTGAATAACAAGAGGGATCTTATTCTGAAGTATAAATTAAGTGTGATCTTGTGAAGTACTTTATTAATTATTATTTTGCATTGGGATAGCAGCTAGGAACTCCAATCAGGGATCAGGAACTCATTGTGCCAATAATGTATATACAGATAACAAAAAGCTGATCCTTGCCCTGGAAAAACCTACAATTTAAGCTGGGCAAAAAATTTTGGCATCCATTTCACTGAATTGTTGCATTTGAAACAAGCCTAGAACAAGTTGAAACATTTCATTTCAACGTTTTCTAAATTAAATGTTTCAATCTCACTTCAAAGAAGCTTGTCATTTGAAAATAATTTAGGTTAGTATTCAGATTTAAACTTTTTGAAGTGTTAAAACAAAATGTTTTGTTCAGCCCAAAATAATTTTTTAAAACTTTTTAATTCACCAAAAGTTTCAAGTTCAACCAATTTTGTCAGTTCAAACCAAACCAAAACCAAAACCACCCCACCCTGTTTTTGGAATTCCCAGAGAAACAAAAAATCTATTATTCACACAACTACTGAAAATCAAGACCAAAAATGATCTCACGTGCTCAACACCACACACTGAGTTCTCAGGGCCTGATTCTCATTTATACTCAGGCTCCTTTACACCATTCTGGCAGTGAAGATGCCTTGAAATGGGAGTAAAATATATTATTGAGTAAATCATATACTTATGGTCACTTAAGGCCCCTTTAGGTTGCCAGAGCAGTGAGAGTCTCTGTTGGACTGGAAGCTAAGCATAAAGCGAGAGACAACAGGCAGAAAAGCGTGGGAAAAACAAATGTATGTGGGGAACACAAACTAACTATGAGATCATGAACATCGTGATATTAGCCAAAATGGCCAGACATGCAACCCTATGCTCTCCATGTCCCTAAACTTTAAAGAGCCAGAAGCTGGGACTGGAAGACAGAGGACGGGTCACTTGAAATAGCCCTGTTCTGTTCATTCCCTCTGAAGAATCTGACACTGGCTACAGTCATAGGAGGATATTGGAATAGACAGACCATTGGTCAGACCCAGTGAGGCTATTCATACGTTAGGCAGCAGCTCATGCTCCTACACTGGAACACGTGGTGAGAAGGGAACCCGTGTCTGGCTGTGCCTACCTCCCTGGATTGGTCTGACTCAGCCCACTGAACACTCCTCACGCTGCAACCTGCCATCAGGCAAAACACACACTGGAGTCAAACTTCCCTGTAGAATTGCCTCCTTCGTGATCCCAATCTGCTCAAGTTGTGTCTGAGGACTGTGTCCCACACACTGGATTGCACTCCCAGCTTTGTGCCTATGGCGGGCAAGAGCAGCATGCAGAGTCTCCTGGCGTCTTAGCGTCAGACCTGCTGGCTGCTTCCAGGGCATGTGCAACACCGTGTCAGGACAGGCAGGCAGCCTGCCTTAGCCCCGCTGCGCCACTGACCGGCAGCCACCTGAGGTAAGCCTGTGCCCCAACCCCCTGCCCCAGACCTGAGAGACCCCCCAACCCAGAGCCCCCTCCTACATCCCAAAGCCCTCATCCCTGGCCCCACCCCAGAGCCCACACCCCCAGCCCAGAGTGCATATCCCTTCCTGCACCCCAGACCTCTTCCCCAGCCCTGAGCACCCCCCCACACTCAAGCCCCAACCTCCTGCCCCAGCTCTGAGCCCCCACCAAACCTGAAGTCCCCTCCTGCACCCCAAACCCGCGGCCCCACCCCAGAGCCCGCACCCTCAGCCGCAGCCCTCATCCCCTCTCACACCAAGCCTCTGCCCCAGCCCAGTGAAAGTGAGTGAGGGTGGGAGAGAGCGAGCCACCAAGGGACGGAGGAAATGTAGTGAGCAGGGGGAAGGGCCTCAGAGAGGGGTCAAGGCTAGAGTGTTCAGTTTTGCGCCATTAGAACATTGGCAACCCTAGGGAGGGGACAGGTGGCTGGGCTGGGCTGGGGGGATACGGCTAGGCTCTGGAGGAGAGAGGGGGCGGGTGTCTGGGCTCTGGGGTTGAGGTGATGTGGGTGTCTGGCCCCATCAGCTGGGCTTGTGGGGAGGCACAGAAACAGGAACTTCGTTGTCATAGGGATTTCTTTTAACTCTCTACTCCTGGGGGAATTTCTGTGTGTGTCTGTATTGTTAGAGACATACTAGGTTACAAGTATTTTGAAATAAAATTACAAAAATGGAAACTGGTGTGATTATGTGGTGTTATTCTGACAAATAAAATTTGCAGAATTTTAAAATATTGTGCACAGAATTTTTAGGTTTGGGGCACAGAATGCCCCCAGGAATGACATGGCCAAGCCCCTATTGCCAACCAACTGTTCAAAAATCAAGCTCCCAAAAATCAGGAGATTTGGGAAAGATACATTTCAGGTTATTTTCAAAGGGACTTCAGCACTTTGAAAAAAATTAACCCCACATTTGAGAACGTTGACCTCAGAGTCCAAAGTTGGAGGCAGCCAAAATTAGAGGTCACTTTGAGCAGCTAGACCTGTGTGACTTGGCCAAAGCGACACACAACGAGTCAGCGACACAGCTGAGAGTAGAACCCTGGAGTTCAGACTTAATCTCTTATTCTTACCACCCAACCAAGGTCATTAGGATACATCCTGCATGCTGTACCTAAACTTGTTTTCTGCAAAGAGAAATGAAGAGTGGCTATTCAGTTAATGACCTCACACGGAACTCCACCTCTCTGGATATACGGCCTGATACCATCTCCATTTATTTGGGTTGGATCTTGGTGAGTGAATTCATCACGTTGGGTGGATAAAAGGGCACAGCAATATTAGACGATCATCACGTGTAACAAATAGCACGTCTTAGAGCTGTAAGTCTTAGAAAGGCTAACAGGAACAATAGGGCAAACTCACCCTTGGCCATAGCTATTTAAGCCAATGGCGTTGCACCAGGGATGAATGAGACACATTAAGATACTTATTCATTTTGTCGACAGTTTCATACTTCGGAAGCTTGTATAAGTGTATGGTCCCCGAGTCCAACATGACATGTTTATGAGAGATCCAAAACACTATTTTCGTCAAGGAGTTTTTCCTTCCCTGCATCCTGTGGAAAGAGATATTTACAACGGCTCTTGTGTGGTTTATTGCTAGAACACTTCACAAAGAGCATTCACGGACCTGGATTCAGTGTAGAACACATGCTGCACTTGAGGCGCAGTGAATTAGACTCTGCCTTTAACCCCATGCTCATCACCTAGGGTCTCTGAGCCAGATCAATCTATTTCACATTCTCTGACCAACACTTTTTTCTGACCAACCCATATCTTGTCCTGCAAATTGCAACCAATCGCTGTACTAACATTGATCCACTGAGAAGGCAGCTGATATGGAGCCATCTGTGTGTTTGTTAATAAAGAAATTTTTCTTAACTCATTGGCTGAGATTGATCAAAACTATTTTAGCATTTACAACATCCAAGGAGGAGTGATAGAAGATAAATGTGTAAACAGGAAAACCCTAGGAATAGCAGCTTGGTTTGTTAAGGCACAAATTAAGAGTGAGTGAGGAGTCCAGAAGCTTGTTACACCACTGTGCAAATTGGCTGGACCATGGTTCCAGTTATATGCGAGAACATGCAGGTGCCGCATCCCTCCAGGGGGATAGGGTGTAAGAGGGAATGGACAAAGCTTTGGGTCTTGCCCTCCAATGCACCAGCCAGCACAAGTGAAACAATACATATTTATACAGCCCGTATAAGCCAGTTGATGCCTCAGAGCAGGGAAAGCAACTAAGCCTTGATGGGGGTGTTTCTAAGCCATGCTGACTTCCATGGCTATTCATGTGATAATGCAGCTTACACACCAGCTTTACTCACGATTGTGTCCAGGGTCACAATCTAGTACAAAGGCATAAGTGGCCCCTGTCCATAATTTGAACCTGTTGTGCGTCGAACCCTGAAGTTGCAGCTACATAATCACAACTTCTTCCTGATTGTGAGGTTTACGTTCCCCTTGAAAAGCATTCACGCTAGGCTTGGCTTTTACCTTCCTGCCTCTCAGGGGTTGCCATAGCTGAAGCCTATACATCAAAGTAGCGGGTGTGTAAGAGAGTTCGGTTAGACAGTGATTGAAATTTTTGCATGCCCCATTATATTAAGTAGTTGGCATGCTATGTGATGCGAGATCACTGGAAACAGAATGCAATTCATCCCTTGTTTTGGAGCGGAGTGGGGAAGGGAAGTCAAATAATAGACTAGGGGAGAAACCAGTCGTTCTTTAGCATCCTTTGTGGGCGCACTTTGGCTGTGCGTGTGCTGTTGGGATATTCATCAAAATGGCAGATTGCTTTGTTGTTCATTAATCCTGACGCTCACCTGCTCCTAATGGAAAGTATATGGGTTTTATTCCTTGTGCGGAATAATACGGGGGGGCAGGGGGCGGCAAAGTGCGTGAGGCACTCTCTTTTACTGGACCTACTTCTGTCAGTGAAAGAGAAACTTTAAAGCGAAACAGAACTCTAAAGCTTGTCTTACACTGACAGAAGTTGGTCCAGTAAAAGATATTACCTCACCCACCTCGTCTCGCTAATATTCTAGGACCAACACAGCTATAACAACATTGCGAACACCACCACATGGGATTATATCATGCTGCATCAAATCTGCAGCCACTTGGAACTTCAAGGTGACATCAGGGATGGATCCCAATTCCTCCTCCTGTTATTTATTATTTTTATGTGGGTAATGACTAGGAGCCCCAGTTATGGATCAGGAACCCATTGTGCTAGGTGCTGTACCATTGCAGAACAAACCCTGCCACCCAAGAGCTCATAAACTACGTAAAACAGATCCACCAACCACTTGAGTTATAGTGAATCTCTTTTTGCCATTAGTAGTACAGAGCTACAAACATACAGTTAAGCAATTGCAGTTCAGGCCAATGGTACTGCACACACATGCTGGCTCATTAGAAAAATATGTTTTCTTCTCTACTCTAACCGGAGAATCTGAAGATAGTGGTTCACACTTTTTGTTTAAGGGTGTATTGATAACTAGTTTACAAAAAGGAGTTAGTAAGTGGTTAAGAGAGCTTATAAGCATATTACACACAAGCACATCAGTAGAAGGGGTTATAGATGGTCATAAACAACCTATGGGCCTGTTGGACTGTGCAGTATACAGTAGTGGATCTCAACCTTCTCCATAAAGGAACCCCACCAGACAGTCCAACCCACCAAGTCAAGATCTAGCTTGGATTTCCCCACCCCTTTCACCGTATGCAAAGGCAGAGCGGTCACAATCCCCTGACTCCTTCTCCCTTCCAGTCATAGAATATCAGGGTTGGAAGGGACCTCAGGAGGTCATCTCGTCCAAGCCCCTGCTCAAAGCAGGACCAATCTCCAACTAAATATCCCAGCCAGGGCTTTTTCAAGCCAGGCTTAAAAAAACCGCAAAGGATGGAGATTCCACCACCTTCCTATGTAACCCATTCCAGTGCTTCATCACCCTCCTAGTGAGAAAGTTTTTCCTAATATCCAACCTAAATCTCCCCCACTGCAACTTGAGACCATTACTCCTCGTTCTGTCAAGAGCCCCTTCATCTATAACAACTGATTGATCCTTTATTAAAATATGCATGAATTTTATACCTGTACTCTGCATAGCAAGTGTGATCAAATCCATTTGGTAAGCCCTACAGCCCCCGGCAGGGTAAGTGGCATTACACTCATTTTATAGCGAGTTAAACCAAGACAAGAAACGTGCTGGATGAAATCTTAGCAGAGGCAGAACTGGGACCAGAATCAGGGACCCCAGAGAGGTGCCGGCCTCAGCTCTCTCATTCTCCCATGTGAGATAGGTGCTTGTCGAAAGCAATGCTCCTAGCTAGTAATTACAAATTCCACACACAACATATATTTGGGAAGGAAGGAGATTACCAGACAGGGCTTCTCCCCAGCTCCAGAGCAGATGCTGCCATGGCCAGTGTCTTGCAAGGGGGTGTATTGTCTTAATACCAGCAAGGACACAAACAGAAAAACAGTCTTAACTGAGGCCTTACTTTCAGGTTTTAGCTTCACCCCTCTCATGGGCCTCTGGCAGCTGCTCCATTCTGACCAGCTCTATGCCCTCTCTGGGGCAGCAGACTCAGGACTCTCTCCCTCAGCACCTGGCCCCTTCCTCCAGGGTACCCCCCCAGACATTAGCTCAATTCCCCCGTGGCTCTTCCATTCCTGGAACAGCCTCCCTCAATCAATCCCTCCTTTTCCTGCCCACTAAAGGCACTTTATAAGCTCAGGTATAGCCTAGCCCTCTTTAATTGGCTGGATTGGACTCACCTGCTCTGGGCAGGGAACTGAGTCTAGTCTATTCTATTCACAGGGATCAGCTACCCTGCAACTGAGGGGGACTGTTTAGCTGACCTGGGGAGTGTGGGAGGAAGCGTTATTTTATTTATTCAACCATGAGAACTTTATACATTAGGCTCCCTATAATCAGCCGTAACAGCCCACCAGCTGCCATGGCTGCATGAGGACCTTGCTTTAATTTATTTGCATTGTCATCTGAGATAGAGGCATACACTACAAAAAGCCCCTAGAGTGTCATAAACACATTGCTAAGACTGAATCTCTATTCAAAAATCCCTCGGTGGAAGAGGAGAAACAAACATTACTGCAACTCCCAGCTACAGAAATGACAAAGGATAAATTACACCGAATAGGGAGAAAGTTTCAAAAGAAATGTTTTCACGGAGGTAGCAGCAATCAATTTTTGGATGATTTACTTATATTTAAATTAGATGCGTGTCTGTGGGGTGAGGAGGAGGGAAATGTTTGGATGTTTTTGAAAATTTGATTTGAGTGACGGTGGCAGCTGCCAGGCTGACAACTCCTTCCGAAAAAGAACTCCAGGTAAGCTTGAAAGTTTGTCTCTTGACAACAGAAGTTGGTCCAATAACAGATATTACCTCCCCCACCTTCTCTCTCGCTGATACCCTGGGACCAACACAGGAACACCACAACTGCATACAACTCCTAATGGAAACGTTTTATAAACAGCAAGGGTGGTCTTATCACTGCATGAGGGTGTAGGTGAACTGGGTTTGATTCCTGACTTGGCCAACAACTCCCTGAGATGCCTCGGGCAAGTCACTGGAATGTGATTTTTCCAGAAGTGCCTAGGTGAGTTACACACTCGGCTCCCATAGATTTTCAGTGGGACTTAAGTAACTTGGGCACTTTCAAAAATTTCTCTCCGTCTCGTTGCTCCCCCCCATCCCACCTCCCCCGTATAACGGGGACATCATCACTTCCCTACCTACCAGTGGTGTTGGGAAGACACAGTATTTACAAGGTACTCAGATTCTGTGGTGATGGGGGAACATTTGTGCCTAAATAGAAAGAATTTGAAAGGGAGGAAATGAATAGGGTTCTACAAAAATGATGGTAAAAAACCTATACACTGAACAGAGAAAGATCTATTCTGTGTATTTTTGAGCTGTCCTTGAGAATTTTACAGCAGAGCTATAATTGCCTTTCTCCTTTTGACAGGCTGTTCCCAAAATGGGTGGAGAAATAATTGTTTTCTCTTAAATTCAGTGGGACTTCCAATAAGGTACAATGGGCCCAGCCAAAATGCTGGATCTGATTATCCCTGACCTTTGGGGGTGTTTGAAAGTCAGACCTGAATTTGTTGTCTATTAGACTCTGTAAGGATTTTTCCCCTATGGCAGCACAAGGCCCTAAATCCAAGCCCCACTGAAGTTTATTGAAATCATTCCATTGATCTCATGGGTCTTTGAATCCAACATTAAGGCCAGATTCTGATCTGAGTCACCATTGTGCAAATCTAATGCCACTGACTTCATTGGGAGTTATTCTAGATGCAGTTTAGGACCACTGAAATCAGAATGTGTCCAGCAGCAGTGCAACTGTTCAACACCTTGGTCCTCCACCGTGAGCCTCTGCTCTGTTTGGAGAGGCCAGTTCTTGGTGTATGGGAAAACCGTCCCCTGTCCAAGACTTCCCCACTCTGTGAGAAAGATAAAAATCTGGCCCCCAAGCTAACAACGGGCTCTAGCTGTAATGTTTGGGTCCAGCTCCAGTTTTCACTCTCAAAGTTCTAGAGGCTCGGAGCTGGGATTGTGGGTCAACCTCTTTCAAATGCCTTGGACCACTTTTGAAAATCCGGTCTAGATTTTAAATGCCTCCAAAATCCTAAGACATTTGTACACAAGCTTTTCATCCAGGTCAATCTCTGTATTAAACCAACAGTCTGAAAAGCTAAGAAAAGTTTTGGTGACAATCCCCAAGCCTGGGCTGAGAGATCTGAGAGTTTCACAAACTCGTGTGCCATCCTGGGCTGAGTTGTGCGCGAGTCGCAAACCATGCTGATCACAGCAGGTTCAGCCGAATTTCACTTTGAAATTTCCAAACCCCATTATGCCAAGCTCACAGCCCATCCCAGGAGAGCCACACAAACTGCAAAACAAAAGCTTTGCCCACACCACTGCAAAACCAGAAAATGCTGAACTTTGCACTGCTTCTGCACTCTGTCACTTTGTTCCATGCAGCAGTAATTGGGGATCACAAAATTGCCCACTATTGCTGCTCTTGCACCAAAAGCTAATTCTAGATGGTGCTTCTTTGTTACCGTCCCCAAATATTTCACACAGGATATGCCCGTCTGTTCTAAATGCATCTAATGCTTTGATTGTACATCATTTATGAACTAAAGCCTGCTCTGAAACTCGAGTTATTTGTAGCTTTTCTGTAGCTGGAAGAATGATTTCCATTGTAGCTGCTCGAACAGCTTCTTGCATCGAAAAGAACTATCACAAAGTTGGCCAGAAAAGGTGATACCAGAGCACTTGACAGTCTGGTCTTCTGTCTTCCCAGACTACAGGGTGCTTCATGAGATAACTGGGTTGGAGGAAATGAATCATCAAGAGACAAACAGAGGTCATTGTGTGGAAACACACTAGAACCACTTGACAGTTCATTTTTCCTGCATGGCACTCTTGATTTTAGAGACAACAGCAGTCACTGGTGAGCTGTTGGCTAATTAATGGCTTAGGATAATGAATAGCTGAGGATGCGAAAGCTGCTCCATGACAAATCCTGGTTCTCTCTTTTAAATGATGTGCATTCCAATTATTTTCCTTAAACCAAAGAGTGAGAGAGCATTGTCTCCCATTTTAGACACCAGTTCCATTAAGTACTTAAGCACATGCAGATTTTAAAGAGCATTACTCCCACTGACTTCAATAGCAGCAGCCCAGTGGTCAGTATATTTTTAAAAAATCAAGAGCCTCTGTCCAGTGTTGCCAACTCTTGTGATTTTATTAGGAGTCTTGTAACATTGGACGTTGCTGCAAAAGCCCTCGATGGCTGGAATGAAGAGGTGGCGTGAGAAGCTAAGCTTTCTCTTTTAAAGAGTATCTGTCTAGCCCTTGCGGTTGCAGAGAGAAGCTTGAAAATGTGACCTAAGGGCACCCTAAGGGCTCAGAAACCAGAAGGCATAAAAAGAAGGCAACATTTACGATCATAAAAAAAAAACAAAAACATGATTTTTAAGCCAATCTCATGATATCAGAGTGACTTAATTCATGATTTCTGCACATTTGGGGTTGGTAATACTGTGTACATAGGTACCTAGATATGGATTTAGGAGCCTAACTTGAGGATCAGGTTTTCCAGATGTTGGCCTTATCTAAAAGTACCCATCCAGTGCTCTGTAATGTTGGTCAGAAAACAAGACAAAGCAAGCCGGAGTTAATCCAAAATCTTATTTATGTTTTGTGGGCTTTTTTATTCTATACACAACATCCTATCTGGAGACACACGTCTTTCCCACCGCCAAGAATCACCTGGCATTTACATGGTTGACTGGCTGGGACGAGGATACCTTTCACAGGAGGAGCACCACTAGGCCTGGGAGATATTTCCGGGAACAGCGCCAACATACAGCTGTTTGGCATGCACGTGTCAGGGTACCTGCCAGTGTTGTCAGCCAGATGGAATGGCATTTGTGACCCAGCAATACTGGTTGTCCTGGAGTGAACTGGAACTGCTTCAATGGCTCAATCCTGTAAGATACTGAGCCCTGAACCAGCAAAGCACTTGAGCAGGCAAGTAGTTCACTGCGACTACTCACACGCTTAAAGCTAAGCGCGGAGGGGTCAGGGCAGAATACTCTGCTCTTCACTGACTCAAACCCTCAGTGAGCATGGAATTAGAGAGTAGGGCTTGTTTACATGGGGACCCTCAAGGAAATTAGTCAGAATTAATCAAAGGTATGAATTTTAAGTGACTTAAATCCCTGTGTGAACCCTCTCATTCAAGATTAAAGTGGCCTGAATTCGGTTTATCTTAATTCACTGTCAGTTCCCACTGGTAAGGGCTTCATATGGTTTTAATAGTTAGATTATTGGTGTGAGAAGCAGCGCAGTTCAGTGCACAGGACTGGGATACAGGAGATGAGCTGGGTCATCCCTGGCTCTGCCACTGACCTACTGTATGACCTTGGGTAAATCACTTCATCTTTGCTTTCCCTTTGTCTCTCTTGTCTATTGAGATTGTAAACCCTTCCGGGCATGGTCTATC
This sequence comes from Eretmochelys imbricata, assembly GCF_965152235.1. Classification (NCBI taxonomy): domain Eukaryota; kingdom Metazoa; phylum Chordata; order Testudines; family Cheloniidae; genus Eretmochelys; species Eretmochelys imbricata. Next base: position 10,049,947 of record NC_135597.1, read on the forward strand.
TCTTACTATGTGTATTTTAAAAAAAAAAAAAATAGCTTATTTCTTTGTATTACACAGTATCTTTAAATTCAGTGTCAAGCACAGCATATTTTACATTAAAAAATTATTAATAGTAATCAACACCACCACACTGCGTAAGTATGGTGCAATTCAAAAGTGTCAGATAGTTCTTGCAATTAACTATTCCACACACCACAAGTCTTGCTTTCCACATTGCACAGATGGGCAAACTGAGGCACCGGAGGATTACATCACACAAAGTCAGTGACAAAACTGGGACTAGAACCCTAACCCCCTCAACCCAACCCAGTGCTTTCAACTACTTTTTACTCTCCAGGAAGCAACTGCTAGTTTCTAAGGGGAACAATGAGAGGTTTATTGTTATGACTCTTGCTTTTGCAGAATGTTTAGCACTTCTTAGCTCAATTAACGATTGCAAATATCAGCTGGATCGATCGTGTGTGTGGATGTGCGCGCGTGTGCTGAAGACACTACCAGTATTTTTCGTGAAGCCGAGTGATTTATAGAACACAGGATTAATTACATTTTGAATAAGTATTTGATCTTTGGTGATATTGCTTTACCTTTTTATCCCCCTCTTGCAAAAAACAAAAATTAGGTTGTAATGAGAAACATTAATTTAATACAGCTTTTAAATGCATCATTAAACCCATTTATGGAATGCATTAATAATTCCAAATCCTGAATTGAAATACAAACTCGTCTACATGGACTTGACTTTACACAACAGAGGCTTCATTCCCTGTTTGGATTGCATGGATAAGCACAGTAAGACTGGACTTATGGGCCTACAAACAAAAATCGTCTCTATCCAGAACTGATTCTCTTTATAGGAACATAGGACTTGACGTACTATTTCCTAGCCCAGAAGCCATGATCCATCTTGTCCACTCTCCTGTCACTGACAGTGGCCTTCACTATCAGAGGAAGGTGTAAGAAACCTGGATTATCGGCTTCCAGAAATGTCTCTTCATAATCCTCCAATAGTTAGAAATTAAGCCCTGAAGCAGAAGGGTCTATCCAGCAAGTGCGTTGGAGATATCAAGAAACAAGCAGAAATTTTAAAGGGCTAGAAATGAGTTATCAAAGCAGTTCAGCATCAGTGAACTTTGGAGCCATTCACATATCTGCCTGCCTGGCCTCCATTCCCATAGTATTTGAGCACCTCAATCATCCTCACAGCCCCTGGATGAGTCAGGGAAGTATTAGCCCCATTTTGCAGATGGGGAAGCAAAGCACAGGGAAGTTAAATTACTTGCCTCAGGGGACACTTCAAGTCAGGCGGCAGGGCCAAGAACAAGAGCCAGGAATCTTGGCTCCCAGTCCCTTACTCTAACCAGTAGACAACATTCTCCCCCCTCATTTTCAGAGATGCAGCAGCTTCTTGAAAACCACACACTTGGGGCCAGAACTCCAGCTGCTGTAAACAAGCATATTTCCATTGGCTTCAGCCGAGTCACACCAATTTACACCAGCCAAGGGGCTAGCTGTGGCTTTCTAATGTTCTCCAGGGAAAGAAGCGCCAGCCCGTGTCAGGTCTCTGCCTTGGAGAGAATGAGGCACTTGACAAGAAGTGACTTTTATTTCTCTGTATGTCAATTTACAGAATGATAAACATGATAACATCTCTTCCATGCAACAAAATAACCATTATTGCAGAGTGACTGTGCTATTGTGCATCTAATTTTCTGTTTAAAAAGAAAGAGAAAATGTTACATGTTGATAACCGAGAAGAGGAATGTAATTTGAAGATAATGCCAGGAAAAAATCTTTAAGCAGATGCCTAGGTTTTGCTTTGGGTTGCTCTTCCCCTTGGTTTGATATGCTAAAATAGTATTGAAAAACGTAATTGGAATTTCATCAGCACTTGAAACAATTAGGAGAGGCTTCACAAGAGGATATATTTCCCCCCCTGTTCCTATTGTTTAGATTACATTGATGAATAATTCAAAAAGGAAAGCAGAGGCTGCTACCAATGGGAACACACCTGATTTCACAACAGACAAAGAGGAAAAACAAAAACAAAAAAAACCAAACCAACAAATTATTCCAACTGCTGAGCAGAAAGGGATGCCAGCTCTGGGACTGAGGGCAGACAATGCCAAGAGCCACTGTTTCCATCTTCCTTTCAGGCATCAACATCAAGAACCAAGTTTGCGGGGAGTTTTTTTGGATTTGCATTGTATCCGTTGTTTTGCACAGTTCATTGCTTTCAGATGTGCTCTCTTTAGATTTTGTCTGACTGCATCTGAGGTTTATGTGGTGATGGATTGTGCTGAGAAATGTAAGGAGACATTTAATAGCAATTGCATTAGGTGGTTTTAGCTTGTGCAGTCAGATGGATGCATATTGTTATAACAAGGTAATGCAATAATAGAGGTAGTCAACAGGGCATAAATACGTGTGTGTGTGTCTGAGACAGCACGCAATCTCTCTTAACTAGCTCCTCTCCCACCCCAGCCCTTTTCTTTCTTTAGAGAGAGAGAAACCAACCACACTGAACAGGGGCTCAAAACAAGGTGATTATAGAAATGGAAAATATGCTTAAGCTGATACTCTGAAAAGATGCTTAAGGTCAGACTAAGTGCCAGAGGAATTCGATGCTGATCCTTGTGAGGTCATCGGTGGCTTTGGTTGCGATGGACAATTCAAAATAGGGGCTAACCTAGAACAGGGACAGTTCAATCTATTCAGAAAAAGGTAACTGGCCCAATTCTGATCCGAGTTACCTTGAGTTTATATGGATGAAGCTCTCCCTTCAGTCGTGTTATTATTGATACACACGGACATAAGGCCCCAATTCGGGAAAGTAGTTAAACGCATACTTAAGTCCCATTGAAATCAACAAGACTTAAGCACATGCTTAAAATGTCGCTCATTTTTAAACGATTTGCTGAATAGGGACGGTTTTAAGCACATTCAAGTGCTTTCCTGAATGTTACAAGAGAAGTCTGTAGAGATGTCTGTAAATAGCTAGCTAATTGATAAGGTGCCAGTACAAGAGGCTCAAGAATACATAGCATAGTCCCTGGGTTTTGCAGGAGGAATTAAACTTCTTGTTGCTATGGCGTATTGCAAACGGCTTTTTGTGTGCAGTCATTTACACAGAATGGTTAAGATTGAATCGGGGCCTAAATGAGATCAGGATCAGGCCCACAACTCCTCCTCCCCCCTGAAACCTTTCTTTCTTTCTGGAACTGACCTCACCCTGAATTATTTTACAATCTGAAACAAAATGCAACTTCCCTCCCCCCTATGTCTGCAAGCCCAAAACTTCCATTCAATTCAGTTGGAGCTGGACAAAGCCCAAGGATGCTTTTTCTTTATTAAAAAAGGACTAATTTATTGGTGAGCAACAATAACCTGATGTAAAAACAACAATTTCAACCATAGCATGCTACTTAGAAATATTCAACATTCAAGCTGAGTAATCCATAACTAATTGAATATCCAATTTCACATTTTTTGTGCATGAGAACATTGCGACATCCTTGGATTTATTATTTTACTCAACATTTTTGCCTAAGTAGTCCATATCTGAACTTCAAAATTTGTACTGGGTCAGCTCATTACAGAAGTCATGTGAAATTATTTGTTCCCTAATTAGATGATTTACATAACCATTATTTAGCAGTGGCAGCCACCAGAGCTAATCAAGAAATGATTTTTCTTGTGAACATTTTCAGTCAAAAAAATGGTTTTAATTCTAAATATGAGACCCAAACTTGTCCGAAAACCAGACTTTTTGCCAAAAAGTAGTCTAGGTTTTGGCCAAAAAATTTCAGTTTGGGGGTTTTAGGTTTTCAAGAAAAAACAAAACCAAAATTTTCCATGGAAGTTTCCATTCAGCTGGTAAAATATTTGGACAGAAAATGTTTGGTCTAATAGTTATTGTCTACTATGGGTACGTACCGTGTCAAGCACCCTGAGGACCCATTCTGGATAGGGCCTCTAGTTGCAACTGCAATAATAAGCATGGAATTTTCAGAAGTGTTTAGTAGAGTTCGATGCCCAAATCCCACTGATTTTGAGTGGGATTTGAGTGCCTAACTGTTCTATATGCCTTTGAAAATCTCACCCAAGATTAATAATAAAATCCTTGGAGCTATATAGACTAGACAGGGGATAAGATTCCAAGGAGGCAGAGGGCTGAAATTGTCTTGGCTCTGTTTGGTTTTGAGTATGCTCGTTAATTCTACTGCTACCTGCAAAAATAAGCCGTTTTCCCACTGTATAATTCACACTTAAAAAAAGACCTGTCAGATGACTCATCTCCTAATAAAAACTTTAGGGCCGTAAAATTTAAAAGTTGATTTCAGCCAGTTTTCTTCAGCCTTGTTCATGGCTCCAGCTGGTTTGCTAACAAATAAAGATTAAAGCCTCAGAAGAAGACCCATGCTCCTTCTCCTTGGTGAATCTTTGCAATCAAACCTGAACAGTGAAGGGGCGTTTTCACACACCCCGTAAGAAGTCAAAAGAGTGTAAGAAAAGTTGGGACTTTCTGTTGCAAGGTGAGAAAACAGCTCTAGTCAGAGCAAGAGGCTTAGGCTATGTCTACACTGCTCCACAGTTCGGGCTATGGGGCGTGAATGGCAGGGCATACTGAAGCACCGTGCTGCAACTCTTTGGTGTGGACACTGCACATGCGAACTAAAAGGTTCCTAGTTCACATTCACCTAGGCCGGTTTGAAAAGGACTGTCTTCATGCAAAAAAGGAACCTTTTAGTTCATGCCTACAATATCTACACTGGGGAATTATAGAGCAGCACTTCAGTGCCCATTGATTTTCCTGCCCCCATAGACCAAACTGCAGGGAAGTGCAGACAAGCCATAAGACTCAGGACTCCTGGGTCCTTTCCCCAGCCCTGCCCCTTGACTCGCGTTGTGACCTCTAGCAAATCACTCACATGTGGTGCATGTTCCTCCATATACAGAATCATAGAAGATTAGGGTTGGAAGAGACCTCAGGAGGTCGTCTAGTCCAACCTCCTGCTCAAAGCAGGACCAACACCAACTATATCTTCCCACTCAGGGTTTTGTCAAGCTGGGCCTTAAAAACCTCTAAGGATAGAGATTCCACCACCTCCCTAGGTAACGCATTCCAGTGCTTCACCACCCTCCTAGTGAAATACTGTTTCCTAATATCCAACCTAGACCTCCCCCACTGCAACTTGAGACCTTGCTCTGTCATCTGCCACCACTGAGAAAAGCTGACCTCCATCCTCTTTGGAAACCTCCTACCCCCTTCAGATAGTTGAAGGCTGCTATCAAATCCCCCCTCAGACTAAATAACCCGTTCCCTCAGCCTCGCCTTGTAAGTCATATGTGACCTGAGTGTGGTAATTACCTGCCAAATATGGCTTCTTTGAAGATTAATGAATTATCCCAGTCCTGCCCTGAGCAGTTTCAATTGCTGCAGCATTAGATCTGGGGCCACATTTTCAAACGTACTTAAGTGCCTAAAACGCAGGTAGGTGACTAGTGGGATTTAGATAAGTGGCTAGGCAGGTTGGTACCTTCCTTCCCTTGAAAAGACCCAAGTGATTAAGCGGGTTAGGCCCGTACGTAACTCTCACTAGCCACCTATCTGCATCTTCAGACACATTCATACCTTTGTAAGTCTGACCCCTCATGTTTAGATTTCCTGTCTGAGAAAACAGTGTAGTGCCAGTGGGCACTAGACTAAGACCTCTGTTCTATTCCACACTCCAGAGCTGCCCTGCTATGTGACACCAGACAGGTCACTTCACCTCTCTGTCTTAGTATCTCAGCTTGGGCTCTCTTTTCTATTTAGACTGCAAACGGGAGATGGCCAGAATATGAAAATCCCCGTGGAAAACAAAAATTGTCAGTAAACTGGGGGAAAATGGCAAAAAGGCAAAATTGTTCACCACAACAGATTTCAAGGAAAAGGTTAGGCGAACTGAAACAGGATTTTTCAGCTTCCCAGCTGCCTGCCTGGAATGCTCTTTCTGAGCACGTGAAATTGACAAGATCCTGCCAGGGAGGCAGAGAGATCAGGTGCTCAGCCTCACCCACAGCTCTGGAACCAGAGAGCCAGGGGAGTCAGCTTCTCTGACCCCAGCGCACAGGGAGGTGTGGGGCAGGGAGAGACAGTCAGGGCACTCAGCCTTGGCAGTCCTCCTAGAAAGTTTCTCAATTTAACTTTCAGAAAGCAAATATATATTTCAGCAAAACCAAAATTTTAAATGTCCAAAAGGACATTTTGTGTAGGAGAATCATTCTGACAAAAAAAAAATTCTGATCCGATCTGCTGCAAACTCTGAGTCAGGGACTATCTCTTACTCTATGTTCATACAGTGTCTAGCACATGAGAATTCAGCCTCAGCTGGGTCTTCTCAGAGCTACCACAATACACACAATTAATGATAAATGACAACATTCTGCACTTCTCTAGTATCCTTCCATTAGGGACTCTAAAAGCATTTTCCAAACATAAATGAATTAATCCTCAGGAAGGCTGTGAGGCAGGTATTACCGCCAGTGTACTGATGGGGGAACTGAGGGACAAAGTGGTTAAACCCAGTTCACACAAATCAGGGGTAGTGTAAATACTCTTGCCTCTCACCCCCGGCAAGCGTTATTACTACTAGCAAGGGACCAGGCAGTAACCTCTCAAAAAAAGCAATTAATTGCCTTGTTTAACCTAGAACCAATTGTTTATATTTGTACTTTCAATTTACAACATAGTTAATTTTGTAGTCACTTGCAGTTTCCACTCTCAGTGAGGACAGTGACCCAATGAAGTGAGCTGTCGCTCATGAAAGCTTATGCTCAAATACATTTGTTAGTCTCTAAGGTGCCACAAGTCCTCCTTTTCTTTTTGTGGATACAGACTAACACGGCTGCTACTCTGAAACCTGTCATAGAATAGTTGTTATAATACCCAATAGACAGTCCTGGTCTTAAGCCAGTACTAATTACCAAAACCTTTTCTGAGCTTACCAAAAAGTGTAAATGATTGGGAGGATTCTGAGTAATCAACTGAAGCATAATAGGAAAAATATTGCTAATGGCACTGCAAGGTTGAATCGCTTTTGAAATTTACAACACAAAACATTCCATGCGAAATGTTTTCTTCATGTAATGCCTGTGAATAAATAAACAAACAGACAAAAAATGCACAACAGCTAGTTTGGTAAATTAATTCAAGCATCAAAAAAAAAAAATAATAAGTGAGGATTAGAGCTATTTGAAATAAATGCGATGGAACAGTTTTCCATTTGAAAACGCTGTTTCATTAACATTTAAAAGTTTCATGGAAACATGCTCATTTTGATGCAAATTCAGACAAAAATTCCAAAACCATTTGAAAATTAAAAGCATTTTGTTTTGACTGTCATTTTGTTTCAACTTGTAAAAATCTTTAAATAACTTAATTTTAATTTATATTATATATATACATACACATTTTAAAAAATGTTAGTAAACTGGGAGGAAATGGCATATATATATTAGTTTCAATAAGGTCATTAAGATATTTCTGAATCAAAATATTTTGGAATTTATTCTGCAAAAGAGTTTCAGATTTTGCTTTTGGTATTGATTCAGGTTGGTGCGTTGTTGTTGCTTTTTAAATGTTGGAGTTTCCCCCAAGATCAAAATTCCATTTTCCAACCAGCTGTAGAAGAGAAGAAAACATGGGCCATATTTTATTTCTCCAGTGGTTACATGAAAAAAAGACAGTTGCCTTCAGATAACTAAATAATCATCCCACACTATTACTTATTTATAGGATACCTCTGTGCTAAGTATCAGCAAGGGATGAATTGGGAGTAAAAAATGCTCATTGTACCCTTTCAAACTCTCCACTGAAAAGAAGATCCATTGCTATCTGCGTTTTGTTTCCTTTTCACGCTGAGTGGGATTATTTTTAAATCCATGTTCAGATTTTTCCTTATCAGAATATAACAGTTATAAAGTATAATGTACCCTGAGCCACTTCTTGGTGCCCTTCAAATGTAGTTTTTGTGTCGGAATTTAATTTAAACTTTAGTAATTTAGTGTAACTTTCCTGAATTCAGATGGTATCATCCGAGATTAAACCCTCCGCAACAGAAATAACCCAGTGTTGCATTTCAATTTATGCAGTTTGTATGGCTGTGCACTACAAGGTGACGAGCATTTTAAACTGTGATCCGTTCAAGTAGCTCATAACGTCATGGAGAAAACGTCAGGAATAAGGAAAATGGATACCCAATTTTACAAGCACTGCCACCAGAAATTTTGCGAGCGTGCAAGAGACAAACTATCCTTTGTCCAATAATCTTACACGAATATTTCTGCTCTCTTAAAAACGGGCCCACCAATGAAAACAGAATACAGCTTCATGTTTACCGAGCTTGTTGTAACTGAGAATCTAGGCTCTTGGTTGAAGGAAAGTTATATCAGGCTGATAACCCTTCATTATCCTTATCTATATGAGTTTTGGAGAGAATGCTAGGATATAACATCAATCAGCCGTTTTATATAGAACAATGGGCAGTAGCTTGGCATCCCCTAATGTTTAAAATAGGAAGGAACAGCATCTTAGCCTCAAATTAATTGCAGCTGTTCCATGTCTTTGAAACACAGGATGAGAAATGCATGTCGGCCCAGTTACATATCTTACTGTGCTGGCCGGGTCTCTCCGTGCCGCATATCCACACACAAAGGGTATGGCTCTTCCAAGATGGGAGGGGCCCCTCCCTCAGGAAGTAAGTGTGACCAGAAATTGAAGAGAGTGCATTTCTTGCCTGGGAGAGAGAGGGGAATGTTTTGGGCCAGCAACTGGGGGAGCTGCCTGTGTGACCATTTCCAGTAATAAACAGAGGTAGTTCTGTTGTTGAAGTGAGTTCACACCAGTGTCGCTATTCCAGGGACTCCGTACAGCTTTGCTAACCCATCAATAGAGAGACCACAAGATCACGTAAGACTACATAAGTACAAATGCAAATGTACTTACAAGGCCCCAATCTGCACTGTTCTGCATTTTGTGTCACCATTTATACAGTGCAAAATGCTTGTACTCTTATTTGGTCGTGCTTTACCAACACTTTACACTCGTGCCAATGACTGTACAAGGTGCACAGTAAAAGAGAATCAAGATGCTAGTCAGAACTTCTGACGTGATCCTTTGATCTGTATATTTGCCTCTCTTAGGTATGTATATGACCTTCATTGCTGTAACAGCTAAGCACCTCACAATCTTGTAATGCATTTATCCATACAACATCTCTATGAGACAGGAAGTGCCATTATCCCCATTTTACGGATGGGGAACTAGAGTGCAGAGTAACTAAATGAAGGTCACTGAGGAACTATGTTGCAGAACAGGGACTTGAATCTGGGTTTCTCAAGTCCTAAGCAAATACCCCAACCCTTGGGCCATTCTTCTTTCTCATGGTACCTTTGTTTTTTGACCACCTCTTGTAAAATGGGTCACCAACTGAACATACAGCTCTGGCATATACTTAGCTTGCCATGCAATGCAGCAGCTGTACATTATTTAATCTATGTATCTGTCTCTCAATCTTTTCTCCTAAAATCATTGCAGAGCTTGGAAAATTAACTCCGTGAACTCTTTCCAAACCTTTCTCACCTCCTTCACCCCAACAGCTGGAGAGAGGAACATTCTGCAGGGATGTGAGTTATAGACTTCATTTACCCCGCTGGCAGGAGACAGGTGGCTGCGGTGAAAAGGTGAGTTATTGTACACTAACTGTTGAGAGACTTTACCGTGGAGCTTTTATGGCTATTGCAAAATACTGGGCTATGGTATTTTTGTAAATCTCTTGTTATCCATGTGTAATCTCTGTCTTAACAAACAAAGGCAACTTCTCTGTAGGGTTGGGAGATCCATTTCACAAGGTGTCATCCTACAGAGAGATGAGTTTGGAGGTTTTAATTAGAACTGGATGCAACTTTTTACTGAAATACAGTTTGTAAAAGCCAAAGCGGTTTGAAGAAATGTTTCTGTTTCATCCAAGTTTTTGAGAGAGAGAGAGAGAGAGAGAGAGAGACCTGGACCTTTCTGAATCAAAATGCTTAGCCAACACAATTCTGATTCATAAAAACAATTTAAAGGTTCTGTTCCTGTTCCAGGGTGGGACGAGAACATATTTGAAACCTCAGAGGTTGCCATGAACGGAACTGTCCTCCTCCGGACAGCTCCACTTTTAAACTCTCAGGAAAAGCACTGAACTGACAGCCTTGGACAACGATGACCTCCAGTCAAACAGAGAAAATGCACCACTAAGACTGGAGTTATAATCAGTATTTATCTCCCCCACCCTTACCTCCAAAACCACATTGCTCAAAGATGATTTAGAAGCAAGGGGATACCCTCTCTCACCTCTATGTAAAGATCTCCATGCCCTTTGTTTCCAAGGTGTCTGGACTGGGATTGCCTAAAATAGTACTAATTAGCATGGAGGTGGTTGTTTTTCTTTGTGGGACGGGCAGGGAATGTCTTTTAGGAACTTGACTGAGGCTACCAAACCCTTTTTCACATAGGCCACCAAATGGCCATCAGCTAGTTAGCAATCACTGTCAGCAAGTCCTAATCTGTATTGGGTTTGAATCAATGACCTAGGGCAACAGGCTTTCGGTCACACCTGCAACTCCAACTGAGGTCAATAGGGGCTACTAAAAATCAGGTCCATAATCATGTCTTCTGTTTGCTTTTATTGTATTTGCTTTTATATATTTTTAAAAGGGGAATACAAAGATTATTATGTATATATATTGGAAAGGGATGACCCTGAAAAGGGAAGAGAGCAAGTTAGTATAACCCACATGACTGCAGTGTAGTCTTTGTCCCCCTCTAACATCTTCTGTTGACCAGTTACTAATGAATCACCTACAACTTCCTGGACACTTAGGCCCTTTGTTCAGTCAGTAGGCGTTCATGTTTTTATGGTGAAATGTCATGGGTTCATGACCCACGATGGGCATTTATTATATTAGGGAACCAAGTGCAGCTAAGAGGAAAAAAAACTTGACAAAAACTGCTTTGCATGCTGCCCTTCTCCCCAGTTGCTCACAGATCTGCCACATTTTCTGCTTCAGGAAAAGACAGATCCAAACAAACATATGTGACCTGAAGCACCGTCTTTCACACCTACAGTCATAAAGAGTATCATCCTTCAATCATCTTCACACTTACACTTCCCAAGTCATAACTCCTGCTCATACCTTTCAACACTACAGTGCTGGAAGTTCTCTGGAGATTAAAGGAAAAAACTAAAAATCAGTTTCGAAGTCACCCAGAGCCTTTTGCGAGTGGGAGAACTCATAGCACTGAGCTTCCTTTCACCTTCGTTCGGATTGTATTCAACAAACCCTGACACAGCGGAGAAGCATCACATTCACAGCCCAGGGACCATCCAAACAAATCATAGTATAAATGGCTGAGTATATCCACCACAACTCTCTCTGTAGGAAGACAAAGAGATCTAGAGGTTAACGCCAGGAGATGGGAAGCAGGATGCCTGGGTTCTATTCTTGCAACTGAATGTGATTGAGTAGTTAGAGCAGAATGTGAGCAGAGGCTCCTAGGTTCTAGCTCTGTAAGTGTGACCTTTCACCTTACCATAAAGAGTTCTCCAACCATCTAAGGAAGACAGACAGATCCTTGTTGGGGATTCAATACTCAGAAGAACTGAAAGAACATTCTGCCGGAACAAGCAGGCAACAGGACCGTGTGATGTCTTCCTGGAGCCATGAAACGTCATGCTAAGATTGGATAGGTTCAGAAGTGAGTGGGCAAGGATCTACTAGTACTGGTTCATATCAGTACTAATGATACTGCATCACAGGCTCTCTTGCATATAATTGATGACTTCAGGGAATTCTGAAGTGCGCTGAAGGAAAATCTTCACTGAGATCCTTTCTGTCCTATGAACAAAGGAAGATAGGCATTTCTGATGTGAACCACTGGCTGGGTGAGTGGTGTAGGGTTTGGGTTGTGGGAACAATGGTCCACGTTGTACGGTGAGAGGGGGCTGTATAGTTTGGATGGCTTCCAACTCAGAAACAGGGGAACCAGTCTCCCGAGGGACAGGCTGGCTAGAATAGTTATGAGGGCATTAAAACTAAAAAAAAAGGGGGGGGAAGATAAAAGGAGGCAAGAGCTGAGTGCTCATTTAGCACAGAATCAAAATTGAGAACTTAATTAATCCAGAAACCAAAGCACACGAAGAGAAGAAATTCTTTAATTATCTATATCCTGATAACTTGCAAAAAATGATCTTGAATGCTTATTGATCAATGTCCTAACAGATAAAACATAAGGTGGGGTACTAGTTGGTGTCTGCTACAGACCATCAAATCACACTAGGGAACAGGATGACTGGCTCCTTATAATGTGTAGGGGGGAAAAGAAGCATGATCTATTTGAGTGGCTGCTGGTGATCTCATGCTGCCAATACTAAAACATCCCTGGAATTTTTAAATATTATAGATGACGATTTCCTAATTCAAAAAGTGTTGCAATCAATACAGGGGAAATCTACATTAGACCTAGTCTCAACAAATAAAGAGGAACAAATCACAGAACTAAAAACTAACGGTAGCTTCCGTACAGATGATCATGACTTGGTCAAGTTTATAATGTGAATACAGAATAAAGTCCAAACCAGTAATAAATTAATATAATACACATACAAACACACGCACACAGTGCTTTAAAAGGGCCAATTTCACAAAGCTGAAAACAAGTGTGAAGCAAATCATCTGGGAGGAAGAATTTAATCAGAAAAACATCAAGGATAATTGGGAAATATTTCAGAACACTTTACTAGATGCCCCAAAAGCCACCATCTCACAATCAAGTGTGACAGGGTCGGGCCAGATGGCTACTGGAGAGTAATTGAGAGTAATAGAAGGCAGCTATATTAGCCCCAGGCTAAGTAGGTCCCTTTTCCCTGGGTAAGGTAACAGGTAAAGTTCCAGAACAATCAGGAACCTTCTGGAGACAATTAAGACAGGCTGATTAGAACATTTGCAGCCAATCAAGAAGCTGCTAGAATCAATTCAGGCAGGCTAATCAGGCACCTGGGTTTTAAAAAGGAGCTCACTTCAGTTTGTGGTGTGCATGTGAGGAGCTGGGAGCAAGAGGCGCTAGGAGCTGAGGGTGAGAACGCGGACTGTTGGAGGACTGAGGTGTACAAGCATTATCAGACACCAGGAGGGAGGTCCTATGGTGAGGATAAAGAAGGTGTTGGGAGGAGGCCATGGGGAAGTAGCCCAGGGAGTTGTAGCTGTCACACAGCTGTTCCAGGAGGCACTCTCAACAGCTGCATTCCACAGCGCCCTGGGCTGGAACCTGGAGTAGAGGGCGGGCCCGGGGTCCCCCCAAATCCTCCCAACTCCTGGTCAGACACAGGAGGAGTCGACCTGGACTGTGAATTCAGAAAAATGGCCAAGCTGAGGGCTGCTGTGAAGCTCCAAGATGAGCAAATCCACCAATAAGCGCAAGACTCACCAAGGTAGAGCAGGAACTTTGTCATACAAGGGAAACGACTGACTTGGTTAAAACACCCACCTGGTATAGAGAGGAAGTGGAGGCAGCTGAAAAAAGTAAAATCGTAGGAACAAAAAGAATCCTGACAATAGGTATTGATGAAAATGGTAGAATTATCCATAATAATGCGGCTTTGGAATATCATGGGTTATAATATCAACCTATGGGATCAATCTATCATTCACACCTTCTGGATATTCTGTATTACTCGGGTGCAAACCAGCTCCTTGGAACGACAGTACTGATGCCTGGTGTCAGTCCCCAATTTCTTCTACAGCCTTTAACAGTGCAATTCTAAACTCTCTCCTGGACTCTGGGAGGCCTTTCTCACCCTGTCCAGTCAGCAGCAGCAAACCCATAAGGTTCCAGTGCGTATCATGGCTGAAATCACCATGTGATGGGGCCACAGACTGCACCATGCTCCTAATAAATCCCTGGAGTTTGCCTGATTTCAGGTGTCTTCACAAAGACACCAGGCGCTTTCAGTTAGGACTTCAACTCTTTTGGCAAGTGCCAGGGTACCTTTAATGACCAGGAGCAACGTTCAGACACCAGACAAATGGGATGAATATGATTGTTTAACTTTGAGTGCGCATTAACCATCCAATTAACCTCAATGTGAAAATGTGCTTGGCTGAATCAGGGCCTCTATGCCAATTTAAGTTAGGACTGGTCTATAGTTGTTGTATCAGTATAACTACGTTGGTTCGGAGAGTCATTTTCTCCCTCCCCTGCCCCCATGTGTTTATATTGACAACCTCTCATGTGGATGCAGTCATACCTGTATAAAGATCTGGATCGATATAACTGCATCCATTTTGGAGAGATCGTAGCACTTTAGACGTATTGATTCAGTTAGTGGCACACCTCTAGTGTGCACGAGGCCTTGTACGGAAGTGGCCAGGAGCGGAGTTATGTCTCATATCAGAATTGCTTCTCCCAGCAGCACAGTGCCTGGCAGCACCACACTGGGCTGGTGATTCATTTCGGATTCACACAGAGGAGGCACCAGCTACTAAGTCACCAGCTGCCCCTCCACTACCACCTCTTCTCTTATGGCTCCCCCCAATTCAAGCACTAGTCCTGCTTTGCAAGTGAGATCAGGTACGCTCACTACCCACTGAGGATCTTCTGGAGATTGCAGAGAGTCCTGCTGTTCACCTCATTGATATAAAACCTGTCCTCTAGCCCTGTGTGTTCCAGCACTGGCAGAGTTTATAATCAGCCCTGTAAAGCTGCGTGTAGCTTTATGGGTTGGCGTTTTTGTATTTGTCCTCAGCTTTCTTTCCCCAACAAGAAGTTATTGCAAAGCGCTTGTAATCACTCTCCTCAGCTCTGTGTGTCTGTACCGAGCACTCTCAGCAACTTAAAATACTTTGTACTTCAGCAAAATCCATTAGCCGCAGCGCAGCAGATTCATAGCATCATAGGACTGGAAGGGACCTCAAGAGGTCGTCTAGTCCAGTCCCCTGCACTCAAGGCAGGTTTAATTATTTAGACCATTCCAGACCAAGGTGTTTGTCTAACCTGCTCTTAAAAATCTCCAAGGATGGAGATTCCACAACCTCCCGAGGCAATTTATTCCAGTGCCTAACCAACCTGACAGTTAGGAATTTTTCCCCTAATGTCCAACCTAAACCTCCCTTGCTGTGATTTAAGCCCATTGCTTCTCGTCCTATCCTCAGAGGTTAAGAAAAACAATTTCTCTCTCTCCTCCTTGTAACCACCTTTTATGTACTTGAAAACGGTTATCATGTCCCCTCTCAGTCTTCTCTTTTCCAGACTAAACAAGCCCAATTTTTTTCAATCTTCCCTCATAGGTCATGTTTTCTAGACCTTTCATCATTTGTGTTGCTCTTCTCTGGACTGTCTCCAATGTGTCCACATCCTTCCTGAAATGTGGCCCCCAGAACTGGACACACTACTCCAGTTGAGGCCTAATCAGAGCAGAGTAGAGAGGAAGAATTACTTCTCATGTCTTGCTTACAACACTCCAAGCCCTTACTCATATTAAGTAGTGCCTTACTCTTGGATTAGACCCATTGCTTTCAGTGGGATCACTCTCGGCATGAGGTATTACTCACCATAAGTAAAGATGGCAGACTCTGGCCCTGTAGCTGAATGTATGCAGTTATTAGAATTTCAGGCAAGGAAATCGTTAAATCATAAATAATACACCTGCCCTCCCTCGGCACTACTATTTAGACCCTGATCCTACAAAATCTCACACATGTAATGATCTTGGAGAAAGGGTGCTCTAGATTAGGAGTTGGGTGACCTGGGTTCTATTCCCAGCTTTGCCACGGACCTGTTGGGTGACCTTGGCTAATCACTTCCCTTCTTATTTTCTCCTTGATCTGTCTTGTTCACTCAAAGTGTAAATTCTTCAGCACAGGGATTATCTTTCACTCTGTGTTTGTACAGCACCTAGCACTGATCTTGTGCAGGGATCAGAGGTGCTACTGTAACGCAAATAGGAATAATTTAAAAAAAAATTACTTTAAGCATATCAATAGTCCCATTAAATTCAGTTGCTCCAATCATGGCTCTATTTCAGGAAAACACTTAAGGACATGTTTAATCCATATATATTTACTAAAGCTCTTCAATCTGTACTGAATTTTAGATACATGCTTTCAAGTATCGGGGGTAGCCATGTTAGTCTGTAGCCACAAAAACAAAGAGGAGTCTGGTGGCACCTTAAAGACGAACAGATTTATTTGGGGATAAGCTTTTGTGGGTAAAAAACCCACTTCTTTAGATGCATGGAATGAAAATTACAGATGCAGGCATTATTATACTGACACATGGAGAGAAGGGAGTTACCTTACAAGTGGAGAACCCATGCTGACAGGGCCAATTCGATCAGGCTGGATGTGGTCCACTCCCAATAATTGATGAGGAGGTGTCATCCTCAAGATACATGCTTGAGTCCCTCAGACACTCAACTTTCTCCCGTGTGCTGCATGTTATCCTTTCTGTAATTCAAAGGGACTATTCATGCATCTGAAGTTAAACGTGTGTTTAAGTGTTTGCAGGATCAGAGCCTTAGTTCTTGCATAGCACGTCACCCATAGATCTCAAAGCACTTTCCAGAAGGAGGCCCCTCTTTACAGATGGGAAAACTGAGGCACATAGTCAGAGAGAGTCCCTGTCCAGAACTGCTTACAAAATAAATAAAAGAGAGACAAAATGGTGGCGTATGTGCATGAAGGAAAGTATTAGTTCCCCATCTGTAAAATGGGGACAAAGCAAAGAGAAAATGTGGCTCTGATTCAGAAAAAAAATTAAAGTACATGCTTAAATGCTTTGTTTAATTGGAGCTTCTGGCCTCAATTCTACAGTCTTGTGCACGTGCTTAGCTTTACGCATTGATGTGAGTGGCACCTGTCACATCCAAAAAGTTAAGCACGTACATATGCATATTTGCAGGACCAAGGCCTAATGACTTCCAAGTCACAGAGGAAACCTGTGGCAGTGTCAGGAATTGAACCCCAGTTTTTCTTCTGCATATTAGTCCAGTGCCTTAGCCATAAGACCCATCCTTCCTCTCTAACATCCCACACTACCATGGGTAACATGTATTTACTCCCCCACCCCAAACAGCACATTTAACACAAGCATCTTTTCAAGAACGTGCCCTACTGCTGACCGACCAAGTTCCAAACTGTTCAAGTCGATAGCTGCGAAGTGTAAGTAACACTGAAAATGCACCCAATACCCTTCACTTACCTGTCTGACGCGTGCCACAAGTTCTTTTCTTTTTTTTTTTTAATTATGACTGAGATGACCTGCCCTTGAAATACTTGGCTATTTCTAAAACATTTGTTCTCATCACATTTGCAAAATTTTCCTATTGAATATCTGTCATTCAAATGGATTATTATTCAGCAAGGAACACTTTTGGCCCAGCAATGTGTGACATACGCAGTTGGGAATTTGCAAAATTACAGGAGTGACATCTCCAATTAAACTGGCAGAGATCCACACTTTGACCTTGGGTTTCATATTAGCATTTTTGTATTATATTATTTCTGATCACACTGGCATACACAGTGATCCTTTCTTGTTAACGATGCTGCTCTACAGACAATTGAAAATAAACAATGGACACGTACAACCACATCGACCAGGACGCTGTTGTGCTAGGGGCTGTACAAACACAGAACAAAAAGACAGTTCCTACCCTTATACTGGTATAGTTAGACTCGTACAACACCCCCCCATGGCTTGGAACCGGACACATGATGCCATGAATACAGCGGGGTGGAAAATGTTTCACACACAACAACAAAATATAGCAGAGGTGAAAGAAGGATGGGAAAATCTGGAAGGCCTTGGCTTCACTACAAAATAGTTGTTTCTTTTAACTCAACCCCCCCAACCCACACAAAACTCCTTCACAGATGTATGCGGTAATGCTAGTAACATGAGCTGGCCAGCACAACCAAGGGGATAGGACAGATCTCAATCAGTTCACCTCATCAGCTGTGAACTTGTCCTCTCTGTAGTGCGGATGCAGGCTAGTGCCGCAACACAAAAATCAAGGGCTCCTAGACCTCCAGTGCCTTCCCACAATCCCCCAGAGCTCTTCACCCATTGTCTTTCCTTGTTGTCTGTCTATTCCATGATCCAGGAATGGAAGTAACCTACCATGTCATGTAGGCTAATTTGGAACTCGAACCCCACTTTTACAGTTAGCTTCTACGATCAGCAACCGCAGTCATCCACCTCCAGTGCAGAGATGCATTGTTTGAAAATGGTGACTAAGACAACATTAAAAGCGGCAAAGAGTCCTGTGGCACCTTATAGACTTAACAGACGTACTGGAGCATAAGCTTTCGTGGGTGAATACCCACTTCGTCGGATGCATGTGACGAAGTGGGTATTCGCCCACAAAAGCTTTTGCTCCAGTACGTTTGTTAGTCAAAAGGTGCCACAGGACTCTTTGCCGCTTTTACAGATCCAGCCTAACACGGCTGCCCCTCTGATACTTAAGACAACATTGGCTCAGTATGCTGCCAGCTAGCCAGAGGCTGACACCAAGGTATTGGTGGATCTCTAGTGAGAGACTAGCAGGGACCATGATTGCAGGAGGAAGAACCAAAATGCCAAACTCCATGAGGAGAGCTCAAAAAAAGCTAGCAGAGCACAGAATCCAATGAACAGGACCTCCTTATTGAGAGAAAAATCAAGGGGATTGAGAAGACAAAAGGAGCCCTGGGAATGTGCCTGTTCTATGAAGAGATGGAACGGGTCATTAGCAGGTCCCCAAGCACAGAGTCCAGTTTCATGGTGCATAGCTTAACACAGCTGCAGGTTGGTCTTTGTGGCAGAGGCCATGCGTGGTTGGGTCATGTGCCCCTCCAGTGACATGGACTGAGCATGCTCAGTAACACTCCTGAAGGCAGCTGCCCTCACTCAGCCCCTCTACAATCAGCAGGCACAGGGCATCTTTGCTTCTTGGCATCAAACTCAGTGCAAGAGGAGCTACCAGTCTAAAACCCCATTTCTGCAAACTACTTAATCATGTGCCCAACTATAAGCAGATCAGTAGTCACACTGACTTCAATAGGACGATTCATGGCTCCAGTTCAGGAAGGCACTGAAGGACTTGCTTCAGCCCATCCTTATTCAGCAAAGACTCAAGCATGGGTCTAAAGTTGAGTCCCTCAGACATTAAACTTTCTCCTTCGTCTACCACATTTTGCTGTTCTGTTCACAACACTTCTAGCAGCTACACTTCTGGAATGATGCCTGTGGGTCTAAGCCTATAGGGTGGCTGTATGCGTTCTTTGTTTTCAATACCTGTGTCAAACCATCATTAACAAGAAAGGCCATTGTGCACTGAAGTCAAAAGGACATAAGCACACAGTGGGTGAAGAATTTCCAAAATCAGGACTCATGTGCATAAAGTTAGCCACTGCTTCACTCTCCACCTTGGCTGCATCAGAGCCTACCTGCACCACTCTAGCGCTTCAGTGTAGACACCCTCTACAATGACAGCAAGGGTTCTCCCATCGCTGTCGTTAATCCACCTCCCAACAGCTGGTAGCTAAGTTGACAACAATTCTTCCATTGACCTAGCCCTGTCTACATCAGCAGTTTAAGTGGTTGGCTTAATTACATTGCTCAAGGGATGTGGATTTTTCACATCCCTGAGAGACACAGCTATGCCAAGTTTTGTTTACAGTGTAGACCAGCCCTGAGCGCCTGAAGATGCTCACCACTTCCAAGAACAGTCAAAGGCCTGGTTTCCATGTAAATTTTGAACTGGTATTAACTAGTTCAGTTAGAGGGTATTTTTTGTTACTGATACAGCTATTGCGGTACAACTAGGGTAGACACAGATCAGTATCAAGGTGACTTATACCAGCACAGCTCATTCCCCTTCCCATATGGAAATAGCAATACTGTAATAAGCACCATTATACTGATTTAACTGCCTCCATACACGGGGTGGGGAAGGGGGTGTTGTATGAGTCTAACTACACCGGTATAAGGGTCGGAACTGTCTTTTTGTTCTGTGTTTGTACAGCCCCTAGCACAACGGGGTCCTGGTCGATGATTGGGGCTCTTAGATACTACGCCAATAATAATAAATAAATAATAATTAATAATAGGGTGGTACAACTTTCTGGTGAAGTCAAGCCCTGACTGGATTTTTTTCCCTTATCAACTTGATGCCCTTTAACTTCTTTCACCCACTCCTTTTCCATGCCCTTTTCTATACTGTTCTCTAATGCACAGGATACCATCCCACATCTGGGCTTTCTGCTGGGTTTGGGTCAGGCCCACGGTTCTTACAACAAAGCACTCCCATTTTACAGTTAGCCATTGTATGTACTTTGTTGCCTAGAGGCCGGGGGGGGGGAAATATATATGCATATCTTAATTAAATTTACTCTAGAGTTCTTAGAGACTCTTATTTAAAAAAAAGAAAAAAAACCATGCTCACAAATAGTTAGCCTAGCGAATGAGAGAGAAGCTTGATACCCTTTCAAGGGATTTGCAGAACGAATCAATCTCCTAAATAGAACAGTGGCGAGCGTTTCAAATAATGAAAATAAATATTTAAGAAGCTGCCACCTCAAGTCGCTGGGAAGACGAAGTGATAATTCCCCATTAATGCCTGGTCTTTGGAAAGGGTTTTTTCTAATTAAAATTAAAAACACTATCAACAGGGAACACTGAATCACAGTCAAAGGGGAATCGGCCAATTCTCCTTAAACAAGGCTTTCCGAGTAGCTTATTAGCGTTATACCCCATCTACTTATAGCAGCCTGCAGCCTCTGCACATTGGGGCTCACCGCTAGAAGTAAAAGAATCGTTTCTGCTAACAAAAGGGCTTCAGGAAATAATTGCTTTTCGACTCTCAAGGATCAGAAGCTATGAACAGAAATTATTTCCGTGCCCAGCAAAGTTGTTCAGTCGCTTGCTGTATTTGGCCCATTCTACAGCACGAAAGGTCCTCCTAATTAGGAACTTTTTGCAGAATCTGAAGCTTTTGGATTTAATGGTCAGCTATGGCAAACCCCATCTCTTTGGTAAACGACCTTGCATTCAAGGAGCCGCACATGGGCCCGTATAATTAGTGTCACTTTGATCTCTATGACAACCCCTTTGCTCAGCTTGTCTTAGGTTAAGGACTCCTGTCACAGCAAGGACATTGCTTCAAAATTACTGTCAGCCAGTTTGCAGCAAGTTATTCAGTACGACTTAATGAGGCACACAGTTCAAAACACACCGATGCGGAAATTTTGCCTTTATGATTTGGGGGTGGTGGGGAGTTTGGATGAAAATGGTGCACAATAACCAAGCTTTGTAGATTTTGAATAAAGAAAATGAGTACTTGTGGCACCTTAGAGACTAACCAATTTATTTGAGCATAAGCTTTTGTGAGCTACAGCTCACTTCATCGGATGCATACCGTGGAAAGTGTAGAAGATCTTTTTATATACACACAAAGCATGAAAAAATACCTCTTCCCACCCCACTCTCCTGCTGGCAATAGCTTATCTAAAGTGATCACTCTCCTTACAATGTGTATGATAATCAAAGTTGGGCCATTTCCAGCACAAATCCAGGTTCTCTCACCCCCCCCCCACCACCACCACACACACAAACCCACTCTCCTGCTGCTAATAGCTTATCTAAAGTGACCACTCTCCTTACAATGTATATGATAATCAAGGTGGGCCATACACATTGTAAGGACAGTGATCACTTTAGATAAGCTATTACCAGCAGGAGAGTGGGGTGGGAGGAGGTATTTTTTCATGCTTTGTGTGTATATAAAAAGATCTTCTACACTTTCCACAGTATGCATCCGATGAAGTGAGCTGTAGCTCATGAAAGCTCATGCTCAAATAAATTAGTTAGTCTCTAAGGTGCCACAAGTCCTCCTTTTCTTTTTGCGAATACAGACTAACACGGCTGTTACTCTGAAACCTAGATTTTGAATGGGATGCTCACCTGTAGGGTTGGGATCTCTGCACTTCTGTTTTAACTCTTCAATGCTGCAAGAAAACACTTGGGTCAAATTCTTCCCTTGATGAGCTCTATTGTAGATCTTGTGCTTGTTTGGTACATTTAACTCCCGAACACAACAGACGCTCCGCAGAGGATCAGATAGCCACTGAGAGGCAGAAGAAAGAGTTGTAGGTGCTTTGGGATTTGACCAAATAAGGAAGAGTTCTGACTGTCTCCTGAGTAAATCAGTTTCAGTGGCTCTGATTGAGCAAAACTCTTCATAGAAACAGAAATCTAGAGCTGGAAGGAACCACAAGAAAATAATCTCGTCCATTCCCCTGTGCTGAGGCAGGATTAAGTCTACCTAGACCATGGGAGGAGAGGTAGATACGCTGGAGGGTAGGGATAGGATACAGAGGGCCCCAGACAAATTAGGGGATTGGGCCAAAAGAAATCTGATGAGGTTCAACAAGGACAAGTGCAGAGTCCTGCACTTAGGACAGAAGAATCCCGTGCACCGCTACAGACTAGGGACCGAATGGCTCAGCAGCGGTTCAGCAGAAAAGAACCTAGGGGTTACAGTGGACGAGAAGCTGGATCTGAATCAACAGTGTGCCCTTGTTGCCAAGAAGGCCAATGGCATTTTGGGATGTATATGTAGGGGCATTGCCAGCAGATCGAGAGACGTGATCGTTCCCCTCTATTGGACATTGGTGAGGCCTCATCTGGAGTACTGTGTCCAGTTTTGGGCCCCACACTACAAGAAGGATGTGGATAAATTGGAGAGAGTCCAGCGGCGGGCAACAAAAATGATTAGGGGACTGGAACACATGACTTATGAAGAGAGGCTGAGCGAACTGGGATTGTTTAGTTTGCGGAAGAGAAGAATGAGAGGGGATTTGATAGCTGCTTTCAACTACCTGAAAGAGGGTTCCAAAGAAGATGGATCTAGACTGTTCTCAATGGTAGCTGATGACAGAACAAGGAGTAATGGTCTCAAGTTGCAGCGGGGGAGGTTTAGGTTGGATATTAGGAAAAACTTTTTCACTAGGAGGGTGGTGAAACACTGGAATGTGTTACCTGGGGAGGTGGTGGAATCTCCTTCCTTAGAAGTTTTTAAGGTCAGGCTTAACAAAGGCCTGGCTGGGATGATTTAGTTGGGGATTGGTCCTGCTTTGAGAAGGGGGTTGGACTAGATGACCTCCTGAGGTCCCTTCCAACCCTGATATTCTAGGATTCCTGAGGGGTGTTTGTCTAACCTGTTCTTAAAAACCTCCAACAACAGGGATTCCACAACCTCCTTAGGTAACCTGTTCCAGCGCTTAACTATGCTTAGAGTCAGAAAGTTTTTCCTACTGCCTAACCTGAGTCTCCCTTCCTACAAACTAAGCCAGTTACTTCTTGCCCCTACCCTTGGTGGACTGAATATGCTTTAGTTCAGTGATTCTCACTGTGATCACGGAGTGATTTTTACTCAAGTGGCCTGCCAAATGCACTCTGGGTTTTTTGGTGACCCACTATTACATATATACACCCTTCAGCCTTCACCACAACCCCAGTCCGAGCCTGGTGTGATGAGGAGGCGTTGGTGGAGGGAGAGGGTGTTGGACAGTGAGCCTGCGCCGCACTTATCCCACAGCAGCAGCTCCCATCCTGTGAGGCTGGGCCTGGTTCCCCACTCCAGAAATTATAACCTGGGTCACGGGGTCAGAGCCGTTTGGCCTGGCCACCACTCTGTCATGATGGAGGGGTGGCTGGGCCCTACCTGAGTGAGGTTATAATCCTATGTCCCAGGTTGCAACGCCCAGAGCAGGGAGCCAGGCCCAGCCCCACAGGACAGAAGCCGAGGCTGTAGGGTGAGAACAGGGCAAGCTCACTCTACAATCCTTACCCCCCGCCCCCGGCCTCCCCTGCAAGCGAAGAGAAGAAGCATATGTTGACCTAGGCAGGGCCCAGTGATGGTTTATTCCAGCCCCGTTCATGGCAACCCATCCAGAACCTTCCTGCGACCTACTAGTGGGTCAGGACCCACCATTTGGAAAACACTGCTTTAGTCCTCTTTAGCAAATCACTTAAGAACATGCTTCATGTTAAGCACAATATATTCAGGTCCCATGGAAGTTGATGGGACTAGACCCTTGCTTAAAATAAAGTACGAACTTAAGTACTTTGCTGAATCAGGGCCTCTATGTCCAGATCGCCCGTGCCACTGCACCCCTTCATCACCGGCACCATGTACCATGTAAGGACTCATTGGTCCAATTGATGGGGTTGTGGTAGAACCAGCAGCAGCCTCAGTAATTGCAAAGGTGAAGAGGCCAGTCTGTGTTAAAGAAAAGGAGATGACAAGAAGATTATGTCAAGAGCTTTCGATGGCATTTCTTTGTCTTATTTTTATTTATTTAGCTCAAGTGGGAATGAAATGACATGCTTAGCTAGGCTGAAGAAATGCCTGTTACCATGGTGATAGCGGAGGATTCGCAAAGGTAGAGTAGTTTCAAAATTTGGGATATGTTGGTTGTGGGGGCAGGGAGAGATTAATTCCCTTTGGCTTCTCTGTGAGTCCAAAAGGTATTTCTTATTCATATCATGGTAACGCCTAGAGGCCATGGCTGATTTGAAGCCTAATTGTAATAACTGGGGCTTCAAATTTATCATAAATTGTGAGCTCAACTGTAAAAGGTGACCAAATAAAATGTCACAATAATCCATATCAATAAACATTAATAAAAATGGTGCAACAGGAAAACAAAAATTAGTCTAAATGAAAAAGCCTACTAACGTAACCCAAGGACTGGGTTGAAATCAGCCTCATTAACAAAAGGGACTGAAAATCAATGGACCAAAATTGGCGTGTTGGAAATTAGGCCTCAGTGAACAAAATAATGAGGGGATGGGCTATTCCACACATCACTCCCCTTCGTATTCTAAAAAAAAAGCATTCTGGGAGAGAGAAATTGCTGACCAAAATTAAGTGAAGGAATGAGTTTCATCAATCATGCCTTGCACCGCCACTGTCTCCTGGGATCCCAGAATCCAGGACACTCCGTTGTGCCTTTTTCTTCCTAATCGTGAGCAATGTCCTGTCCGAACCGGGCTCAGAGAGACCGCCACTGGCTCTGGCTGAATCCTGACCACCACCTGGAATGTGAGACTTTGTCACTGCCCCCAGTGTGTCCTTTTCCATCCCCACCTTATTTCTTCTCTTTCTTATCCCTCTCTTTTGTCTAATAAAAGTCTGGCTCAGCAGGCCAAAACTGCGTATTTTACAACACTGCTATCAGCCTGTGACCAGAAAGAGGCAGTTAAAGCAATGCCCTAAACAGCCTGATGCTGGTATGAATTTGCCAGTTTTGGAGTGGCTGATAAGACCATGTGCTGTGCCTGTGTTTTTCCAGTAGTGAAGTGGCAAGTGAAAGTTGACACCAGAAACAGAAGCTGCATTTGTCTATCCTTACTGTTCTTTTCTCTCCTTTCTTGTGTGTGTTTGTCTTATTGCATTTTCAAGGTCAGATTCCCTCTCTCTATCAGACACACACACACAAATAAAAATGCACATTTTCCTATTATTCACTCCTTGCAAGTATTAAAATGGCTGACAAGTAGTTGTGAAAGTATCCTCCAAAAGTTGTGCAGGCAATTATTCTTCTGAAAATTCCTATTCGGAGACAGGCATCCCTGAGATTCAGGTGTATTTCGAATTCCAATATCCCCAAACTTGGAGGGTAAAATCCCGGTGCCATTGAAGTCAATGAGTGTTCAGTCATTGATATCAACGGGGCCAGGCTATTATTCAAAATCTGTTGATTAATGATAAAGTCCAATCATGATCACAACTTGTTGATTTCTGGCACGCAGGAAGACATGGTCCCTGCTCAATAGATCCAGAATGCAGGTGTACTCAAATACAATAATTTGATTTGACTTAATACTTACCTATAGCAATCAAATGATATATTGGGACACTTGCAAGTAACAACTCCAGCACACACAAGCAGGACTAAAACTCTCTACAAAACTCCAGATCAAATACAACATAGCATCAGAAGACAATCTAGCACTAAGTTAAAGATACAGCACCATGTACTGGTGTAAGTGTGCTGTCTATTGGGATCATTACAAAGCCCATCCATAAGCATAGACCAATTGACATTGATGTATTAGTGACTATCTAATATCCATACCAACACTGCTCTTGGGGATCATGTCATGAAGCCATTACTCCATCCCTTTTTACTGTAAGTGATGTAATTTCAAAACAAAAACTAGAGAGATAAAATTAAGGTATTAAAGACTAAAAAGATGGATTTTTTTAGCTCCTGGAAATGAATATGTAATAAGTCACTAACTGCCTCACAGCAGTGATTTACATGTCAATGGATTATGTGGGGTTTTTATACCTAATTGGTTGTAATCCAAAATGTACTGTTGCCATAGCAATCCCTACATCCTATGCAACATGCACCAATACCAGAGAGGATCCTTGAAGAAAAGTCCACACATGCTCATTGCTGTTATCAGAGATGGGCCCCCAACCAAAATTGTAGATGGGAACATCTGCCAACTCACTGAGATTTTGCAACCTGGATCTAACGGTTGTGTCTTGAGTCAATCTCTTTTCATTCTGCAGTATAACGAACAATAACATAGTGGAACAGCCTCAGTGTGGCTTTTCAGTTTCAAAACTCATTGTTGAACGAGTATTTTTTCCCCTGCCAAGCAGCTGTGAGATGTGAAATTGTTCTGAGTGGCGGCTCTAAAGCTCACAGCTCAAGGGCTTCTCTTCACTGGAAAATTACACCAAGTTACAACATGACCCAAAGAGTCATGCTAACTAACATGATTTTGACCATGATTTAACAGCACTCCGGAAGGCCCCGGTTTCAATTCCTTGCTTTGCCACAAACTTCCTGTATAACCTTGGGAAAAAATAGAGCTTGTGTCAAGGTTCCTCCCCCACTCTGAACTCTAGGGTACAGATGTGGGGACCTGCATGAAAAACCTCCTAAGCTTATCTTTACCAGCTTAGGTCAAAAACTTCCCCAAGGTACAAAATATTCCCCCCCGTCGTCCTTGGACTGGCCGCTACCACCACCAAACTAATACTGGTTACTGGGGAAGAGCTGTTTGGACGCGTCTTTCCCCCCAAAATACTTCCCAAAACCCTGCACCCCACTTCCTGGACAAGGTTTGGTAAAAAGCCTCACCAATTTGCCTAGGTGACTACAGACCCAGACCCTTGGATCTTAAGACAATGAACAATCCTCCCAACACTTGCACCCCCCCTTTCCTGGGAACTGTTGGATAAAAAGCCTCACCAATTTGCATAGGTGACCACAGACCCAAACCCTTGGATCTGAGAACAATGAAAAAGCATTCAGTTTTTTACAAGAAGACTTTTAATAGAAAATAGAAGTAAATAGAAATAAAGAAATCCCCCCCGTAAAATCAGGATGGTAGATATCTTACAGGGTAATTAGATTCAAAAACATAGAGAACCCCTCTAGGCAAAACCTTAAGTTACAAAAAAGATACACAGACAGAAATAGTTATTCTATTCAGCACAATTCTTTTCTCAGCCATTTAAAGAAATCATAATCTAACACATACCTAGCTAGATTACTTACTAAAAGTTCTAAGACTCCATTCCTGGTCTATCCCCGGCCAAGACCAGCATACAGACAGACACAGACCCTTTGTTTCTCTCCTTCCTCCCAGCTTTTGAAAGTATCTTGTCTCCTCATTGGTCATTTTGGTCAGGTGCCAGCGAGGTTACCTTTAGCTTCTTAACCCTTTACAGGTGAGAGGAGCTTTCCCCTGGCCAGGAGGGATTTCAAAGGGGTTTACCCTTCCCTTTATATTTATGACAGCTTGTCTAGACAAACAGTTACTGCGTGGCAAGCTGGGGTGTAAATCTACAGCATGCTAGCATGCCGCGCACTAGCTGTCCATGTGGACCCTGCTACAACACGTTAAAAGTTGGCTAGTGTGCACTGATCTACTCCACTTTGAAACAGGAGTAGATCAAAGCACACTAGGGAAGGTGTAGAAGCAGGGTCTTCCCTGACAGTTAGTCGATGCCATTCTAGTCTGTTCTAGATTTACACCCCAGGTTGCCACACAGCTCATGTTCATCTAGGACAAGCCCTTACTTAGGGTATGTCTCCACTGCAGTCAGAGGTGTGACTGCAGTCTGGGTAGGCATCTAGCTTTAATCTGGCTAGTGCGGCTAAAAATAGCAGGGAAGATGCAGCCACTCAGGCCCCAATGCAGGCTGAACAAGTCTGCCCAGAATCCAGGGTACGTACTTGTGTGCCTAGGCCACACCAAGGTCCATGCCGGCGTCTCTCAAATAGCGTTTTTAGCCATGCTAGTCAGATGAAAGCTAGATGCCTACCCAGACTGCGGTCACACCTCTGACTGCAGTGTAGACATAGGCTTCTCTGTGCCTCGGGTTCCCCATTTACTCTCACTTCCTACCTGCAGAGGGGCATTATATGGATAAATACATTTGAGACTGTGAGGCACCTAAGATAGAGACAAATTGTGTTCAAAACTCAACCCACTCCCTGCTTCCCCTTATGAGAGAGAGAGAAGCAGCAGCCTCCCACTGAGACCTGCAATATAGGTAGCCTGCACAGAGCATAGGTGTGTAATACAGGTCACAATCTGGCCCCTAGCCAGGAGACAGCTCACAGAATCAAAGTAAAAGAAGATTAGCATTCTATGTGATAGATTCACAGGAAAACGAGGCATTTTTTTGTAGTTGTTCTATTGCCAAAATCCATCGTTTGAATGATGAAAATAGCTGGGCTTTTTATTTTATTTAACTTTTTATGGAGAAGGCTAGTTGTTTTTTCCCCACTGAGATCACGAGTGAAAGCCAAGACCAAACACAGTCCTTGGGCTGCTCACACTGCATGAATGGATGAGCCGGAAGCACCGCAAAAGCATTGCCGAGAATAATATTGCTTTCCACCTTGACAGCACTTTTCATGCAATGATCTCAGTGTGCCTTACAGATACTAATACACCAGTTAAGTAACTAACTTTATAACCATTTTACAGAGGGTTACAAACTAAGGTTGTAAGAAGTCAATTGACTTGTTCAGTGTCATACAAGTCAGTCGTTGCCAGAAATAGAATCCACTGGCCTGCCTTTTTAAAGTGCAGAGCATCTCTTGTTCCCACGGAAGTGTGAAAATCAGATCCCATGAGTTCTGACTTCTAGTCTCCTGCTCTGACAGGCAACGCTCCCACATTCGCACAATCCCCCCAAAGCAAAAATACCAAGCCCAGATAGAACTAATCAAGATCTGAAGGGTGCTGCAATTGTGTGCTACAGAAATGCTTGTGCATTTATTACCCATACAAACACTTACATTCACACGGTCCGTTGCATATATATAGCAAGCATAAGCATCCATTTGCTTCTGCAATTATCCATTTCAAGCAAGCAAATGCCGGTTTGGATGCAAAATTACAATTTTGAAAGTCTGACTCAATGAATCTGGATCAACTTTGAAAAGCTCCAACTTGCATTATTTAACACTCAAGCAGTGGAATGTTGCTTTTTTATTTCTGCCTTAAAGTGAATTTTCACTTAATTTCTACAAACCCGATATTTCAGTAATATGTAGTCAAAACCCTGTCATTTAAGTGTCTTTTCTGCTAAAACACAGTCACATTCCTGTCTCCCAACATGCTATAAATATCAAACGGCCCTTGCAACTACTGCTCCACCAAATATTTTAAATACCTTAATGGTTTTCTCACTGAACCTTAAAAATTATTTATAATTTCAATTTTCAAAGCATTTACACAAGGAGAAACACATAGCAGGAGGTGAAACACAAATTACCATCACCGGAGCATAAAAAATTCTTTGGGTCTATGTATATGTAATGAGGGAAAAGCCAACTGCTACTTAAGAGTAGACTCTTATTACAGGCTGTCATTACACGTAAGGCAAGGAGATAATGAATTATTCACTCCAGGGTAATATTTTTTTGAATATACAACTTGACAGGATAATGCAATACTTTGCAAGTCTTAATTTGTATTACGTATACTTTGTACTGTTGCAAGGAATATGATCATAGTGTTTTGTCCAATATTTTTCAGTCCTAGTGACTACTGGGTGCACTTTCCTCAAATATCATAGTGCCTCTATATAAATCCATGGTATGCCCACATCCTGAATACTATGTGCAGATCTAGTCGCCCCATCTCAGGAAAGATACGTTAGAATTGGAAAAGGTACAAAAAAGGGCAACAAAAATGATTAGGAGTATGGAACAGCTTCCATGTAAAGAGAGATGAAAAGGTCTGGAACTTTTCAGTTTGGAAAGGAGACGAATAAGAGTGAGTGAGGTCTATAAAATCTTGACTGGTGTGGAGAAAGTGAATAGGAAAGTGTTATTTATTCTTTCACATAACACAAGAACTAGGGGCCACCAAATTAAATAAATAGGCAGCAGGTTTAAAACAAACAAAAGGAAATACTTTTACGCACAACACACAGTCAACCTGTGGCATTCGTTGCCAGGGGATGTTGTGAAGGCCAAGACCGTAACAGGGATCAAAAAAGGACTAGATAAGTTCATGGAGGATAAGTCCATCAATGGCTATTAGCCAGGATGGTCAGGGATGCAATCCCATGGTTTGAGTGTCCCTAGCCTCTGTTGCCAGAAACTGGGAGTGGATGACCAGGGAAGGATCACTCTTTGATTACTTGTTCTGTTCATTCCCTCTGAGTTGGCCACAGTCAGAAGACAGGATAATGGACCATTGGTCTGACCCAGTATGGCCGTTCTTATGTTAACACTAAGATTATGGCTTGTTCATCTTCCTTACATGCTCATGACCAGTTCTGATGAAGTGGTTGTCCCAACATCTACATTTTGGGCATAATTAGTTTAGTCAAGGGCTCCAGAAGTAGAGAAATGTACCTGTTATTAATAACTAGTGTTAACCTGTTATTCTCATCTGAGCAGTAATATTAGAGAGTTTGCATTTTCCATGGGCTACAGCAGCTAAAGGTGTGTATATATAACACATAGGAATGTGTGTTTGTGTATACCATAAAAGCGTCCTCAAAACAAAAACATTCATCTTGCACACACTTCTCCCCCCAGGGAGAGCATGATAGAACGAACACGTGACTTTAGTCACAATACTTCATGTCCTACTTGAAGGTACTCAGATACTACATTGATGACAGTGGTATACAGACCTATACAAAACAGAATATACACTGAAAAATGCAACCAAATCACACACGTTTTAGAATGTCAGGATTGTTGCATGAAGCAACATAAGCTCTTTCTCTCACATGTGCATCTGTAAGTCACGAGACAGGATGGGTTGTGTGTCACCCTCTATGCCTGATCCACAGATGATGCGAGTCTGTTACAGCTCTCAGCTAGGGAACCTGGCTCTTTAGGTTAAGCTGTAGAGACTCATGCTTTTAGCTCTGGGCCTACCCGGTTCAATCCTGAGGTTGGCAAGATGGCAACCATTATACACACTCACACCCCACACACTTAATCTAAAACCACACAGGGCTAAAACTTTCCATCCAACAGAGGAAAATGGTGATATACCTGTCCACTGGAGGAACAGACATAAATACAGCATATGGCTATATGGATAAGACATTGTCACTTGCAAAGTGATCATTTCTAAGGTCTCATAACACACTAAATATCTTCATGCCTTGAGCTCATTTCTTGTTTTGACTCAACTCTTTTCCTTCCTCGTCACCCTTTGACTTTGAGGTCATCAAAAAACACCAGTGGTTGGGAGGAAAAACTTGACTCAACAGCACTGGTTCTCACCTGGGCCCTATACTCAGCGAAACCCCCAACCTAGCCTCACCCTCAAGGTTCACAAGCCCCAGCAAACCCTTTAGCAGGGCTTCCCAGCCTTCCAGGTTTATATGGCAACTCCAAATCAGGCTTCTCTAGTTTCAGGTTTTGACTATCAAGGTTTTGCACAATATTTTCATTTAAAACTCTGATGGGGTACACGTGATTCTGTTTCCATCTAGTGGCTGTTCTACATGGAGGAGTAAAGCCAAATATTACTGCCCGCTAAAGTGCTTAAGCCTCTCAGCTCAAGCGCTAGGCCTGTGTTTTAGCGCCGATGGCCTAGGATTCTATTCCCTGATGGTACCATGGAGTGGATCATAACATCTATTTTACTATTCATACCACTTCAACCTCCGTAGGTTAGACACAATCATAACATTCATAACCTACACTTTAATAATAGCCTTTAAAAAAGGAAAAGCTCATAAAACAGCTGCCTTAAAACTCAGATAGAAGCACTGACGAACTAAATCACCCAAGCCTGGTACATAAATGAAAAGCAATAAACGGAGCAGGGACTGATCCCTGGAGAACCTCAGTTGTGATGCGCTGTTGAAGATGAAAAGCTATCTATGTAAACAAATTGTTTATGGTCTGTTAAACAAAAACAGAACCAACGAAGTGCAACAGATGTACTTCCATCTTAGATGTCAATCTTATGAAGCAATGTGTGGGCCCGATCCCATGACTCTTATTCACCAGACTAGTTCCCCTGCAGTCAAAGCCACTCAAATGAGTAACGGCTTGTAACGGGGTGCACTCACCCCTTGTGAGCACGCCCTTGGCCGAGTGTGCACCTGCACACTCTCTCTCTCTGATTGTCCCTCCTCTGGAGACAAATGTCTGCGCCCTCTTGGGGCTTCCTGGCTACAGCTCTCGCGCTGGGCCACTATAGTTCAGTCCCCCACTCTGGGGTGCCTCACTGTCCAGGTCACTTCCCCCAGTGGCTAATGGGGGTTGGCGGGGGAAACCGGGCCAGCCCACTACTCTGCACGGTCCCTGGGCCGGGACCCCGTAGATAGCAGCTATCTGCTGTGTCCCTTTACCTGAGTCACACTGATGCTCTAATTCCCTGGGCGACGTCCCTGCGGCCCTGTGCCGTCATCACCCTTACCTCAGGGCCTTGTCATGATGGAGTGTCATGTCACAACCATCTCAGGGCTCCTTCTTGCTCTCCCTGTCTTCTGGTAGCACTACCTTGTCCAAGGTCCTGTAGCTCTGTCAGCCAACCACACTCCTTCAGCTCCAGCAAGGAACTGAACTCCCCATGTCCCTACAGCTCTCCTTATACCAGGCTGCTGGGCCCTGATTGGCTGTGTCCCACACACACAGCCACTCTAGGCAGCTTGGAGGACCCTCTCCAGGGCCCTTTTTAGGGGTAGGGTGTAGCAGAGCCATGAGGCCTCCAGCAGGGGGCCTCAGAGGCTCTGGTATACCCTGTCACATGGCTACAGAGTTCCGCATTTTTGATCTGATCCAACTCCCACCAAAGTCCCTGACATTTGGATCAGTTTCTTTGCGACCAGTGTTATCAAAGCCTTCAGAGAAGCTGCAGCAAACAGCAAGAATTGGATGGAGTCACTGAGCTTGCACGGACTTCATAGTTCACAGTTTTTTATTACAATGCTCTGGATTCAGCTTCATCGAGAGGGGCCAATCCGAGCTCATTGAAGTCAATGACAGTCCTTCTATTGACTCCAGTGGGCATTGAATCAGGCCCTCCAGAGAGCTGCAAGTAAGAACCAGGATGACAGACATTGGCTGACCTAATTAGGGACTCAAACCTTTTGTGAGATGCAGTAGCACTAAGCTAGATCTCAACTTTCTCAAAGCTCAGGGTTACTCCTCTGTACCCTCTTGGCTCTGTCCCATCCCTACAGCTGGGCTTCAACTCTGAACCGAGGTGCTCAGATACCAGAGCAATGGGCATGCTTAAATGTGTCCAGAATGGGAACAGTGAGACATCACTACATAGGTGCTTGGATTCCATGGTAACAAGCATGCCTAAACACTTACAGACATCCCTATGTTCTTTTGAATCAACTCTTTGGCTCATTTTCATTACCCAGCCATTTCCAGTGTACTTTTCGACAACATCATTACATTCAACCTTGGCTTCCATCATTAATCTTAGAAGTTGATATTTCCAGGGTTGAGATGACAGCTGTACCATGCTGAGCACTAGAGAAATAAAACATCTGCCAACTTGGCGCGCTCATCTGGATAGATGGGAGTCATGGGGGAATCTAGCTAATAACCCATGATGCGTCTTCATGCTCACCTGGCCGCCTTTATGGCATCTTTTATTGCATTACCCTAGCCTGCTTTGTCACTTCAGTTTTTAAACCCAGTGACCCCTTGACTCTTCTTGTTTATAGGTTCGCAATAATAGGTAGCATTATTAGATACTTGGGGGAGGGGAGAGGAATACACCAATAAGAGCTGCAATCTGGCTGTGGCTTTAGGAATGGGATTTATACAATGCCATAACATAAAATTATAGATGAAATAAAAGAAATGTTTCGAGACCATTCTCACGCTGATCATTTAACTAAATTTTAGTGTTTGCAGCCACCCCATGGGGCCTAATTATAGCGGCCTCCGCAGATGTATACCACAACAACAAAAATCAGCTCTGTCTTCTCATTGAGGAAGTCTAAATAAGGATTTGGGATCATGAAGCAGCAAAACAAAAATCTAATAAAAGATGAAAAATAGGACACTCCGGTTTTTACAACGTGTGTAACTGATGTTAAGGAGTAAATAAAAGAAACGAGACTAGGCAAGTATTGTTCAAAATCTGACCACAATGCTAAATTGTAAAGAGGGTTTGCTTAATACAGATATTTGTCTGAAGAAAGAATGGCAAAGATATGAAAATGCTAAGGATTTAATGTCTTATCTGGGATCTATTGTGTAGATGAAAAAAACAACCACCATCCTAATTACTTCTGAAGTTGATGACATTTATCTTATTGCGAAACTAAGGCCAATGGCAGATAGAGGCGAGACCATGCCAAACTGGCTCTTGGCAATTTTCAGATGCATCTGTAAGGACATTGTCGAAATGTCTGTAAATATCTCCAGAAGGTTCAGAAGCAAGAGTGTGTGTCACAGGGCAAATCCAATCCCGATAAGCAGGAATTTGTAAATGTTCCCCCCCCGCCAATCTGTTTTCTTGTTATTAGAATTGCAGTGGCGTTACACCTCTATGCACTGACTTTCAGCAACTTGGTGATCCCTGTTAAAGGAAGCTGTGGGCAGTGATGTTGGAACAATTTATACAGAGGGGAGTGCTGAGAGCTATTGCACAAAACTGTAAACCCTGTGTATGATGGAAATCACTTCAAGCCAGGGGGTGCTGCCAAACCCCTAGCACCCTCCGCTCCGTCACCCTCTTAGGGATTATTTATTCTTAAAGGGAAACTATTACATATCTACCATGCTGATCAATATCTTACCAAACACACACAGACGGTGGTTTTTACAAATGACTGCTGATTTTAGGTGCCCAACGGGGGACAACTTAAAGGGGCCTGATTTTCAAACAATGCTGAGCACTCCCAGTCTACAAATCAGGCGCCTTTAAAGCGCTTCCGGTTGGGCACCTAAAAACTGAGGATCCCAAAATTTCGAATTGCTTTTGAAAATCTTGGTCACAATTAGTTAGCTTACGACTGTATTTAGCAGTCAGAGGCCTAGTCTAGTCTGAGATTTTAGCCACCAATATACGTTAATTAGCACAAACACCTAGACGCTGCAGGCACTGGGATATCAGCATTAGCACCGGGGCAGCTCAGAGAGATCAGGCCAGGCTGCTATAAACCGTGCCTGCACAATGGTGCAGTGACATTCAGGGCCCAATCCTGCACCACTGAAATCAATGGCTAAATTTCATAGTTGTGCAATCAGGCCTTTCACGCTTCACCAGGGAGATTTTCCACAGACACAAATAGCATTTAGCCCCTTCCAGCATTCAGTGGAATTAGGTGCCTAAATGCCATCTGTGCCTTTGAAAAAAAACTCTCTCTCCTTAGGCATGGAAACCGTATTTCAATTCTTCGCTAATTATTCCTCTCAAACCTCCTGAGAGATCCAGGAAGTATTACCTGAATTTTACACTTTGTCAAGCCATTTAATATTCAAGACTGTTTCTTTTTTTCAAAGCCTTCGAAATAACAAAAGTAATTACTATTAGTAACAGAAACGAAAGACAAAGTGAAGTGAAAACTCAAGGATCTAAGGTAATATTTTCAAAAGCACAGGGAGCCTAATTGTCAAGGGGACTAAGTGATTTTGGCACTTTCAGAAATTTTACCCTGGGTACCTTTGGTCCCTCTGACAATCCCAGCCTTGATCTGTAGGTTCCCAGAAAAGCTCATGTAACTGACATCCAGAAACGAGCCACAAATCCAACACTCTGTCAATTCATGGGAATTATTTCTGTCTCTCCAATGCACAGTCACAGTGGTATCTAAGCACCACCCAAGCGTGGCTTGTGACAAACTACCGTTATTGTCCACATGATAGAGAGAGTCTGACCCTGTACTCTAGAAGCCAACAGAAGTTTTGCCATTGACTTCAGCAGGAGCAGAATGGGGCCATACAGGACAAACGACAGAACTGTGTAGCTATAATGCCAACAAAAGCACCATAAACCAAGAGATTAAAGCTCCTGTGGCTGGTAACCTGAGGTGGAATTCTACACCCAATGTAGCTTCAGAGCCCTGTAAGCGTGCCTGCATTTCTCTTTCACATGTCACCCGCAAATCTGACCTCTTGATCCAGGCCCTGTATCTGCACAGGGTCCCCATTTGTGCTTAAGCTGCCTCGCTCTCTCTCCACAATTATTGTGCAGCAGTGCGTGTGCATCTGTGTCAGTATGTCTGTAGGAGACTGTCTCAGTGCATAAGTGTTTGTTCCTCTGTAACTTTCCATCACACTCTGATTATCCCAGACCCTATAGAGGATCCCTGATGCGTCAAACGAGGCTTCCATTGCCGCTTAAGTGTCTCTGCTTTTACACTGCTGAAGCAAAGTGGCAGTGGTGACAGCAGTAGTTAGCTGGATCTCATCATCCCCAGGTGTAATATCACACCTAGGAATTCAGAGAGGGTTTAAACACAGTTTACAAAATGCACTTTGCTTCGGCAATAGCAGCTAACTGGGAATGGAGGATATTTCTTTCTAAATCAATTAGCATTTTAATTTCATTTCTCTCTATTTCCCCCCCACTTTTACATAGTGGAAAATTCCTCAGAGAAAATTTCTGGAGGCTTGACAAACTCGGCCAGATCCTCTCCTGTCCTTGTTCTAAATACATTGGACCTGCCTATACCAACAAATACTATGGACAGTACTAATTGCTCACTTTGGTTCCCTTTGTTCTGCACAGAGATAAAGAGCAAAATAACACCCGGTATTAATATTCTAATTAGCACGAAACAGATTGCTTCACACTCTCGAATAGACCCTGTTCTGTGACCTTAAGCCCGTCCGACGGGTTTGTAGTCATTCACATTTCAGCTTCGCTGTTAGTTAGTTGATAAAACAGAATCTACTGGAAGGAAATAGGTGGGGAAGTGAAAAAAAAACCCGACTTAGCTGATATTTCCAGTACAGCAGAAACAGCTACAAAGGCTACCACCACACAAAACCATGGCTTTCTAGCAACTTTCACAGCCAAAAAAATTCAGGCTTAAAGCACAGATTCCACCCTTAACTCTAAGGCGGGGGGCGGGGGGGGGGTGTGAGAACAGGTATCTCCTACCTATTTTTCCTTGTAACATAGCCCAGTATAAACATTTCGCTACCCTTTCCAGAGCTCTGGGCAACAGAAGCTCCTTGTCTAAGAAACAGAGCATGACTCGACGACGTTTGCCATGCTATTCCAAGCAACAAACTGGCATTTCCACTCTCCCTAAGTGTTGGGTGACAAGCTTGGCACTGGTCTAAACCAAGAGTTGCTTGATTCACACCCCTAACTTGAACATGTGGAAATGAGCAAGGAGATTATAAACTTGCTCAGCTTAATCCACATGCGGGTGATTAACCTATTAGCCAGTTAATTTTTTGTTTGTGTGCGTGACTGAATATAGTTAACTTCCTTAATGCCTCCAGCAGCACACTCTCCAGGTAAAATAAGAGCTTATTTGCTCCTCTACCCCCTCCCGGTTTTTTTCTACTTGTGGTATATAACCTTGGACTTCTTTGTACTACCAGGATATTCTAATGAAAAATAAAGTCTTAGAAATACAAGCACAGCATTAAGCAGATGGCTGAGGTCCTTTCTGTATTTGTTTTACAAATTAACTTGAGTCCAAATGCGACAGTTTTAGTCACTGAGTATCCATTTTCTTTCACCTCCCCCCCCCCAACAATATTCAGTTTTTTCCCCTGTGGGTCATTACTATAGAGAGTCCCAGATGTTCAGTTCATACTCGCAGAATGGGAAATACAATAAAGGGCAGTTTTCAGTCCCACTTTATGGGTCCATTGTTTAGTTATGAGGCATCAGATCTCTTGAAAGGGGTTTATAGGTAGTAAATGTGGCTCCTTTGACATTGTTTTCAAAGCCACATTATTGTCACAAAGAATTACCAGGAGTTGCGTGTTCCATGTAAGGAAATCAGAGTTGAGCAATGGGAACGGTAAAGGGCTCGATTCAGCAAAGCACTTAAGTACATGCTGAACTTAAAGCATTGCTTAAGTCATGCTGAATTGCTGAATCAGGGTTTAAGGGGCTGGATGGGTGAATTAACTCAGATAATTATTAACCTCTTGGTTGAAGAGAAGTGGGGGAAATGATAGCCGTCTACAAGTTTCAGAGAGGAAAATAAGCAAATTGGGGGATGTATTAGGATACAGTTGTGCAAAAGTGCATTTCATTTGGATGTCAGAGAACACTATTGACTGTTATGTGTATTACAGCCAACTGCAGAGTAACCATCTAAAGGCAGTGGAGGGACCTGCCTCACCAGAGATATTTAAAACTAGACTGGACAACGCTCTCGCAAATGACCGTCAGGAACAATCAAAAACCTGCATTCAAACCACAACTCCCTCACCCACACTGGATATGGAAGACAACCCAGGTTAGATGCAACTCTGGTCTCCATAATGGGGCAGAATCAAACCTATGGACAGTTCGGATTTGAAGCATAGAGCTTAGATTCCTCTCTAGTTCCGGTTTATTAGCTATTATTGTTTATATGACAGGAACAGATGGAAGCTACAGCTGAGCTCAAGGCTACATTGCAGTAGGCTCTGGACAGATATATAGCAAGGAACAGTCCCTGCTCTGAAGCGTTTATGTCTAAATAGATAATACGGAGACAAGGTGAGAGAGAGGGAGGATCATCATCCCCATTTTAAAACGCAGGGACCTGAGGCACAGGGAGAGATGAGTCTGTGGCAAAGCAGTGCATACAATACCGATCTCCTGACTCTTAGTCCAGTGCCGGCTCCACAAAAGTACTTTCCCTGTCTGCTTTAGGTAGCTTCAGAAGTCATAGAGAGCAGGTAAGAAGAGGACAATAGGGTCCAAAAATAATATAACTCCTTTCATTGTATAGGACCGTTCAACTTCTCATTTCCAAGGATGTCTCATCCACCTGGCCCTGGTGCGTCTGCGGTGATGGTGTTTGTGCGAGGCCACCAAATGGTTTCCAGAGACATGGACAGGCAGCAATTTCTTAAAGTACAAAACAAGTCGATGTGATTTCAAAAATTTGGCAAGGAGCAGGTACACCCTGATGGTATGTTACATTCATTGTTCAACACATCCCAAAGAGCGTGGCATGTCAAAGTGACCATTTATATTGTGTTTACCTGGAGTCAGGAAAGCTACTATTAATACGGGGCCTTGTCATCTGAAGAAATATGCCTCACCGACAGGGGTGCTGGAAAAATTTGTAGTGGGGGTGCTGAGAGCCACTGAACCAAACTGTAAACCCTGTATATGATGGAAACCACTTCAAGCCAGCTGGTGCAGCAGCATCCCTCGTTCCAGCACCTATGCTCACCAGCGGGGGAGTAAGAACAGAGGTGAAATCTCTGCGCCTCTCCCTCCCTCTTTAACAGGGACGTGGTATAAAGTTACCAGCCAACGCGAGCTCGATTAGCCTAGATGTGCTGGATGTTGCAGTTATTAGGAATATTTGTAGGGAAGAGTGCGGAAATTTCCATAGAGAGAACAGAGGCCTTAACATCACTGCTAAGAAAGAGGAATTTTTTACTTCAGGGTAACGAACGCATACGAGCTATTCTGAGGGAAAATCATCAAGACACGACATTTCGGTTTTACCTCAAGATAAACTAGGAGAAAGGTCAACCCCAGGCAGAGGGATAGTGCTGACCTTGGTGAGTTTACTTCAAGTTAAAACGGAAGTGCCCTGTCTTCACTGTGTTTTTATGCCAGAACAGCACAAAAGCATTAGTTACCTTGAGAATTTTTTTAAGCACCTTTTTAGCAGTGAAGACGAGACCTAAGAACCAGCTGAGCATTGACACTTTCCCTTAAACAAAGGCCTGAATGGAAAATAGTGACATTATATGCACACAAAGCAACAACATTTGTGAATGCAAATAGCTGGGAAAGCTGAGGAATGAAAGGTCAATTACAGGAGAATAAGTCAACATGGATTTCCAGTCTCTGACCATCATTCCCGCCAATGGCTCAACGTTCTGACTTGCTAATTTCAATTGACTTTCCACTGAATCTTTCTTTCTACCTTTCCCTGCCCCCCTCCAAATGGATCCTTTAACTTGTGTCAATTTCCTGCATAACAGGAGCTTATTTTCCTCCGACAGCACTAATTAAGGATCATTACAGCAAACTCAAGTTAGAATATTCACCTTGAAGACAAGGAGCTGCCCGTTTGTTTGTGTGCCTGGTATGATGTCCAGTATACCTGCCCCACAACAGGAGTTTGTACAGCGCCGAGCACAATGAGGCTCCAATCTTACTCAGGCAGCTCACCTTGAGCTCGCACACTAAAAATAGCAGTGTGGATAGCACAGCATTGCAGTGGCTCAGGCTAACTGCCCAAGCTCAGACCCAGGGGGAGGTAGGGCAGGGCAGGTGGGCTAGGACTCAGACAGCTAGCAAATCAACTCTTTTGTCTTCCTCATTTTCAAGCCCCAACCCACATTGCACCCATTTCACAGCAGCAATATTGCTCTAAAATGGGTCCTGCTTTCACAGACAATCGTTCTGTTGCAGTGTGCACAATCTGTGAAATAAGAGGGCCAATTTGGAATTTGCAAGATATGTGAAAATGCCCAAACTCTGAGCACCTCAGGTTTCATTGTGACTATTTTACACAGGACAGTAAAAGTGATGGATGTGATATATCTTGACTTTAGCAAAGCTTTTGACATGGTCTCCCACAGTATTCTTGCCAGCAAGTTAAAAAAGTATGGATTGGATGAATGGACTAGAAAGTGGATAGAAAGCCGGCGAGATCGTCAGGCTCAGCGGTAGCGATCGACGGCTTGATGTCTAGTTGGCAGCTGCTATCAAGCGGAGTCTGTTCTGGGGCCAGTTTTGTTCAACATCTTTATGAATGATCTGGATGATGGGATGGATTGCATCCTCAGCAAGTTCGCGGATGACATTAAGCTGAGGAGAGAGGTAGATAAGCTGGAGGGTAGAGATATGGTCCAGCGTGACCGAGACAAATTGGGGGATTGGGCCAAAAGAAATCTGATGAAGTTCAACAAAAATAAATGCAGAGTCCTGCACTAAGGATGGAAGAATCCCATGCACTGCTACAGGCTGGGGACTGACTGGCTAAGCAGCAGTTCTGCAGAAAAGGACCTGGGGATTAGAGTGGACGAGAAGCTGGATATGAGTCAACAGTGTGCCCTTGTTGCCAAGAAGGCTGACGGCATATTAGGCTGCATTAGTAGGAGCATTGCCAGCAGATTGAGGGAAGTGATTCTTTCTCTCTATTCGGCACTGGTGAGGCCACATCTGGAGTACTGCATCTAGTTTTGGGCCCCCCACTATAGAAAGGATATGGACAAATTGGAGAGAGTCAAGCATAGGGCAATGAAAATGATTAGGGAGCTGGGGCACATGACTTATGAGGAGAGGCTGAGGGAACTGGGGTTTATTTAGTCTGCAGAAGAGAAGAGTGAGGGGGGATTTGATAGCAGCCTTCAACTACCTGAAGGGGAGTTCCCAAGAGGATGGAGCTAGGCTGTTCTCAATGGTGGCAGATGACAGAACAAGGAGCAATGGTCTCAAGCTGTAGTGCGGGAGGTCTAGGTGGGATATTAGGCAACACTATTTCACTAGGAGGGTGGTGAAGCACTGGAATGGATTACCTAGGGAGGTGGTGAAATCTCCATCCTTAGAGCTTTCCAAGGCCCGGCTTGACAAAGCCCTGACTGGGATGATTTAGTTGGGGTTGGTCTTGCTTTGAGCAGGGGGTTGGACTAGATGACCTCCCGAGGTCTCTTCCAATCCTAATCTTCTATGATTCTATGATTCAACCAACTGTCAGCATCAGAGATTCTGTCAGTCAATCGCCATAATAGCTTAATATATCAAAGAAAAGCCTACAATGCATCTTCACATGGAGACACTTCAATACAAAAATTTCATTTTCAGATGATCAATAAAAATATGCAAAATCCTAAATTATTGAAGTTTAATTCTATTTAGTAATCTCAAACTATAGAATGTAACAAATGATTGTTTGTTTTTTCCTTTATTTGGAAAGTGGTGCACATTAGCATATTTTTAAAGGCATCTTGAAAGATGTCATTTCTCATTGACTTGTTCTCTAAACACTCTCTAGTTAGCACTGCATCCTATTAGGAGATTATTAAAACCTAAAACACACACAGGGGATTTGCAGACACACTCCTATTTTGAAGTTGCATTTTCAATTAAAAGTAAATAAAAACTCTGGAAAGGATGAGAACAAAAGGTACAATCTCAGTGGAATCTCTTCTGATCAGCCACACGGAATCAGTGGAGTATAATATTTGGGATTTCACATGGGATGAAATATTGCATAGCTTGCAAAATTGAAGATTGCTCAGTCTCTGGTGGTTTTGTTTAAATCCCCAATGCTGCATTGTTGGAATCAATGTACTTTTGCCAGAAATAGGAATAAAACAGATAATTTAGTGTTGATTTTTTTAATATTTCAAAAGACAGGCCAAATTCTACAGGCCTTTCCAAGCTCCTGCTGCCTTTCAAACCATATTTACCTCTAAAGATTTAAGAGAGAACTGTGTGGAACAATTTTTTTTAAGTTCAAAAATTTGATGAAATATTGACAAAGTTTATCATGATTTTTGGGGAGAGGAGTGTAATATTTCCCCCCAGCTCTGGATATAAGTGAAAACAAAACCAGCCTGTACCAACTTGAGTTTAGAAAGAATAAAAATATCCTGTCACGTGTTCTCGTCTTCTGCTGTAAAAAATATGAAATCTTTTCTTAGCATCCCATAAACTCAACTCATCTTCCCATTCAGCTGTGTTTTAATTCAGGTGCTGACTTCCATTGTTCACGCTATAACCTACTGCTGTGAAAGAAGCACTCAACAATGCTGCAACTGAGTTACAGAGAAGGGTGTTTGTCAAGTCCATAAGATTGCTTTGACTCTGACACAGGAAAGCAATTAAGTGCCCTCCTCAACTGCAGTGGGTATAAGCATAGGCTTAAGACCTGATCCAACACCCAGTGAAGTCAACGGGAGTCATTCTATTGACTTCACTGGGCTTTGCATCAGTTCCTTAAACTGCAGCATGTCTCCTCAGCGAACTGGCTACTGGAAACATATCAAACCTGTCCTCCACTCTCTCACTGACTTTCTATAGAATATCAAATCAAGTTCAAAGTCTCTCTCCTTATCTTCCGGGTATTCCACATCCCAGACCCAGGGTATCTAAAAGAACAACTAAAGCTCCAGGACACAGACCATGTTCGGCAGCTTCACTCCTCTTGTACAATATAATTTTCTACAA
This sequence comes from Eretmochelys imbricata, assembly GCF_965152235.1. Classification (NCBI taxonomy): domain Eukaryota; kingdom Metazoa; phylum Chordata; order Testudines; family Cheloniidae; genus Eretmochelys; species Eretmochelys imbricata. Next base: position 10,093,823 of record NC_135597.1, read on the forward strand.
TAAGGATAACTTTTATCTATGCAGGACACAGAGCTTTGTCTGCGCCAGGCCAAAACTGTGGAGTGAATTCCCGAGGAACTTAAGGCCACCCCAAACCTTGCCACCCTCTGTTCCTAAATACAAGACACATTTCTTTGACCTTCCTTCTCTAACACATCGCAACATGTATAGATTTTTTTAAAAAAAATCCAAAACAAGATACTGCACTGGACACATTTCTCCCGCTAGAGAAGGGTGAAAGAAGAAATATATGACAGACGTTAATCATGTTGCTAAACACACAACTGAAAGGCACTTAGGCCTGGGCTACACTATGCAGGGGAGGGGGTTTCGAACTAAGATACACAACTTCCGCTATGCTATTTGCGTAGCTGAAGTCGAAGTATCTTAGTTCACGTTACCTGGCCGTCCTCACGGCGGCGAGTCAACCGCGGTGGCTCCCGCTTGGACTCCGCTTACTCCTCCTGCCGAGGTGGAGTACAGGCGTTGATTCGGGGATCGATTTATCACGTCAATAAATCGATCCCCGATAGATCGATCGCTGCCCGCCGATCCGGGGGGTAGTGTAGACGTGGCCTTAGGCTTCTATGTTGCTTTTGAAAAAAGGAGTTAGACACTGAAGTACCTTGTGAATCCCGCCTTTAGCAACTTGCCTGAGCTCACACAGGAGAGCAGCAAACAGAACACCCAGGGCTCCCCAAGTCGCACACTAATACACTGACTAGTGGGCCTTCCTTCCTCTTTAAACTGCACACATTCTGGAAGCAACATGCATTTGAATACCCTCAGTCTAATGGTTCCGTCTCTGCAGTACACAGCAGTTCTTATTGAACAGGAAGATGTCTGCATAGCTATTTCCTTTCCCAGATCAGATCCTTAAAGTCAAACAGACAAAGACAAATGTGTGTATTTCGCCCTCCATCTATCACATATCTGTTAATTGCTTGTTATCCAGCCAACAGTTAAATCTGATGGATTTATTAATAAAGATAAAAAAAGCCAGATGTCCCTCTCTTGCCAGTAGACAAGACTGTTGATATTGGCATATTGCATTTCAAAGTTTTGCTATGGTTTTATGATCGCAAAAGGTGCCCTGAATTGTTCTTGTTTTTCATGATGACAGAAATGATAATGTAGGTAAGGTAAATTGGAAGCTTTGACATTCAGGAATAAACAAACACTCCTTAATGACTATACCTCCCACATCCCTAATTGTTTGTCTTTAACATGTAGGAGACATGTGGAGCAATTCAGAAAAATGGGCTTAATAACAAACAGTATTTTATTATTACTACTACTCCATTGTTTAGTTCGAGCTATTCATAGTTTTAGAATCATCATAAGACAGTTGTGTCCAAGATTTCCTGTCCCATCTATGCTATGAGATGATTCACATCAAGATCCAAAGAGGGACTGGACATTTATATGGACAACAAGAAAAATCCAGAGTTGTAACAACTAATACTAAGAACAGTTTTGAAGGGGGATAAAAAACCTTATGCCCTGGAATAAACCAGTTACTAACTATTAAGGATTAGGATGGGACTTTAAAGGGGAAGAGATTATGCCTCTACTTCCTACATCAATGTTCTTTCCACTGTCCTCTGAAGCGGATGCTGGACACTGGTGGAGCCAAGATACTGGATGAGATGGACCACGGGTCTGATCCAGACTGGTAGTTATGCTTCTATCATGGGTGCCCATACTGTGCCAGACAGCTGTGCACTGGCCATGATTAAGAGTCACAGACATCATCCCAGAGTAAGATTAAGGGGGAGAAAAATGCAACTCAGCTCATCCTCCAGCTCTCCCTCCTGCAATGGGCCCTGCCGGTTTGATGCCTGTCGTCAAGATTAGTGAAAGTGGCATATTGCGTTTTAAACGTTTGCTGTGGTTTTGAGATCATAAATGATGCCCTGAATAGTTCTCAAAAAGAAAAGGAGTACTTGTGGCACCTTAGAGACTAACAAATGCATCCGATGAAGCGGGCTGTAGCTCACGAAAGCTTATGCTCAAATAAATTGGTTAGTCTCTAAGGTGCCACAAGTCCTCCTTTTCTTTTTGCAAATACAGACTAACACGGCTGCTACTCTGAAACCTGAATAGTTCTCATTTTTCATGGCCACAGAGATGATCGTGCAGTTAGGGTGTATTTGAAGCTCTGACTCTCGGGAATAAACAAATATTCCTTAATGATTAAGCCTCCCACATGCCTAATTGTTTGTCTTTAACACGGAGGAGAAATATGTGGAACAATTCAGAGAAATGAGCTAAACAACCAACAGTATTTTATTATCACTACTCCATTGTTCTTGATGAAAGTCTGAATTTTTTTTTAAGTGGTTTCCAAGGTGAAAACAGTAATTGCAAAATCTTGCAAGGGATTTAAATGGTTTTCAGTCCCCCGATACCTGCAACTCCGTAAAAACTATCATTACTTAAACAAAAATATGATATAATAGAGGGTAAAGCTCAGCTAAAGAAATAATCAAGTGTGTGCGTTTCTCCCGTATTCTGAAGAGTAAATTACACCACAATGAAACAGAGACAGAGCTGCATGTCATGGTGATAGATTAGGTGAGATTAGAGAGAGTGGTTAGATTAGAGAAAGAGGGCCTGACCCAAATCCCTTTCAAGACAATGGAAGTCTTTTCATTGACTGTATTGAGCTTTGAATGAAGCCGAGAAACAGGAGAGAGGAGATTTCAATCAGTGAGGCATTGGTAATATTTGATGTGATTATAATGCACTTTGGGAACATTCTGAGGCTTTGATCCATTTGAAGGATCACAATCTAGTTTGGGAATTAATTCATATCATGCAAACCTGAGGTCAAACTCTGCAGTCCTCTCTCAAATCAAAACTCCTACTGAAGACCGTGGTAATCTCCCTGAGTGAGAGCTTCCGAATTTAGCTGCTCTGGAGCTACTCAAGAGGGAGACTGGCGTCTGTCATTAAGTCTTTTGTCCTCAGCTACCCAGAAGTGAGCATAACTTTCCTTCCAGATTTGAAAGTATCTTAACTCCATTAAAATGCCAATTAAAAGGACTCTGAGGCCAAATCCTCAGCTGGGGTCGAGTGATGTGGCTGCATGGTAGTCAATAGACTGCTGCTGATTTACAGCAGTGGAGGATCTGGCCCTTGTGTGTCCATCAGAACTATTCCACCATAATGCTAACGCCGCTCAGGTGCTCACATACTACAGCAAAACACATGAGATCAATAAATACTCAGGCAGCTCAATCAGCGATTGAAAAAAAAAATAGGTAAAAAGAGTAGAGAAAGCTACTGAAGGCTGGCACCCAAAGAGCCTGCATTAGCTTACCTTCCTGGATATGTTGCCAGTGACATCTGTTAGATAGGAGACGCCTAAGATTTTGCTGCCCATAGGATCATAGAATCATAGAATATCAGGGTTGGAAGGAACCTTAGGAGATCATCTAGTCCAACCCCCTGCTCAAAGCAGGACCAATCCCCAATTTTTGCCCCAGATCCCTAAATGCCCCCCTCAAGGATTGAACTCACAACCCTGGGTTTAGCAGGCCAATGCTCAAACCACTGAGCTGAATGGGCAGAAATGAGATTCTGCAAGTGGCCGGCTAGCTGAATTCCTGTAGTATCATTTTAATGTTGCTGAGATTTAATTGTTTGGTTAATGGTGTGCTAGGGGGCTGCGAGCCTTGGATGGGTGTCTTTTTAGTTATTATTTAAATCTCAATAACTAAGTCATTGGCCATGCCCAGAATTAAGAATGCAACAACAGCTTGAACTACTTGTTTCACCCGTAGTCGTGGGCTTCTCGGAGATTGGACTCAATCTCGGGGAAGAAACAACCTGACAAAATTTTGAGGGAATTATCCATTGGTGGAATTGAGGAAATGCTTTCAGACAGATCATCACATTTAGCACAATCATGGTTTTCCTTATAGTTTAAGCTGCAGACCTTGCTTCCTGTGAATGGGTTTTGCATTCAGAATCTCAATAACCTGGAGCTGCCTGAAAACGCAGTTTCCCAAATTATCATGCAGCATTTCCTTTGCTGATCCAATGTTGTACCTTTTGTATTCTCAATGATCCGAAGGACCCAAGGGCTTCACCAGCTGGCCTCCAATTAGATGCAACAGTAAAACAGACTATTGGCTTGGCAGCTGCATCCTGTGCTGCTAAAAACGGGAAATTCAAGTCGGAGAAGGCGCTCCCCCAGGAAGAAAGGGTGAGCAAATACCAGCACCTCCCTTCGGACCAGCATTTGAGTCAGAGGTGGGAACACCAATAGGCAAAGGTTGTCGGGTGAGAATAACAGACTCATAGATTCTAAAGCCAGGAGGGACTAGGTCTGACCTCCTGTATAACACAGGCCATAGAACTTCCCCCAAATAATTCCTAGAGCAGACCTTTTAGGAAAGGATCCAATCTTGATTTCAAAATGGTCGGCGATGGAGAATCCATCACAATCCTTGGTAAATTGATCCAATGGTTAATTACTCTCGCCATTAACAATTTATGCTTTATTTTCTGTCTGAATTTGTCTAGCTTCAACTTCCAGCTACTGAATGGTGTTATACATCGGATCTCTGCTAGACTGAAGAGCCCATTATTAAATATCTTTCCCCCAGGTAGGTACTTATAGCCTGTAATCAAGTCACCCATTAGCCTGCTCTTCGTTAAGCTAAATAGATTGGACGCCCTGAGTGTATCCCTATAAGACATGATTTCTAATCCTTTAATCGTTCTCGTGGCTCTTCTCTGAAGCTTCTCCAATTTATCAGCATCCGTCTTGAATTGCAGGAATCAGAACTGACACAGTATTCCAGCAGCGATTGGACCAGTGCCAAATACAGCAGTAAAATAACCCATCAACTCCTGTTTGAGATTCCCCTGTTTATGCCTCCCAGGATTACATTAGCTCTTTTGGCCGCAGTGTGACACTGGGAGCTCGTGTTCAGCTGATTATCCACCACAACCCCCAAATCTATGCCCTCCTGCAGAGCCCTCCATCTCAGAGTGGTTGATTCCTGATTCCACTGAAGCAGGTGGAAGTTTGCCACTGACATCCACAAGATCAGGATTTGGTCCTTCGTGAACTATGCCTCTCAACAATCCTGTGAGGTAGGGAAGTATTAGCTCCTTCTTTTGTATCAGAGGAAATTAAAAGACACAAATTGCTGAAGTGGCTTCTCAAAAAACAGATAGGACCAAACCCCAGATCTCCTGAGCCAGAGTGGCCTAATGGTCAACTGCACTGCAAGTCCGGAAACCTGAACCCTGTTCCTGGCTCTGCTGCTAGCCTGCTGGCTGACTGTGGGGAAGTCTCGTCCTCACTCTGTACCTCAATTTCCCCATTTGTAAACAAAGAAATAATGATCTTGACTTGCTTTCTGGAGCACTTTGAGATCTACTGATGAAAAGGGCTATATAAGACCTGGGTATCATTATTCTCAGTGCTGTGGTTAAAGCATAAAACCTCATTGTTTCCTTCCTCAAAGGATATCTCAATACTAATAAAGAAAACACACTGGGAAATTAATTTAATCTTTCAAGGTTGGCTTGGTAAACAAGGAACCTCTGATGACGGACTCTAGCCAACAGGCAAACATTCTCAGACTACCTTGAGCACTCAGGTAACTCTGACTCATTTTATATCTGTGCCGAGTTGAGCTATATGGTGTCGCACAACCAATCACAGGCAGGAAAGGGCCAACCGCTTGTGTTTATTGAAATTCACTCACCAAAATGGCTGTAACACCACATTAAAAGTACGCTGGGTATAATGAAAAATTTAATTTACCATTCACAAATCTTCTCATTTAGTTAAATCAGCTGCATTTCAGTCACATTATGTGTATATTTTAATGCATTTATTTCTTATATTTTTCCACAGCTGACTTGAACTAGGTTTCATTTATTCATTTTAATGTAATTTAGATGTATTCTAAGGAGTTGTCCTTCATGTAGCAAGTGTGTTGTCACACTGCCATCTACAGGTAAATCCAAGAACAATACAAATTAGTATTCCTTGGGAATACGTTTCCAATCTAATGCAATGTATAAATTAGAATCTCTTATCTCCTTTGTGTCAAAATTTGGATGCAGAAACATGTCTGTAGTTTCATTCAGCCTGTAGGAAGAGTTTAAGGATAGTAGCAAATGTTGTGTCTGGATTCATATCAAAACAACACCCAAATTTCAGAAACGCTTGGATTTGGAGTTTCAACTCAGGGCCACCCCTGCTGTCTTCACTTATTATTACAAGAGAGCTCTGTAGAAAGAACTTCTACCCTCCAGAAAAATAAACCATTTCCATTAAAAAAATAAGTTTTTTTCTGGAATTACAGACACGTATTGTATCATTATTCTTCTTAATTAAACATTTTTATTGAAGGAGCACTTAGCAGCCTCAGTCAGTCTGGGGACCTGTTCAACTAGGCACTGTACAAACATACCGTAAATGGCATCTCTGTCCCAAAGAAGTTGCCATGTAAAAAAGACAAGGCATATCATGGATATTTTACCATAGACTCACTGTGTGATTATTTGTAGCCAGTCAGTTGCAGTTATCATAACTCCTAAATTATATTTGGACTCAGATTCATCCCAGTGGCTTCAACAGTTACACCAGAGATTTATTTGGCCCTAAGTATTTGAGAAGTATATCAGAGGGAGAACGAAATAATAGATCTTTCTTTGTGGCATACAAAACAGTGGGTATACATTTAGGAAATCAGGAGAGCTTTGAAAAGGTTGAGAGAGAGGGAAAGAGAGAGATGGAAGGTATCTGAAACAGGTAAAGCTTTGCCAAAGCAAGGATCTTGCTTGAGAGCAAACACTTTCTTTGCTTTCTAGGGCCCAATCCTGGTCCCAAATGCAGAACTCCTCTTGACATCACTGGTGCAGCAGGATCAGGCCTTCAAAGCGATTGCAGAGTAAACCCATTTTAATGTGATGCTACTTATCAGGCATGGTGTTTTATGACAGCACTAGCAATGGATTATCGTTACCAGTGATGAAATTGAAGAGGCCTGAAGTAAGGCTACTTGCGAGACTAAGTCTTGCAGGACCAGACCTTTCAAGGAGCAGATATGGAAAAAGAAGTACTATTATTAAGTATTGCTTCTACACGTGTACAAATATTTGTTCACATACTTAGCGGTATATACTAGTGCCTTGCAATAACCAGAGATTTATGATAAATGCATCGTGTTTTGTAGCTCCAGATTAGATTGAATTGCCTTTTTTTTTTTTATATTTCATGGTATCCCTACACAGCAGAATTAAGATTGTTTCAGTGTCCTAACTGTGCATTTAACAGGTTTGGGTTGATTTTAATTTTAACCTTAACTCTAAGCTTCCTGGGTTTGTACGGCTCGACTTTGGTATAATTATAGCATCTCTCCAGCATTTTTACCCTTAAGTTATTGATACATACTCACCCTTAACTCTAAATTAATGTCCTTAATTATTTAAGTTTCACAGTGCCTGCTATGGGCTGGTAAATACTATTATTGCCATTTTACAGCTGGGGAAATGGAGGAAAGGGAAGTGATTTTGCTCAGAGTCACGCAGGAAGCCAGTTACAGAGTTGGGAAGAGAACATAGGAGTTCTAATTTCCAGACGATACCATAAGCACCAGATAAGCACTCACTCACAAGTTATTTCCTATCTCCCTAAGTTGTCAGCCACAATTATTTGGGGGAATTTATTAGACGCTATTTTTTCCAACAGAAACAACAGGGCAAAGCTTCAGCAGGTGTAAATCCAAGAAGCTATATCAATTTATGTCAGCCAAGCATCTGACACAGAGATCAGATTTCTAACCATAGGTTTCAGGAGACTAAGACACCCTTGCGGAAGACACCTGGGTATTTAAGTATTTCTAACCTCTGGTATCAAAAGAGGGACAGATCTAATTAAACGAAGAGTGGAGAGAAATATGGTGTTTTCTTCTTCCACAGAGGATTTGCTTAATCCATTCTTGCATGAAAATTCATAAAGTTTAAATAAGCACTCCAAAGATAGCACGTTCATATCACGCTAATGCCAAGAGACTGGACTGACCAAGGACAAGTGACTTACATTTTGTGTGTGTAATTTACATTGATTTTAATATATCCTGTCTCATTAATGCCTTGAGCACACGTGTAGATAGCCCTGCCAAAGACAAACATACACAGCTTCGGATTCCAGCAAGGGCTGGACTACAAACATTGCCCTAAGGACTTTTGAGCCCGTCACATTCTTTGAGTTAAGTGTGAAAACATGCAGCAGTTATGTTTGCTCCCCTTAAAAGGACTAAGTTGTTCCAGCTAACGATCATACACATCACAAAGTATCATGATATGAAGTGACACACGTAAAGTGTCAATTACTTGCCTATTTTAAAACGGGAAGGGACAAAAAACAGTTTTGTAAGCCTGGTTATTCAATTTGAACAGTGACCAAAATGAACTAATAGATTCAGGGTAACATTTTGGAAAATAGCTTGGGGCCTTAGGGGCTAGACTGGCAAAGGTGTTTAGGTACCTAAACATGTATTTAGCCATCTAGTGGGATTTACACAAATGCCTAAGTGAGTTAGGTACTGAACCTTGTTCTTTCAACACAAATCTGTGCACGGACACTTATTTCAGAGTAAGAATGTCCTGTTTCAATTTTGCTTAAGCTCTTGTGGGTTGTTTCCTGCAGATTTAAATGAAATAACCTCTAATGACAAAAGCACATTTTTGCCAGGATAACGGTGTCCACACAATGCCACGTTAGCAGAAAAATGTCAGAAAAAAAAAATCACACCTTTACCAGATATTGCTCTGCCAGCAAACATTACAGTGTTGGTCTGGCAGTTTCAGGAAGGGGAATAATATCTGTGTACAAAGCAACTTTATACAGGTATAATTGCATCCACATTAAGGCTTATGCTTTTATCACTACATTGGTTTTTTAAAAAAAATCGCTCCTCTAACAGACATAGTTGTACAGGTCGAACTTCCATGTGTAGACCAGCCTTTAATTCTATTTTATTTTATTTTCTCTTCTCTTTGGATATCATTGACAATTTGCACTCCCTTCTAGAGAATTCTATGAAATCTTGTGCTTTGCAATAGTAAAATAAAAGCCCCACAATTCATGGAAGGTCTCAGTTTTTATCCCACAACTTAACCCAATGGTAAATCATTTCCATGACCCTGAAATACAGGAGAGATAAGTTAAGTCTCGGTTGTCATGTTTATCACCTACTCAAGGTCAGATGAAAACATTTGTCTTTATATTCTGAGAATTATGAAAACAGAAAAAAAAATTACCATAGTAAAGTCAGACTTTGCATATTAAAACCCAGGTCAAACAACTGTTGGTTTATTATTACTACGATCAAATTATGATGGCTCTGCAGATGTTAGAAGCAGAGAGTAGAAAGTTTGGAGGTTCAGTCTGCACTGAATATTGAAGTTCAGAGAAATTACCCAAATCTTTTTCTGAACTCATCCAAACCAATGGAGGCTCCAAGCTCCTAACGGGCAACTCTTAGACCTTTCCTGCTCCCCATGCAGTTCCCTAGTGAAGCCCGGCTCCAGCAGCAATTTTAGTCCATCTCCACAAAAGGCCGAGGTACCCACTTCATGCCTTCCTGCACAGGCTCTCCACCAAGCAGCAGATCTGTGTATCTGACAAGAGGGTTAATTCGAATAGTGCTCTCCCTCTTTCCCTCATCTCTAGAGGTGAATCCTGTCTGAAGTAAGAGGCCAGGTTTCCGCCCCAATGACTGGAGGGATATGATCTTCAGGAGCCTCATATGTAAGATATGGGAGATAAACGTCCAGCTCTACTCAACCGTGGTGAGGTATCAGCTGGAGTACTATGTCGGGGCACCACGTTTTAGGAAAGATGTGGACAAATTGGAGAGATCCAGAGGAGAGCAACAAAGATGATGAAAGGTTTAGAAAACCTGACTTATAAGGAAAGATTTAAAAAAAAAAACAACCTTGGGCATGTTTAATCATGAGAAAAAGAAGACTGCAGGGGGAATCTGATAACGTCTTCAAATATGTTAAGGGCTGTTCTCCATGTCCACTGAAGGTAGGACCAGAAGCAATGGACTTAATCTGCAGCAAGGGAGATTTAAATTAGTTATTAAGAAAAACTTTCTAATGATCAGCTCTGGAATAGGCTTTCCTGGGAGGTGGTGGAATTCCCGTCACTGGAGGTTTTTAAGAACAGGTTGGACCAACCCCTGTCAGGGATGCTCTAGGTTTACTTGATCCTGCCTCAGCAGAGGGAACTGGACTTGAACTGCCAGTTGCAGAGTGCCAGAGTTTGGTTTGGTTTGGTTTCCACTTGTAACTTACCATGCAAGAGAAAAACCAGCTAGGTGGCAACCCTAGATCCCCTGTCAATCGTACACACCACGCAAATAGCTGTGGGCTCCACTGTTTGCTGCCCTCAGCATTATAGTCTTGAAGAAAGAATCTTGCAAACAAAAGAAATGGGTCCGATAAAAAGCATCCAAAGATATTGCATTAGAACAAGATACAGGGGAAGGGAGACAAAAATCATCGTCTTAGTCATAAAGAATATGCTCTTGTTTTCCATGTGCATCAGCCACTAGAGGGGGACATGAAACACCGAGCCAGAGTGTTACATTTGTTTGACATGAGCTGTATGGATGAAATTTAAGCCAGTGCCTTGGGCCACCTGCCCTCCTTAGCTCCATGTTAAATCCTGGGGAATCCCTCTTGTCCGCTAAATGTGTTGTTGCTTAAAATGTTTTAAAATGTGTGTCTAAAAAAAGAAACCAGGCTTGTATCTTACAAACTGAAAACCAACGTCATGCCAAGTCTGCTGGGTGACCTACATGAAAGAGATGGTGGGTTCAGTTCAGTCAAGTGTTCTCTTGGCATAACCCGTGTGACACTTCACAGAAGTCTGACTGGACAGAGCGGGTGAATTCCTCACATATTTTCTCCCGGTTAAGTCTAAAACAAATTGGTGGGCCATAGCCTACAGTGCAACTGTAGATTAATACATTGATTGTACTCTATGGATTAATGGACTTTCTTTCTATCCAGCTAGTTGGGTTTTCATATCATGCTCTTCACTGCAGCTAAACTGAAGCCGACAGAAATTAGGTATTTTGGCAGTCAGCAGCATAGCTGAGATAAGGACTCTGGTCTGCTGCTTCCCAGTCCCTCGTGTGAACTGTGCGTAGACTATGCTGCCTGTCTAGAGAGACACAAAAACTGGACTAGTACAGATGATACAGCATTAGACTACCACTAAGGAGACCTGGATTCTATCCCCAGCTTTGCTATTGACTCTCCATGTAACCTCTCTGAGTCAGTTTTCCCATCTGTAAAATGGGAAAGATAATATTCACCACGTGTTGTAAAGTGCTCTGAGATCTATGGTGGAAAATGCAAAGTATATTATTTATTATTAATATTATTCAGAGCCATCAATCAGGTACTTTTCAGCAGCACTAAAAATTCAGCCAAAGCAAGTCCCAAAAGAATCTTGCGAAAAAAGGTCATGGTATTTAAACGAACAGTGCCGATTTCAGAACTGATTGACTGATAGGGCACGCACAAATCCTAGCTCAGCATGTTGTTCTGCTATTTCCATATATACTCAATTATACCCTGGTATTCATTAAGGCTACCTACATAAGGAGTCTTTGTAATTACAGTCAATTACCCACTATGAATCCCGGACTTAAAATATTTTACTAAGCATTCATTATTGGAGGAAAAGCTCTCCTTAGTTATGAAGGCAATAATATGGAACACCACCGGTTTCTGGCCTTCAGTGTCTCTTTAATGTTATCTGTTAGTGGATTCAGCCAGGGATCCAACTCCCCCATACATAAACAGCCAATCTGTTAGACACAATCCAATCGATTGGCAACTGGGAAACCAAATGCCATCACAAACATTTTGATTTCATTACGCAAGCGGACATATTTTATCTATGCTTGCAGAATTTCCAGCACAGACTTCAATTAGGAAGAGCTTTCACTATGATTAACTTATTTGTTGTGCATACCACACAAGTCAGCTAGCTACATTGAAAAGCCGGAGACTAAAACAGAACACTTTAGAAATTAATAAGACAGTGTCGTTCAGCAGTCAGACCAATGGACTGGGGAAGAGGAGTCCTCGATTTTATTTCTGTCATTGCCGCACTAGAATTTGAAGCAAGTCGTTTGACCTGATTGGGCCATCCACAAAATAATGTACAATAAAAAATGCTTTCCTCAGAGATTTTGTCAGACCGACAATGTTAGTCAATGCACTCTGATATCCTTGTGAAAGGACTCACCTTGAGCTACCAGCATGAGCTACCAGCAGGATTTGAACACGGGGCATTTAAGCACAGGTCCCAGACCCTTGAACTAAAGGAGGAATTCCTTTATATGCTGTCAAGAACAGGCTCTTATCTTCTGTGCTGATCAGCCACTAGAGGGGGACATAACACATTTACCCAAAGAGTTACATTTGGTTGAAATGAGCTGCATGGATGAAATTCATCCCAGTGTTTTGGTCCCCTTTGCATGCCTAAACCCTATATTAGGTGCTGGGGCATCCCTAGCTAAAAAACGTACTATTCACTACTCTATGCACTAGGCAGACATTTACCTTGCAAATATATAAATAATATCTGAAGGCAAACTACTTTCTAAAAGTATCTATGTTACTACTGAATAGAACTTATTGCCATCTTCAGCAGCCTTTATTCAACAAATGATCTTTGCAAGTTGACATTTTTTATGCTAATACAATAAGACCTTGCCAAGCAAGGATATTTAATGGCAGTTCTTGAGACCCAACTTAGTCTTAATCCTTCTCATTAGCTGCAACAACAGCATCAGTTCTGAAGATACATTATTCATGCCCAAACCCTTCCATTTGTGCTGGGAAGGAAGGTGAATCTGAAACAAGCAACTGAATAGGATTTCTTCCCCCCGCCCCCCCCCCAAACCCCCCGCAAAGAAAATAAAAGGCATTTAAGTGAAAATGAGCTGAACAAAGGATAGGAGAAGTCAATTTGCCTCAAAATGTAAATGATACATCTATTCACACTGAACATTCCCTCAGTGAATCCTAGCCAGCTGGGTCAAATAACTGGACAGACTTTTAAAACCCTGGCATAAAACTGGATTGCAAATAACCTGATTACAGATAAATTGGAAAAAGTGTAGAAATTGCCTGTGATGTTTTAAGTAATTGAGCCATCGGGTCATGTAGTCTCATTTGCTTAAAACGAAACAACAGCTCTGCTGCGACTGACACATCCCATTCATGTTTCATGCTTGCTCCTGATCCATTCTGAGCAATAGGGTTGGTCCTCAGAGAATTTGCCTTCAAACAACACATTATAGAAATGCCCAGTTGCACAGCCAATGGCCAGAGAGCTGCCTCTGCTGAACGTGGATATAGAGTCAATGTGGAAAACAGAACCAGCGCTTCTGGGATCTGATTCTTGGTATTAATGCACACCCGTCTACCTATTGCCTTTCATCACTGTAGTACCCGAGTGTTATTCCCTGAAGTAACTGTACTCAGGTTTCAATTCAGAACATTTTTGATAAACAGACCAAATGGAAGATAGTAGGGGGAATAACAGCAAAACCACAAGCCTTTGCCACTTCAGCTAACAGGGAATCTCCTTCAGTTTTTTGCAGTATGGTGGGTCTGTGACACACATTTGAGCAGTTCTGATCCCATCCACTAGAGGGCAGAGGGGCACAAACACACTCGCCGGTTTGTTCCAGTTTTGAAATGACATCTAGAGGGCAGGACGGTTGGCTGAACTGGTACCACAAATAAATTTGGAAATCTGAGTAGGGTGAACCATCTATTCATGGTTTTCAGAAAAGCTGGGCAATGAACTATGGTGACTTAAGGATGGCTGTGTGTGGTCTACGGGCTTGAACTAACTGGAACCATAAAGAGAGTCATAAACTAGGACAGTGGCTGGTTCGATCTAAGGTACTGATGGTACCCATTACTGCAGTATTTGAGCACCTCACACTTTAATGTGAGAGGCAGTGTGGCCTAGTGGATAAAGCAGCAGAGTGGGACTCAGGTGAACTGGGTTCTAGCCCCATTTCTGCTACTAGCCTGCTGGGTGACCCTGATCAAATCACTTCACTGCTCTGTACTTCAGGTTCCCTACCTCTTAAAATGGGGATAATGACACTTGCTCTCTTTGTAAAATGCTGTGACGTCTATGATGAAATGCACTATATAAAAGAGTTGGGTATTTTTATTATTCTCCTCAAGTCACCCTGTGAGCTAGAACACTGCTATTATCCACCATTTTACCCAGGGGAAACTGAGGCACAGAGAAGCTAGGTGACTTGCTAAAGGCCACACGGGAAGTCTGTGCAGAGCAGGGAACTGAACCTCAGCTCCCCAGTCCAAGGCTGGTTTCCTACCCCGTGACCCTTTCTGGCTCAGGCTGGCATTCTCTCTACTCTCAGCAGTCTTAAACCAACTTAATAAATAAGATAGAGGAGAGGGTGGCAAGTTATCCACCATTTTGCCATGAAACCTGTCATATTCACCACTGACCCCAGCAGATCACCTTTGGGCAAATGGAACTTCTCATACAATGCTGCCCGCACCATAATTTCCAGTGCAAGTAACGAGCACCTGAATATTACAGTGGTTGGGGCTCAAAGTACATGGACGGGGGGGAGAGCAGCATGTCCCTAAAAAGCTGTTCATTTCTTACAATGATACCTTCACAGATAGTCAGCGAGAGCAGCTCGACTTCTGCATCTGCTGGTACTGAGAACAAAACTATGTGCCAGAGGCACAGATAGGAACAACAACAACGGCACATAAATGAAGAAATTAATTCCAAAGCGTAATGAAGTTCTGATGGAATTACATATGACATCCCCGAGAATACTAAAAGCAGAGTTCACTGCAAGTATTGCTGTTACAATGAAGACCAAAAAGGAATTAACGTTCGCTTAACCGCCTTCAGATAACAGCATAATTGAAAGCAGCTGGAGCCCGTAGCTCTGCGTAGCCTAGCTATTTGCAGGGGAGAACTGGCTGCCATTCCCAATTGCGCTGGTGATTCACGGGGTGCCTTTGTCGGTGTTGTGTATTTGGATTACAGTAGTGTTTAAAGGCGCCAACCAAGACAGCAGACGCATTGTGCTAGGAGCTGTACTATCTATATACAAGAGGTGAGATGATCACACGGGTTCCCTTCAGGATTTATATCCTGTGAATTAGAAGAGCGAGTCTTGTCCCAAAGCGTTTACAGCCAAAATGGACAAGAAAGACAAAAGGTGGGAGAAAGGAAAGTCTTATACCTATTCCCCAGATGAGGAAGAGATGCACACAGAGACTAACTTGCCCAAGGCAAGACAACTGTTGCACAGTCAAGTATTGAACCGGGATTTCCATTGTACCAGTCCAGCATCATCTTAGCCACAAAAATGTCTTTGCTTTTTCACCCTACGAGACATTTAGGTCCAAATCCTAGAAGGTATTTAAGCCCCTAAGTTCCACTGAAAGTGCCTCAATATCTTTGTAGACCTGGTCCTTAGCCCTTGTGACTTTTGACAGAAGAAGCGCAAAGAAAAAGTTAAACAGAATTACTTCTCATTTGTCCAAAAAAACTACACCGGTAAAGAACAGAGATCGCACTACAGCTGTGCATTGGTGGCTTGAGGAATAATAAATAAGAATGAATGAATGTCGCCAGATAGACAGACTTTGGCACACTGAGAGATTAATAGATGACTAAAACAGTATCCCTGCAGTTAAATGTGGATTAATGATGACTTTGACAAGTCCTTATCGCACACTTCTCCAGGTATCATAAAAAATGGAGAAAGGAAGAAAGAAAAGGGTCGCAAGGAAAGCATGTGTCATTAATGAATGATGGAGGATAGGAAGACAAAGGATAAGTCTTGCCGCCTTAGAATAACGACTCTTGGAAGAACTTTATCAGGCATGTCTGTGCCCCTCATAGTACAGCAGAAGCTAGAGTTTAAACATAGAGGAAGATGAGCTATCACATATGCCAATATGGGGGCAGGATAGGAATGAATTGTGCTAGCAATGTGGCAGGAGCTGAGCACAACGAAACCAAAAGCGTGCTAGAAAGTTACCTGGCTTGCAAGGATTGTGACAAACAGAAACTCCAGCCAGGTTTGCTGAAAGGCCTGCAGAGCTTCTGACAAATTGGGCAGAAATTCAAGCGAGTCGGGTGGATTTGACTAGACAATAGAAAGGGATTCTGTCAAGAACAGCTATTTGCCCTAAAATCTGAAGCAATTATTAGTATTTATTATCTGTATTACTGTACTGTCTAGAAGCTCTAGTAATGGACCAGGAGCCAATTGTGCTCGGGCACTGTACGAACAGCAACCAAAAAGAGTCCTTGCCCTATATTGCTTACAAATAACTGTGGTACAGTTTATTTATTGTGGGTCATTGATTTCCAGATCAAATGTGCTCAGTTTACTAATTTAAAAGATTATTTTGCCCACTAGCTGGCAGCCATGCCAACTTCCTTTGGGATCTGAGAGTTAAGCTGGGTTCTTTTTTCATGCATCATCGCTTATTACTGGTTCTGTCAGCAAAACTGACTTTGACCTTTTATCAGTTTTGGATTTGCAACCTTTCAGTTTCATTGAATGTCCCTTTGTTCTTGTGTTAGGAGACGGGGAGAACAGATGCTCCTGGAATTAGATTATAGGAAATTTAAACTCCAAACAAGACTCACATGAGCCATGCTAACACAATGTGACTCTGTCTCCCTCTAGTGGTTTACAATGAGAGGTTCCATGTTCAGTCTTCCCTACCTGTGACCCACCCAGCGATGCAGCATTAAAGGTGCATGGTTTGTCCTCAGCTACACTTGCAGCTCTAGTTCAACTTTACTGTTGACACCTAGAGTAAGGTGAACATAGACCCATCTCCAAAACACAGGACATGGACCCTTGCTGTCCCCACCCCCACTTGCCGGACCCCACCCCACCGGTGTGACCTTGCATGCACATGTGCAAGGCTGTGATGCACAGAGGACAGCATTGTGCAGAGCACACTGCCCTGCCCCTGCCGGTGTGATACTGCACACGCTGTGCATGCAATGTCACACCGACAGGGGTGAGGCGGTACACTCTGCAAAATGACATCTTCCGTGCCCAACACCAGACAAAACCACATCCAGTTTTACATGAGAACCAGACGGGGGACAAACCAGAGAAACAAGGGACTGCCCAGCTGAAAACCAGACGAATGGCTTGCCTAACCCCACAGGCAACAGCAGGCACCACTGCTCGTGTAGACAAAGCCAAAAAGTAAAAGATATTTGCCTGACTCCTTGGAAAGTGAAACCGCAGTGGCTCCTGGCAAGGATCTTCAGGGAGCCAAAGGGAATCAGGTGCCCAAATCCCACTGAAAGAAAATGGGAGTTGAGAGCCTAGTTCCCCAGCCGTACTTCGAAGTCTGCAAGAAATTGAATTAAGCGTATAGTGCCGGACTCTCATTTACACAAGGTCACTTGACATTGCTCTGGCAGACTAAAAGGAGGAGCAAGTGACACACCCAGTTAAGGTCCCTTTGCTCTGCCAGCATGGAATCCAGAGCCTTAGTATAAATGGGAATTAGGCTCTTACTGTTTGTTTGTTGTCAATGCAAGTCTGCGATCAATCATCCTTTTATTAATGAAAGGAGAAACCTGCTTCTAAAAGAGCATGCTGACAAAATAGCCCTTCCTCAGACAAGGAACTCAATAAGTCACGTTGCTTGAGAGAGAGAGAGAGAGAGAGAGAGAGAGCGAGCGCGCAGGGTCCTATCGGTCCAGAGGAGGGGAGGAAAAAGTAAAAAGCTGTCACAGGAACTATTATGCAAATGTCTTTGGGAGGGGGAGAAATAAATAGTGTTAAGGTCATCTTGCAGGACCATGAATATTTTTCATTCAAAATATGTATTACGTTTTAATCAAACCAGCTCTATCCTCCTTCTATCCAAGTAATTTACATTCTAGCTATGTCACAGGGGCAGTTATGAGCCAGCTAAGCTCTCTAATATAATAACTATCAGGAAACTGTCGTGCATTATTCATGCTAATTTTGCTGAATCAAACACTGTGGACAGGAAAAAGTATTTCCCATTGAAATATTTTTTTGCCCCAAAGAGATTTTTAAAATTGATTGGATCAAGTTTCTTTCTTAAGATTAAACCTGGAGGCAAGGAGACTGACAAGAACACATGAGCCTCATTGGAGAGAACTGAATTTCCTGCTTGCAGCGTTTTGTGACTTCCATTTGGAACGGCTACAGTGTACAGATGTGTTTTTGTCGCCATAAACATTTAAAACAGGGAGCAAAAGCCAGAGTCCCAAATTAGCAGGACTCCCAATACTCACATGCAAAGAAAGCAACTGCTAGGAAGCTAATAACAGGAACATAGGAATTGCTATTGAACCCAAGGTTCATATAACCTAGTATTTTGTCTCTCTGGGCTTATCCACACGTGGATGTTTTGGTGCTTTAACTATACTAGCGTTGTTAAAGCAGCAACCCACCCGCTAGGGCACAGTTGCCAACTTTCACGCGGTAAATACGCACCCCGACTTTCACAATAAACCAAAAATCAAGCTTATCCCATTTCAAAACAAGGCCAAAACAAGCCAATCCCTAAGAACCCCAATGTGGCTAGATCCCCCAGGTGTGCAAGCTGGGACTGTGGTGGGCCCGCTGTGCACCCCGACTCTCCCCGCCTCGCCCCTACTTGCCAGGAGCCGATAAAAAAAAAAAAAAAAGAAGAAGCAACAAGCTACAACTAGCAACAAGCCAAAAACTAGCCAACAAGCAACTCACAAGCCAATTAAGCCAAAAACAAGCCTAATTTCTGCATTTTTTCCCACAGGTTTGGCATGTCTGCTCTAGGGTCAACACAATTACACAGATATAAAAGTGCTTACACCAGTATGACCGAACTGAAAGAAGTTATGCCAGTATCAGGCACAATTATACTGGTCTAAATGCCTTTACAGCAGGGCTTTGACTAACAGAGCTATGTCAGCAAAAATAACCACGCCCTTAACAGACATAACTATATTTTTAGACCAGCTCCGATAGTGGCAGACCCAGACGTAAGAACTACAGAGTTGGCTGATGTCAGATTATCTGCGCGCACGTGCGGACTCTCTCTCCCCCTCTCCCCCCCAGATAGGTCTCACCCTGATCTCTAATAGTTGGAGATTGGCTTAAGCCCGGAAGCATGAGATTTAATAGCCCTTGCAACATTCTTGTTGTCATAATTGACATTATCGTATCAATATATGGAGGGCAGGGTTTGGTTTAGATTCAGTTACTATATCTGCAACACGAAGGCTGGGAAAGTGTGTGTTACAAGAGTGCTTTTGGAATGGCAGGGGAACTCACGGGCCAACTAAAATGGGGGTGGGATTCAAATTACCTTGAATTTCACTACTGAGATATAACTCTCAATGCGGAAGTCACCCAACAAATACTGAAGCAAAAAAGAGACCAGAAAAGAAAATTACTTTCAATTCCAAAAAGTCAAAGAGATTATGTTCTTATTTCTCGCCAATCTATCAACAGTCGGTCAAACAACGGAGAGAGATTTATCAACATAGAAAATATCAGACAGATCATGTCCCACTTTGCTCTATAGTTTCTCAACTGCTCTCTAGAACCCCATTATGGCACTATCCTTGAGACTTGTCTAACATAAAAGCTAATTACCGCCATTGTAGGTGGGGACCTGAACTATAACCACTGACAGATTTATAGCTCTACTGCAAATGTAGACACTTGACAGAGTAAGAATCTGTGGTCAGTAAAACAGATTGATGCTCTGAAGACACTGTCTAAAGGGCAGAAAGGATAATACTTACAGTCTCTCTTCTTTATTGCAGTAATTCAAAAGGTATGTTTTACATATAATTATAATTGGAGTTACTGGTAAGTTTTTAATCATACATGCATGTGCCCATAAGCATGATATATGGAAAACCTGCAGAATTTCTACTGCATGTGCCAACGTAATATTCTGGATACCTGAAAAATACAGATTTCGTCCTGTCCATATCCAATGACAAGGAGGGCTCTGATGCTTGAGAATGGGACCCAACGTGATGCCGCAGAGAAAGAACTGGACTGGGAGTCAGAAGATGGGGGTTCTATCCTAAACTCTTCCATTCCACCAGCTGCATGATATGGGACAAGCCACTATCCCTCTCAGAGCTCCACTTTCCCTACCTGCAGAAAAAAGGATAATGACGCTTACCTTCCTTTGTAGATCTCTTCCAGGTCTATGGTCGAGAAGCACCATCCAAGAGCTGAGATTATTATTATAGCTGGTTAAAGTGAATTTTATCTCAATGGCCATATCAACCCCAGGAAAAGGTATCGCATAAGAAAATGCTTTGAACGGTCATATATTAATTAACATGATAAACAGGTTTTTGCTGTAGTGTGGATAAGGACAGTCATGTTTAAAAAGGTGTGTGTTAGCTGTGGTTAATGACAGTTGGTGGGATCATGACCAGATGAAACATTTTTCAACATGTCTGGTCTCTGTTTACACTAGGTGCTAAGTTTTGTTTAAAATCATGTTCACTACAAAGTGAGTAATTAAGATTTTTTCTACAAAAATGTATTTTCCCCAAGATCTAAGTCACCAATTCAAATCCTGCCTAGGTTCATTAGCTTGTCTCACAGATAAAACTTGTGGGGGTTTTTCCTTCTTTCCTTTTCTGCTTTGCAACCTCCCTTTGTAATCAAGTGTCATGTGACATAAGTGGAATGAGATATCAAATAAGATAGAGAGCAGGAGGGCATGACCAGCAATATCCATGCCCAAATGCACTCAAGTAATACAAGAGAACCTGCATAGGACATGGATTTTCATACAACCCCCAAGTGACTTTTCTAAGAAGCTCACCTGAAAAATGTATTAAAGAATCAATTTACTCATCACCAAAACGCAGCCAACTCTGGAGCAAATACATACAGTGTAGTTTAGGGCAGGAAGCAAAGAAAAACAACATATCCCATCTGAAACTACAAGGGGAATGAATGGAGGGTAGTGAAAATGATATGCAATTCCTGACACTGGACTTTTCAGCATCCCTGCCTCAAAATGAACTGAGGCTTGAAACAAACCAAGTACAAAGCATATGTTACATAAGGTCCTAAACAGACCTTAGATACCATGGTGACAGGTACCTTACATACCCCACTTATTCCCTTATTCAGGAAACTGCCTGATAGGACAAACTTTCAGGCCCATTCTTGGCTTTAGGCCTCGATCTAGCAAAGCATTCAAGCCCGTGTTGTTCCATTGACTTCAAACTTTCAGGCCCATTCTTGGCTTTAGGCCTCAATCTAGCAAAGCATTCAAGCCCGTGTTGTTCCATTGACTTCAAAGACACTACACATAAGACTATACACACTACACGCTACCCCTTCCTGCTTCTCCACGTAAGCACCCATGATACTGCCAAGCATGACCTTGAGCGGATCGCTGCGGATTACGTGGCTCTGGGAAGAAGGATAAAGGAGTTTGAGGCGCAAGTGGTGTTCTCGTCCATTCCTCCCCTTGGAAGGAAAAGACCTGGGTAGAGACCGTCGAATCGTGGAAGTCAACAAATGGCTACGCAGGTGGTGTCGGAGAGAAGGCTCTGGATTCTTTGTCCATGGGATGGTGTTCCAAGAAGGAGGAGTGCTAGGCAGAGATGGGCTCCACCTAACCAAGAGAGGTAAGAGCATCTTTGCAAGCAGGCTGGCTAATCTAGTGAGGAGGGCTTTAAACTAGGTTCACCGGGGGAAGGAGTCCAAAGCCCTGAGGTAAACGGGGAAGTGGGATACCGGGAGGAAGCACGAGCAGGAGCGCGTGAGAGGGGAGCGCTCCTGCCTCATACTTAGAAAGAGGGACGATCAGCGGGTTATCTCAAGTGCCTATACACAAATGCACGAAGCCTGGGAAACAAGCAGGGAGAACTGGAAGTCCTGGCAAAGTCAAGGAATTATGATGTGATTGGAATAACAGAGACTTAGTGGGATAACTCACATGACTGGAGTACTGTCATGGATGGATATAAGCTGTTCAGGAAGGACAGGCAGGGCAGAAAAGGTGGGGGAGTTGCACTGTATGTAAGAGAGCAGTATGACTGCTCAGAGCTCAAGTATGAAACTGCAGAAAAACCTGAGAGTCTCTGGATTAAGTTTAGAAGTGTGAGCAACAAGGGTGATGTCGTGGTGGGAGTCTGCTATAGACCACCGGACCAGGGGGATGAGGTGGACGAGGCTCTCTTCTGGCAACTCGCAGAAGTTACTAGATCACACGTCCTGGTTCTCATGGGAGACTTCAATCACCCTGATATCTGCTGGGAGAGCAATACAGCGGTGCACAGACAATCCAGGAAGTTTTTGGAAAGTGTAGGGGACAATTTCCTGGTGCAAGTGCTGGAGGAACCAACTAGGGGCAGAGCTCTTCTTGACCTGCTGCTCACAAACCGGGAAGAATTAGTAGGGGAAACGAAAGTGGATGGGAACGTGGGAGGCAGTGACCAGGAGATGGTCGAGTTCAGGATCCTGACACAGGGAAGAAAGGAGAGCAGCAGAATACGGACCCTGGACTTCAGAAAAGCACACTTTGACTCCCTCAGGGAACTGATGGGCAGGATCCCCTGGCAGAATAACATGAGGAGAAAAGGAGTCCAGAAGAGCTGGCTGTATTTTAAAGAATCCTTATTGAGGTTACAGGGACAAACCATCCCGATGTGTAGAAAGAATAGTAAACATGGCAGGCAACCAGCTTGGCTTAACAGTGAAATCCTTGCTGATCTTAAACACAAAAAAGAAACTTACAAGAAGTGGAAGATTGGACAAATGACCAGGGATGAGTATAAAAATATTGCTCGGGCATGCAGGAGTGAAATCAGGAAGGCCAAATCACACCTGGAGTTGCAGCGAGCAAGAGATGTTAAGAGTAACAAGAAGGGTTTCTTCAGGTATGTTAGCAACAAGAAGGAAGTCAAGGAAAGCATGGGCCCCTTACTGAATGAGGGAAGCAACCTAGTGACAGAGGATGTGGAAAAAGCTAATGTACTCAATGCTTTTTTTGCCTCGGTCTTCATGAACAAGGTCAGCTCCCAGACTACTGCAGTGGGCAGTAAAGCATGGGGAGGAGGTGACCAGCCCTCTGTGGAGAAAGAAGTGGTTCGGGACTATTTAGAAAAGCTGGCCGTGCACAAGTCCATGGGGCCGGATGCGTTGCATCCGAGAGTGCTAAAGGAGTTGGCGGCTGTGATTGCAGAGCCATTGGCCATTATCTTTGAAAACTCATGGCGATCGGGGGAAGTCCTGGACGACTGTAAAAAGGCTAATGTAGTGCCCATCTTTAAAAAAAGGAAGGAGGATGATCCTGGGAACTACTGGCCAGTCAGCCTCACCTCAGTCCCTGGAAAAATCATGGAGCAGGTCCTCAAGGAATCAATCCTGAAGCACTTAGACGAGAGGAAAGTGATCAGGAACAGTCAGCATGGATTCACCAAGGGAAAGTCATGCCTGACTAATCTAATTGCCTTCTATGAAGAGATAACTGGCTCTGTGGATGAAGGAAAAGCAGTGGACGTGTTGTTCCTTGACTTTAGCAAAGCTTTTGACACTGTCTCCCACAGTATTCTTGCCAGCAAGTTAAAGAAGTATGGGCTGGATGAATGGACTGTAAGGTGGATAGAAAGCTGGCTAGATTGTCGGGCTCAACGGGTAGCGATCAATGGCTCCATGTCTAGTTGGCAGCCGGTATCAAGTGGAGTGCCCCAAGGGTCGGTCCTGGGGCCAGTTTTGTTCAATATCTTCATAAATGATCTGGAGGATGGTGTGGATTGCACCCTCAGCAAGTTTGCAGATGACACTAAACTGGGAGGAGAGGTAGATACGCTGGAGGGTAGGGATAGGATACAGAGGGACCTAGACAAATTGGAGGATTGGGCCAAAAGAAATCTGATGAGGTTCAACAAGGACAAGTGCAGAGTCCTGCACTTAGGACAGAAGGATCCAATGCATCGCTACAGGCTAGGGACCGAATGGCTCGGCAGCAGTTCTGCAGAAAAGGACTAGCGGTTACAGTGGACGAGAAGCTGGATATGAGTCAACAGCGTGCCTTGTTGCCAATGGCATTTTGGGCTCTATAAGTAGGGGCATTGCCAGCAGATCGAGGGACGTGATCGTTCCCCTCTATTCAACAGTGGTGAGGCCTCATCTGGAGTACTGTGTCCAGTTTTGGGCCCCACACTACAAGAAGGATGTGGAAAAATTGGAAAGAGTCCAGCGGAGGGCAACAAAAATGATTAGGGGACTGGAACACATGAGTTCTGAGGAGAGGCTGAGGGAACTGGGGATGTTTAGTCTGCGGAAGAGAAGAATGAGGGGGGATTTGATAGCTGCTTTCAACTACCTGAAAGGGGGTTCCAAAGAGGATGGCTCTAGACTATTCTCAGTGGTAGCAGATGACAGAACAAGGAGTAATGGTCTCAAGTTGCAGTGGGGGAGATTTAGGTTGGATATTGGGAAAAACTTTTTCACTAGGAGGGTGGTGAAACACTGGAATGCGTTACCTAGGGAGGTGGTGGAATCTCCTTCCTTAGAAGTTTTTAAAGGTCAGGCTTGACAAAACCCTGGCTGGGATGATTTAATTGGGGATCGGACCTGCTTTGAGCAGGGGGTTGGACTAGATGACCTCCTGCGGTCCCTTCCAACCCTGATATTCTATGATTCTATGCTTAATGTTTGGCACGCATGTAAGTGCTTTCATGAGTGTATGTTTCCTGGATCTTCCAGACTGGGATCTACCATGCTTTCAGGAAAGCAAGCAATTCAGAAAGAGAGATGAATAGCGGGACTTTTTTTTTTTTGTTGTTCTTTCTTTTTAAGGGATGAGAGCAAAAGAAAATAAAATCAAAAGCCGGAAAGAAAGAATAAAGATGACACATGATTAGGCAGACACATGCACGGAAGCAGACAGTCTCCTGTGAGCATCTCTCTTATCTTTCACAAAGATAGTGCCATTTTTATCTCTACGGGAAATAATTTTACCCAAAGCAACATTGATTTAAACAAACACTTCCCTTTCTCCCAGGCTTGCAGGTATTTTATCCATTCATCATTGCAATGGCCTTGCCTGGCATTATCAAGAAGTGCCTCGCATGTTCGCTACACTGAAGGCCTAATTGCTTTAAAAACAAAACAAGCTCAAGTAGCATTTGAAATTTTGCATGGATATTTGCACAATTCAGGGCTCTGGGGGAGCCTTGATATAGGCATTACAGCCTAGTAACAGCCCACATTTGGAACACAACTCTTCTCCTCACCAAAACCTTGCAGGATTGTGCCTTATTTGACCTTGGAGTCTGCACTCCTGAGACTACAGGCTGGGTTCTCTACTGTCTAGCTTTCTGGGGGCTTGCAGAATTCCAGTTGAGCACCTCCCAAGCAGTAATGGTGTTTTACAACCCCCCCGCCATGGGGTAGGAAAGTATTATCCCCATTTCTTACACATGGGGAACTGAGACATGGGGTAGATTAAGTGACTTGCTTGATGTCACGCAGGAAGTCCATGGCTGAACCGGTAACTGAATCAGATCTCCAGTCTCTCAATCCAGCAGCCTCGTGCTTCCTGCCCTAGTTTTACACCCGCGTAAACTCCACTGACTTCAATGGATTTACTTCTAATTTACAGCAGTGTATGTCAGAGGAGACTCAGGTGCCACGAGTGGACACTGAGGCTGGGAAATTCTAATAACCAGCACACAGTGTTCTGTATAATTCCTAGTGTCCTTTAAATTCACCTAGGAACAACATTCTCTTTTCCCTTCCCTTTGTGTCTTGACCCTTCTTTGATCTAGACCCTGGTTTACACACACACACACAGTGTCTCTCTCTAATATATGAAAACACACACACGCACGTGTGCATACACACAGAGTCTGTGTGTTTGAATGTCAGCCAGCACAATTATCCTTTTATGGCAACAATGATACCAATTATCAGGTCAACTAAAGACGTAGTAATTCTTCTCAAGCACTTTAATAACCTTTTATCTGCTAAATAAAAAAGGTCAGCCAACCTCATTTGAATATTACTCTGCTCTCTACAGCAAAAGGCAAAAGCTGAAGAGAGATCATTAATAAGCTAATAAAGTCAAAATTAATTGTTTTCCTGTAACAGCCTCTATCAATTATTTTGCAGTCAGCACAACTGACATTATAGAGCAAGTTATACAATTTGAAGTTTATCACTCTGTTGTCCCTGTTTGACTCAAGAATTGTTTTCCTGTACCATGATCTAAGGGACAGGACACTAGACTGAGAATCAGAAGTTGTGGGTTGGATTCAGAGCTTTGCCACCGACCTGCCATTGCCCCTCTCTGGGTCTCGGTTTCTCTTCCACTTCTTTTGTCTACTAAGCTCTCCATGGCTGGGACTCCCTCTTTCTAGGTCAGGGGTGGGAAAATATTTTGGCCCGAGGGTATGGAAATTGTATGGCAGGCCATGAAGGCTCACGAAATTGGTGGTTGGGGTACGGGATGGGGTGAGGGTTTGGGCTCTGGGGTGGGGCCAGAAATGAGGAGTTCAGGGGGTGGAAGGGGGCTCCAGACTGAGGCAAGGGGTTGGGATGCAGGTAGGGATGGGAGTGAGGGCTCCAGCTGTGGGTGCAGGCTCTGGGGTGGAGCTGGAGATGAGGGGTTGGGAGTGTAGGAGGGTGCTCCAGGCTGAGATTGAGGGCTTTGGCTGGTGGGAGAGGGATCAGGGCTGGGGCAGGGGGATTGGAGCATGGGAGGGGGTCAGGGGTACAGTCTCCAGGCGGCGCTTACTTCAGGCAGCTCCCAGAAGCAGCAGCAGCATGTCCCCTCTCCGGCTCCTACACGGAGGCGTGGCCAGATGGCTTTGTGTGCCGCCCGTCTGCATGTGCCAACCCACAGCTCCCACTGGCAAAGGTTCCTGGCCAACGGGAGCTGCGGGGGCCGCACTTGGGGCAGGGGCAGTGTACAGACCCCCTGGCTGCCCCTACGCGTAGGAGCTGGAGTGGGGACATGCTGCTGCTTCTGGGAGCAGCGCAGAGTGGGGCAAGCCCCAGACCCCCACTCTCTGGCGGGAGCTCAAGGGCCAGATTAAAATGGCTGGAGGACCGGATGCAGCCTCCGGGCTGTAGTTTGCCCACCTCTGTTCTGTGTGTTTGTCCAGAACCTATTGCAATGCAGCCCTGATCTTGGTGGATGTTTCAAAACACTTCAGAAATAGAAATAATACGAATATCATACCAACAAATCACTATGGAAATAAGTTCTTAGACCTTTGTTAACAAGTACAATTGGCAATTATTGTTCTGACTTTCCTGAAATTTCACAGACATCAAAGAAATACAGCAAGACTAGGAGGAAACAAACTTCTGCCTGAATAGCACTTCTTGGCCAGGAACTCACAGTGCTTTTCACATATTCAGTAAGCATCACACCGTCTCCGTGAAGCAGGTAGATGTTTTTGCACTTTCAGTTAAACTTACTCACTCAAGGTCATATCGCAAGGTAGCATCACAGCCAATGAAAGAACCCAGGAGCCCAAATTCTCAACAGCCACATTCTGCTGCTGGGGAACTCAGGGTCATGAAGGCACATCAATTGCAATGGGACAGTTCAAAGAATAAAGTGCTGTTCCATGTGAATAAGGGTGACGGAACTGGGCTCTTAATTACCAGTCCCTTACACTCTCTTAAGTCCAATATTCCTTCTTCAAATATGTTTAATATAGATATTAACTGTAATCCCCGAGAAATGTCTGATGACATTAACCCAATGAAAGGGGAGAATAAAAATTCATGCTCCAATATTGATGTAATATTCCTCATTCAATAGCATAAAATAACTTCCAATGCTTTTCTGCAGTGCCTTAACCCCGTCTACCAAAACAACGAGGAGCCCGGCGAAGTGGGTTTTTTACTCACAAAAGCTTATGTCCAAATAAATCGGTGAGTCTGTAAGGTGCCACCGAACTCCTCATTGTTTTTGTGGATACAAACTAACACAGCTACTCCTATGATACTTGGTCCCTTCTACCAAGGATCTCAGCAAGGCTGTTGGGTAGATTTGGCCCAGATCCTGTTTCATAATCACACACTCTCTCTCTCTCTCTCTCTCTCACCCCTCCCCACCCAACTCAGTAGTCATCCATGACCAACTGTGACTCAGACATTAGGGGCTTGATCCAAAGCCTGCTGAAGTCAGTGGGAGACATTCAGGTTCCTAAAGTCTGAACCAAGGTCCTATAAGAGCATCTAGGAAAGAACAGGGTTAGGTGTTGTCAAGGTTCCTCCCCCACTCTGAACTCTAGGGTACAGATGTGGGGACCTGCATGAAAAACCTCCTAAGCTTATCTTTACCAGCTTAGGTCAAAACTTCCCTAAGGTACAAAATATTCCACCCGTTGTCCTTGGACTGGCCGCTACCACCACCAAAACTAATACTGGTTACTGGGGAAGAGCTGTTTGGACGCGTCTTTCCCCCCAAAATACTTCCCAAAACCTTGCACCCCACTTCCTGGACAAGGTTTGGTAAAAAGCCTCACCAATTTGCCTAGGTGACTACAGACCCAGACCCTTGGATCTTAAGAACAATGAACAATCCTCCCAACCCTTGCACCCCCCCTTTCCTGGGAAATGTTGGATAAAAAGCCTCACCAATTTGCATAGGTGACCACAGACCCAAACCCTTGGATCTGAGAACAATGAAAAAGCATTCCGTTTTCTTACAAGAAGACTTTTAATAAAAATAGAAGTAAATAGAAATAAAGAAATCCCCCCTGTAAAATCAGGGTGGTAGATACCTTACAGGGTAATTAGATTCAAAAACATAGAGAACCCCTCTAGGCAAAACCTTAAGTTACAAAAAAGATACACAGACAGAAATAGTTATTCTATTCAGCACAATTCTTTTCTCAGCCATTTAAAGAAATCATAATCTAACACATACCTAGCTAGATTACTTACTAAAAGTTCTAAGACTCCATTCCTGGTCTATCCCCGACAAAGACAGACTATATACAGACACACAGACCCTTTGTTTCTCTCCCTCCTCCCAGCTTTTGAAAGTATCTTGTCTCCTCATTGGTCATTTTGGTCAGGTGCCAGCGAGGTTACCTTTAGCTTCTTAACCCTTTACAGGTGAGAGGAGCTTTCCCCTGGCCAGGAGGGATTTCAAAGGGGTTTACCCTTCCCTTTATATTTATGACAGGTGTCTTGCCGGGAATGTATACATGGAAGCTTCAGCTATCACTGCTCCTATTCCTCTCCCTCCAGGTTATCAGTCCAGTGCCTTTTGGTATTAATTATTAATTTATTATTATTATTATTAAAATAAAAGTGTGCTTTATATCCAGATCTCCCCTTCGCATCCAGTCCACATCAGCAGTGAAAAAGGACCAGATTTTCAAAAGTGCTCAGGACCCACAATTGAGGCCAGATTTGCAAAGAGAGCTCGGTTCCCAGTTAGGTACCAAAATAAGGACCAGACTTGTCAAAACGTGCTCAACACCCCGCAAAACAATAGGGCAGGGGAAGGATTCTCCTCTATTATTTCTTCTCGGTGGGAGCTGTTGAGTGAAATGCCCCAAAAGCGCAGCTGCCCAGTGGCCTACAAAAAAATGGAGTTTGGGGTTCTCACTTTAGAACTTGGTGGATACTTGTTGTCTACATCCCGCAAATCACCAGTACCTGAGCCATTCATGCATAACCTGGGTTGGCAGGCAGAGGCCAAAGACTGACAGATTGTGAAAGCTGATATGGCTACGCTGCAATCACAGGATGATGTGACCACAGCTCATAAAGACATACCCAAGCTAGCTTTAATGTAGCTCATTTGAGTCCTAGGACAGACACGCTGCAGCAGCGCACACTTCAGCACGGGGGATACAGGCGTGCCCAGAACCCCGAGTCATTACTTGGGAAGCTAGCCACAGCTTCACTGCTCTGGTACCTGAGCTCGCGAGATTAAAGCTAGCTCAGGGACATCTACACAAGCTCCAGTCACACCCTGTGATTGCAGTAGAGACATGTTTTAGGTCACAGAATCATAGAATATTAGGGTTGGAAGGGACCTCAGGAGGTCATCTAGTCCAACCCCCTGCTCAAAGCAGGACCAAGCCCCAATTTTTGCCCCAGATCCCTAAATGGCCCCCTCAAGGATTGAACTGGCAACCCTGGGTTTAGCAGGCCAATGCTCAAACCACTGAGCTATCCCTCCCCCTCTGTTTCAGGCCATGTCTACACTAGGAACGCTTTACCAGTACAGCGTACCAGCAAAGTGCTCCTAGTGTGGATGCAGCTTATTCTGGCAAGAGTGCACTTTGTACCTCTATACTATATTTGTGCTGCCCCCCGCCCATGAGTGAAACAAGCTATTCCAGTACAAGCGCAGTTTCACCAGTCCAGCTGCATCTACACTAGGGACATCTGCGGGCACAGGTATATTGGTCAGGGATCACACCCTGACCAACACAGCAGTCCCAGCAGAAATCTGCAGAGGCAGCTAGATGCACGTAAGTGTAGGGGAAGGATAGCTGGTGCCAACCTGGGACTCAGGGAAAACCTATGTTCGGTTTCCTGCTCTACCACAGTGTCTTTTGTGACCCTTAGTCTCTCTGTTTCCATTCCCTCTCTGTGAAATGGGGATAATAGCACTGCCCTGCCTCACGGGGGTGTTGGGAGAATAAATACATTAAGCATAGTGAGGCTTCAGATGCTTATGTTCTTATGGTAACGGGGCCATGTCAATATCTAGCATAGACGAGAGGCAACTGAAGGAGGCTCAGACCAGCATTGGCCATAATGGATCTGTTTTATAGACCACTGGAAGATTCAATTCTCCAGGTTTTGTTAATACAGCACTTTTGGACATCACTGAAAGAAAGACCTCGATACGACAAAAAAATCCACTTTCCCAGCTGCTGTATCAATGGCGTCGACTCTGTGGAATATAGAGGTAAAAGCATTACCTTTAGGAGTCGGCATGACCAAAGGTAAAAATCAACGCACCTGCACTCATCAAAAAGGCACATTGTCCCCGAACATCACTGTGCAAGACCCCAGGGGATGCAACTTGAAAAATATACACGACTTGCAGAAAAGCAAGTATCCCCTTGGATTTTTTAAAATATTTTGCCAGTCTCACTTACCAAGCTTCAGCTCTGGGAAATCTCCTGGGGGCGCCGCATACGGCAGAAATGCAATTTGCAAAGCAACACTGACGCTGAAAATATAATAAAGCAGCCCTATCTGAATGACAGTCTCGAGGGAGATCTGCATGGACTCTCATGTGGGATGCGGATGGCAGGTATGATGGCAAGCAAGGGCAAGAGCATCAAAAGGGCTCTCATGCGAGTCAGACAAGGATCTTTCATGTGTAGCTAACGCACCAACTTTCAGTGGCACCATTGGAAAACGCTTGACAGACTAGGAAAACTTCATTCCTTTGAAGCCAAACATGGAGCTGAAAAGGAGGACCCTAATGTGACTGATAGTTACATTATCCTCAGCATCAGTGTTAGTTTTCTTCAAAAACTATTTGAATGCATAAACCGACTATTCACAGTACAACACAGACCATACACCCAGCTGACACCACCTTCCCACTGGGGTTTTACTGGGAAGCAGGGAGGGTGTAGGGGGGAGTAGGAATGCTTAAATCAGCCCTTGACTGGCCTAAGTTTGCCTCTTTCTCCAGCCAGTGCCACCCACTTTTCATGCTATACTGGGCCCTACAAGGCACTGACAGAAAATGGCAACAATAATAGAGAGACTTGAGAGCAGTGTCGGGCAAACCAGTTTGGAAAATTTAACTCCAACACATAAAACGTTTTTGTTTTTCCCTCGGATCCAACTGAGATCAGAAACATGCCAAGAGGAGCTTGCCATAGCTATAGGAAGGAGAAGAGGTGAAGACTCCATGAAGTCCGCTACGGCCCTTGCTGGAAAGCATTCAGATACAATGATAGTGGGGTGCTAAACAGGTGGGAAGATAAGCAGATGTGGTGATGGTCAGAAAAAGTGACTGGAAAACAGTTGCATTTTGCTCCAGATTAGAGCTGGTGAAAATTTCCTGTCAATGTCTTTTCAGTGACTTCTCAGAAGAGACGACTTTTTTCATGGAACATGTATTTGTATGTTAATATTTGAAATTGGTATCCTTTTCAATTGGTTTCAGTCAAGACTACAAGAAGACTACACATTGCTGGTTGTCATTGTTTTGGGGATTTCTACCTCCTTCCTTCCTGTTATCCCCCTTTTCTGGGGGGGTGGGGGAGGGGAGAGAAAGGAAAGGGGGAAGATAAACACCCTAAAAAAACCAAACCCAAAATAGTTTCAAAATCTAGTCAAAATATTTTATTTTTAATCAAAAAAAGAGGAGGGTTGCTGGTGTGCCTCCCCCCCTTTCCTTTTAATGCATTTTTGGCAAATCCTACTCAAAAGGCTGCTCCCATAACAGCTTATTTTGCTGACAGAATCAAAATTTGCATCTACTGTTAGTAGCCCAGGCCTGGAAGTGAGAGCTCAGTGCTACTCTGCCTCTTGCATCCTCAACACCATCTTCGTTCGCTGTCGCTTGTGGAGCTTTATTACAAGACAGGATGGAAAAGGCCGGGAAGAGGAAGTCTGTGACATTAGCAACTGGGAAAATTCATCTTCAGATCTATAGAAGCTAAGATGATGTAACTTGGAATCCCAAGAAGGAATAGTATGCCAAAATGCCAGCATTATTTTTCTACGTAACACCACGGTTCAGCCTCTGCTCTCAATATCAAAAAGACAGAGGAGATGCATTCTCAGCAGAAGTGGGAAAAAGTCACTCAACAATAAGACAGTATCGCCATGGAGGAAATAAAGTCACTTTAAAGATTTTTCTGGTCTTGTTATTCACACAGAGGTGTTAGCTGGCTGCTTGAAACCTGCAGCCTGGAGCATAATGATCCTTTGCCGATGAACTCTGGCAGCACAGGCTGAGAGAATTCAGAGAGTGTCTCACTGAAAGGAAGGGACAGGGGAGTTTGGACAGAGCAGAGAACAAATGCGAAGCACGTGACTGGAAATGCAGTAGTACGACGCTCAGACAGAAGTGGTGCTGAGATTTGGGTGGCTGCCAGTGAGCAGCTGAAGCATGGGCATAATCAACATTCTCTGGCCTCTGAACAAGTGGGAAATGTATATTTTACCAAGCCTATCAAACCACAACAGAAGACACATTTGGGACGTCAGAGGATGCCCAGCTGGAAGGAAAAAGAAGACTTCTGAAATTGCACATCCTGTGCATGTTTATATGAAAGGGTGGGTTACTGTCACCGACACAGCAGTCAAATGCCACCAACAGCTTTTTGTAAAGAGGGACAAAAACTCCTGAAATGAGGAAACCTTCTTTTGCTGATGGCTTTGTGTCTTCTCTGGAACATGAGCAGTATTTTTAAGGGCCTCCAACAGCATGTATGCTGCCCAAAGCACTGAGTCTCCCAATCGATTTCATCTGTGCTCCAACTCAGGGCCAAATTGTGAAGCCATTCCTCACACTGAGTAGTAACTGACTCCTGAAGTAGCCCCAGTGAATACAGTGGGACCATTTGTGGAGCGAGGCACTACCCAGAGTGAGCAAGTGTATCTCCAGGGAACTCTTAGCAAGCCCAATGTTCAACAGCACAGGGACATGTCGCCAATCCATCCACCATGTTGCATTCTTTTGACATTATGGGCTTCCATATCTGTGCGCGGTGCATCACAGGATTGGATTTTTTTTAATCGATAAATGTAGGTAAGCATTAATTGCACCGTGCACGAAAAAAATGATTCCGTCAACTATCATCGAAATTTACAGAGAGGCAAAGTAAGAAGAACGTTGCTTGAGATCTTCTTAGAGTTTGATTTAAGAATATTTACTTTGTATATTTTGACATGTGGTGTTGACAATGTGTGTTTTAATGGTTATAAAGCTTTAACTTTTTAAATCTCAGTATCTATCCTGTCGTTAAATCGTTATTGTCCGACTCTCCCAATAATTTCCCGCAACTGTGAAAATTTAAATAGATCAAAACCAGGAAAAAATGCTTTAAAATAAACATTGATATTATTCATCAGAATTATAAAAACCTAATTCTATCAAGACTATTCACAGAAGACACAGAACGACATGGTCCCTTCTTCAAAGAGTTTACCATCTAAGTCAGGGTGTGATGCAAATAGGGAGGTGAACAGACCGTATGGAGGGGATAGGGTGAGAAGGAAGAAGATAGCAGCAATATAATAATGCTGTGACTCACTCTAAGGCATCTTAAAGACGGGTTTATACTATAAGCAGGGCTGGTAATATTGTCTTTTATTAAGGTTGCCGGCACTTCCTATTGTAAGACCCTGTTTTCAGCTGTTTATAACTTCTCCAGACTTGAGAAGCTGAATTTTCCCCTGCTGGGTGTCTGCCACATTGATTTAAAAAAAAAAAAAAAAAGTTTTAGCCATTTCCAAGCCCTTTAGAGGTTGTTTCATTCACAAAGTGTGAAGCTAAATGCAGATTAAGTTGAGCAAGTGAAACTTTATTAAATCTTGTTAATTGCTCTGTCCACGTGGCTGCATTGCTTCCAGCTAACTCCCTGTGTCCCTGTTCTACTTACCAGTCAGTAACACTCCCTCCAGGGACCATTGGCCCTCTAAGTCCAATTCCACTGATCATGATACAGAGGTTAATAAAAACTACATTGTTATGCCCATAACAGTATTTATATACAACAGTTTAAAAAAATCAAAATCAAAATCTAACGAATGCAAAGGACTCGCATATTATAGACATCACAAAAGTTAGAGAGGAACGTGACCCCAACACAAAACCAACCAATCTTATTCAGTGAAGGCACTACACAGCAACACAGGGAGATCACGACATTAGAGGCCCAGCACTAAAGGAGAAGCTACTTGTCAGGACTGAAGTTGAGTGGCACAAGGTTGTGTGTCTGTGTGTAAGGGAAGTTATAAAAAGGTTGTCCTCACTATTTCTATCTCAAGCCACTTACTGTTAATCTCTCACCTTCATAAGCACTACATTTTCCTACTAATTAAAAATATGGCTGTTATAAATCTCTGGGAGGCAGGTTTTAGAAATGGAAATGGAATCTAACCATTAATGCTGAACGTGCTGCTAGGCTTTCAAAGATGTTATGGTCCCCTAAAACACAATCAGAAAATCTCCAGTAAGGAGAAGACCCTTGTGTCTCAGCATCACGACATCTGCTGCTACTGACCTAGTGTTCAAAGACACACGACAAAGACGTCTCCATGAATTCTGCTCGGCCGCTTCGAAAATCTAACAGGGAGATTTTCAATGGCACCAAGGGCAGCTGATTTCTCAATGGGAGTTGGGTGATTAAATCTCCCATTTGTGCCATTCAAAATCTTTTCCACATGGATAGATTGTAGGTGGCTATAAATCAATCTCTGGGTCCTGATGGAATTATAAACTGTGAGACAAACTTATTTGAGCCCACAGAGACGGATTTATTAGTTAACTGGTAATGCATCTATCTCTACTCATTACTCTTTGTATAAATCTCTTTTCCCAAATTATCTGCAGATCAGTTTACCCAGCGACATCCCTTGCACTTTCACGTTCTGTTCTTCAGTTGATTATGAGCACTGTCATAAATATAAAGGAAAGGCTAACCACCTTTAAATCCCCTCTGGCCAGAGGAAAAACCCTTTCACCTGTAAAGAAGCTAGGGTTAAGGGTTAAGAAGCTAGGATAACCTCGCTGGCACCTGACCAAAATGACCAATGAGGAGACAAGATACTTTCAAAGCTGGAGGGGGGGAGAAACAAAGATTCTCTCAGTCTGTGTGTTGCCTTTGCTGGGATCAGAGTAGGAATGCAGGTCAGAACTCCTGTAAAGGGTTAATAAGCAATCTAATTAGATATGCGTTAGATTTTGTTTTGTTTAAATGGCTGCTAAAATAAGCTGTGCTGAATGGAATGTATATTCCTGTTTTTGTGTCTTTTTGTAACTTAAGGTTTTGCCTAGAGGGATTCTCTATGTTCTGAATCTGATTACCCTGTAAGGTATTTCCCATCCTGATTTTACAGAGGTGATTCTTTTACTTTTTCTTCAATTAAAATTCTTCTTTTAAGAACCTGATTGCTTTTTCATTGTTCTTAAGATCCAAGGGTTTGGGTCTGTGTTCACCTGTGCAAATTGGTGAGGACTTTTATCAAGCCTTCCTCAGGAAAGGGGGTATAGGGTTTGGGAGGATTTTGCGGGGGGGGGGGAGGGGAGGGAAGACATTTCCAAGCGGGCTCTTTCCCTGTTATATATTTGTTAGACGCTTGGTGGTGGCAGCAATAAAGTCCAGGGGCAAAAGATAAAATAGTTTGTTCCTTGGGGAAGTTTTAACCTAAGCTGGTAAACATAAGCTTAGGGAGGTTTTCATGCAGGTCCCCACATTTGTACCCTAAAGTTCAGAGTGGGGAAGGAAACTTGACAAGCACAATATTGTTTCCATATGGGAGACCATTTCTGAAAACATCTTAGCTGAGCTTTTAAAAGCCACCTGAGGCTTTTAAAACAAATGGAAATTGGACATCCAAATCCCTTCAGAGGATTTGAAAATCTCAGCACCCCCTCTTTTTTGCCATTCTTGGGTGTTTACAAACTGCACTTCAATTATTTTAAACGCTTTGTGCATCACCACTAAAATTTAATATTTCAGCTGAAGAAACAAACACAACTTTCTACATGTTCAGAAATCTAGTATTTCTTTGGCCTTTCATAGCTGACATTCACTTCTGTGCAGAAGACTTCACGCACTCTCTGCAAGTCCCACTTAAGCCTTCAAAATAAGTTTTAAAGTGGGATTTAAATGGTGCATTTGCCTTGCATTGGCCCTTTGCACAGGGGTGAATTTCACCAACAGGGATAAACCCAAACCACTCCATTCAAACCACACTTCTTCCAAGTTCAGAAGCGGTGCAAAAGTAACATTACTTTTCTTGGGTGGCTAAATATTGTACACATCTCTCCAGTTCCCCGCTCATTTGTTCATATTATCCAGCTGCTAGGTCTTACCCATTTACATTGAAACCTCTTAAGGACATAGAATATTGGGGTTGGAAGGGGCCTCAGGAGGTAATCTAGTCCAATCCCCTGCTCAAAGCAGGGCCAATCCCCAACTCAATCATCCCAGCCAAGCCTGACCTTAAAAACCTCTAAGGAATGAGATTCCACCACCTCTCTAGGTAACCCATTCCAGTGCTTCATCACCCTCCTAGTGAAAAAGTTTTTCCAAATATCCAACCTAAACCTCCCCCACTGCAACTTGAGACCACCGCTCCTTGTTCTGTCATCTGCTACCACTGAGAACAGTCTAGATCCATCCTCCTAGGAACCCCCTTTCAGGTAGTTGAAAGCAGCTATCAAATCCCCCCTCATTCTTCTCTTCTGCAGACTAAATAACCCCAGTTCCCTCAGCCTCTCCTCATAAGTCATGTGTTCCAGTCCCCTAATCATTTTTGTTGCCCTCCTCTGGACATGGCATATGATTTGTCTGTACAGGTAGACTCGGGAACATTAATGCAAATTAACCAAAGCTGTCAATTAAAACTGGATTGGTTAAACTGCATTAAACCCCTGTGTGGACACTCTCATTCAGAATTAAAGTGGCCTTAATTCCATTTATCCTAATTCAAAGTGGTTTTCTGATTTGAACCCAATTCTCAACCCAGTGGTAATTGCTCCAAATTAATAGCAATGCAAAGTTTGCGTCTGCATGACAGCGAATTAAAAATGTGGGATTTTCCTCTTGCAATTTGCCTGTGTGCAATTGACACTTTCTGAGCTGAAACAAAAAAACCAAGCTCATATTTGTGAGCTTTATTGCTGGCTGTATTACGGAAAACTTTGTTTCCATGACAGCACACTGAGCATGGAAGCCCATCTGTGCCCACACAAAGGTAAAAAAATCTGAAAGCAGTTTTTAAAAAGTACAGCCAATTGGAAAGCCCAATAGCGTATTCAAAAGGAAGCTTCATTTCAGGAGACAAAGATGGGATGTGACAATTATTGCAGAACCATCTATTACTCTGGATGCTCGACAACCTAGAAATGTCAGCTCTTGTCATGTTACTCTGACATTCCTGGTGATTTTAATCTCCTTGTGTCTTCCTAAAGTGAGCAATACAAAGGACAGGTGGAATATTAGATTTTAAACCACTGGATGCTTAGTTCAATGTAAACAGATACACCAAATGTAAAATCCTTGTAGTGACCTTTATAGCACGGCAAGGCCGTCACAGAACATTTCCACGGAAACATATGGCTGAGTGGGTAGCTTTAAGTGATAGTTTTTCACAAGCACCTGGGAATTATAACACAGATGACTCTTCTTTCAACACCTTAAATCACTTCAGGTGCTAGAAAAGGTGAACCAGCGGGAACTGCAACACTATAGAAAACTTTATTCTGTGTTGCGTCTTTCAGACCGGATCTATCCCAAAATGCAGTACAGTGTTAAACAAGAATTAACAGCCCCAAGAAGGAAAGACAATGGGGGGGAGGGAGAGAGAGAGAGAGAGAAAGATGCTTTCTGCAGAGACTTGAACAGAAACCGGTCCAGGAGACAGAGAGAGGGGGAAAAACTGCTTCCAGGCAGCAGCAGATGTAATGGTCCAGGCTCACATGCCAGCAGCAGTATGACTGGGTGCAGGAAAAGAGAGGAAGTCGTCACTGGCAGATGACGTTGGGTCTAAGGCACTTGACTAGGTCTGGGTTCAATCCCTGGCTTCCACAGGCGCACACTGACATTTAAGAACCGTGCCTCCGTTCTCCCTCTCTAAAATGGGGAGAATAGTCCATCCTTAGCCCACCCCTTGGCTGTCTTGTGCTTTTTGATTATATGCTCTTTGGGGCAGTGTGATGGGGCGTCCACCCCACACTGGCAGAAAAGGGGTTAACAGAGCCACAGGAGAGGCTGTGCGGGAAGCAACCAATAGGAGAGGGGCTGCAAGGAACAG
The DNA here is from genome assembly GCF_965152235.1 of Eretmochelys imbricata. Lineage (NCBI taxonomy): Eukaryota > Metazoa > Chordata > Testudines > Cheloniidae > Eretmochelys > Eretmochelys imbricata. The sequence goes on from NC_135597.1 coordinate 10,132,897, forward strand.
CCAATCAGGGCCCGGCAGACCCATATAAAAATGGAGCTGCAGAGCAGAGCAATTCAGTTGCTGCTAAGATCCCAGAGAGTAAGGACGGTGTCCGTGGAGGGCTGAGAGAATTGTAAGCACCTTGGACAGGGCAGCAGCTGGCTCCTGGGACCGAGCAGCCCCGTGCCCTGAGATAAGGCCGAAAAAGGTGCTGGAGCTATGGGAAAGTGGCCCTGGGAAATAGAGCAGCATTGACCGAGGTTATCGAGGATCAGCAGGAAAGTACTATTTAAAGGGTCCCTGGATTGGGGCCCAGAGTAGTGGGCAGGTCCAGGTCTCCCCAACTCACCAGTGGCAGGACTATTGGACAGAGACATCTTCCCCCACCCCCGGAAGTGGGGAAGGTGGACAGCGACCTAGACAGAGGGCTGAGTCGCAAAGAGGACGCTGCGGCTCTCGGCGCTGAGAGAGGGGCCGTAGGTGGGAGCAGAGACAGAGAGCTGGTGTGCAGACGGTGGATGTAGGCGTCGGCCTCAAGCTGATCCCCAGCATGACTAGGAGGGGGTGCTAGCCTGGCAATGAGGCCTGCACCCCATGACACACAGCCAACGCCTCCTACTATGTGTACAGCAGCTATATCGCAATGGAGCCCTGATCTTACTTGGGGACTCGACCTGCTACAGTGATACAACTAATTAATAAAATAATAATAGTCACAATAATGAGGTGAAGCCGCTGAAGTCGTCTGAAGCAAGTTCATGAAGAGCCATTTTGAACTGGATCCCAGAACAAAAAAAGAGCTTTGGGATTGGGCATTTAAAAATATAGATACACAGACCTATAAACGAGACGATTAATATTAAACACACATGGCAGCATTAATGGATCAAAGTAATACTAAACATCATTATATGGCAATGGAAGAGGGACCAATTTCAGACCCAGTGCATAATTCTAGCAGCATGCTGGAGAGTTCTTTATGGACAAGGAGGGACTCCTCCCATGATCTGATTTGAGGAGCAGAAGCAAACCACTGCACGGTTGCTATCTAGAGCTGGTTGGGAATTTTTTGATGCAACTCTTTGTCCAAAAAATGCCCATTAGTCAAACCCTAAACTGTTTGCAGGAAAGGGCCACATTGGATGAATTTCCCAAAAGGGTGAAAAAGTTTTTAAATTGTCAAAGTATTCCATTTTGATAGTTTCAAAAAGATGACTTCTGAGTTTTTTCATTGAGAAACAACTTCTCATTGCAAAAAAATTAATGTAATTGACACTTTAAAAAGTTAAAGAAAAAATGGAAACAAAACATTTCATTGAGAAACACAATTCCCACCCCCCACCAGTTTCTTAGTTTTCAATCACAATTCAGGATAGGAAAAAAATTTTGAAATCTCAAAAATTCTCATGGGACAGAATAACAATTTACTGCCCAGCTCAACTGCTATCCCAACTCTGGAGCACCTGCTCCCATGTGCTTGGCTTTGCTAAAGCTGTGAAATCTAGCTTAGCTTTATTTTGATTTTCAGAAATGAACCCCTGCTGTTGATAGCACTGGTTCAAATACTTGAAAAAAATTCTTTTTCATTGAAAATAGACATTTTGCCCGCAAAACAATTTTTTCCATTAAAATTTGCTGGCGGTCATTTTTGCACTAGAGCATTGCTTGCCTGTCGCTCCCCTCCCCGACCCCCCACATTTTTAATTGAAATTGTTCCTTTTACCAAAAACCCAGGCTCTGGAAAATAAAACAAACATCTAACATTTTTACTATGCTTTTGATAAATTTGGGACAATAAAAGAGAGCCCCCCAAAATTCATAAAACAAATTCAAACCCTAAGAGAAAACAGGTCTATGTCAGCCCCTTAAACACTGCAAGGTTTCCAAAGACTTATGTTTCATTTTTCAACCACCTCTAACTAGTTGTTCCAGTAAGTTCCCAAACCTGTTCATATCCCTCCAATCAAAGTCCTTCAACATTTCCTGCGAACAAGTGCACTTTGCATTCTGAATTGATGTATTCTTTAAAGCGTCACAAAACCTGAAATTGAGTTTTGATTTGCTGGTAGCATTTTGTAAATCCTTTATATTGGTAGATTACCTTGGGCATCTAGACTCATTATTCCTCGTGTGACTGTATATTGCAAGTTAGCTGTGATTTAATACGATTTGCATCCCTGTCCTTGTAGAGCTAAACCTTTCTGGTATTTACTTGGAAAGAATGTGTTTTTGCGTGAGCTCAGTGGTTCTTTCATTGCCACAGGTACATCCGTCACCAATGAGCATGCTATTATAAATCTGAGTAAAAACAGGAGAAACTGAATTCTGAAAGCACATGTCTCAGCTGCCATTGCAGTCTTCTCCCAGAACACGAAGGGGGGGCATTTAGCTGGAAAATTTATCTTCAGAAAGTTAGTGATGGATGGATTCACAAAGGGAATGGTCAGAAGATCTGACTGAGAAAGGCAGTGTGTGAAAAGAATTATAAGGGAAGGATAGATCGAGTGAGGCATTATGGGACTTGGAGTTATTAAACAACAGAATTTAAGATAGCCGAAGTTAGGCTACCCACAGAACCCATAATGGTGCTATTCGGTTACAGTTCAAGGGAAATTACTGTCTTGGGAGAGGAACCACTAATAATGATTACCATTAGTGATCCACTAATGATTACTATTCAACATTGGTGAGGCCTCATCTGGAGTACTGTGTCCAGTTTTGGGCCTCACACTACAAGAAGGATGTGGATATATTGGAAAGAGTCCAGCGAAGGGCAACAAAAATTATTAGGGGTCTGGAACACATGACTTATGAGGAGAGGCTGAGGGAACTGGGATTCTTTAGTCTGCAGAAGAGAAGAATGAGGGGGGATTTGATAGCTGCTTTCAACTACCTGAGAGGTGGTTCCAGAGAGGATGGTTCTAGACTATTCTCAGTGGTGGAAGAGGACAGGACAAGGAGTAATGGTCTCAAGTTGCAGTGGGGGAGGTTTAGGTTGGATATGAGGAAAAACTTTTTCACTAGGAGGGTGGTGAAACACTGGAATGCGTTGCCTAGGGAGGTGGTGGAATCTCCTTCCTTAGAGGTTTTTAAGGTCAGGCTTGACAAAGCCCTGGCTGGGATGATTTAATTGGGGATGGGTCCTGCTTTTGAGCAGGGGGTTGGACTAGATGGCCTCCTGAGGTCCCTTCCAACCCTGATATTCTATGATTCTAGCAGCCAGATGTGTGGCAACTCGTTTTGGTAAAAGGAGAGTTCTCCAACATTAGTGGCACAGAGAAATAAAGCGTAAGAGATAGAAAAAATTACAGGCAACCTTATAATCAGGATCAAGTCAAGTTTATAGTAACTGGTTACCATTTGGGGGATTTGAACAAAATAAACCCTCATACAAGATAATATAACAGGTGGCTCAAACACAAGAGGCAACAGACAGGTCAAAAATATTTGTGTGGAAAGTTCATTCATGTGACTAATGACAAAATAAAAAGTTGTTTAAAAAAGCCTGTCATCACTTATATTGCAACACCAGGTAGTGGGCCTCGTCTCAAGAATGCATCCTTAATTCAGGAAGCTTGATTAAGCATGTGCTTAAATCCTACTGAAGTTAATGCAATTTAAGCACATGCTTAAAGTTATACCTACAAATACTTTTCTGAAGTGGGGCTGCAACACGCTTGATACTGTACAAAGACAATAAAAAAGAACTGTCCTGCCCAGGAGAAACTGCAGTCTTAATAGACAAGAGGTGAGGGGGGAAAAGAGCGGTGAAGTGACTTGCCCAATGTCATACAGCTGGTCATAGTGGCAGAATCTGGAAGAGAGCCCACACCTCCTGCATCACGTCATCTTGCGCTCTAGCCATTGGATCCCACTGCCTTTCGATAAGCATGGTAAAAATGTCAACCTGATTTCATAACAGCCTCAGAAAGGGTTGGACTCTTCAGATCAAATCCTCGGACAGGCTTCTGCACCGATGGAACCCCCTCCAAACTTCTCTGGCTACAGGGCTAAGAGTGGAACGCCCGCTCTGCATTCCCATGCACAGCGAAGAGGCTTCCTCTACTGCTCTTCACAGGGCCGTATAAGGAGAGGTGGAGAGAAATGGGAATGTGCGATTGGCCTGTGGATTTACTGCCGAAATCTGCCAGGGCCAAACCCTACACCGTTTCTGGGGGTTTTGGAATCACCCGCCAATGGCACTTTATAATTCCAGAAACAGGATAGACGAGCTTTTATGAGTATATTATTCAAGCACTGAGTCACAGTCAATATGTATTTTGAAAGTAAATGATGAGCAGGCAAGGACAAGTGTATTTATTTTAACCCACACACATCCTTTGCTGTTAATTCTTGTAAGAGAATTTTGGACTGTCCCCAAACATTCTCTCTCTCTCTCTCTCTCTCACTGCAGAATATTTTTCAGGGCCATTTCTGCTGCAGATCTAATTTGCATTTCTGGAAATAAAAAGGCACTTGGAATGTTTTGGTGTCTTTTGCTGCGTTGGCTGCAATGGACTTACATTCAAAACGTACGTTGTCCGACAGCCTTCGGCTGAAGTCTGTGGAAGCCAGAAGCTTCCAGGTACAGATCCTAGCTCTCGTCTCCCAGTGGGATGTGGGAGAAGACTTGGCAATCGCTGCACCTCTGTAGCTCAGTTTCTACATCTATAAACAAGGACAAAATGCTTACTGACCACTCAGGGCTAGCTAGCTAATGTCTGTAAAGTGCTTTGAAGATGAAGAGGGCTGTACAAGGTTTTTGGTTTTGTTTTTTTTTTAAATTGAGAGTTTTCTTGGGGGCCACTCTCACAGGAACACAAACCTCACCACCTTCTGTTCTAAGTGCATGAGCTCAGAGCAGCGGGTAACAGAAGAATGGCCATACCAGGTCAGACCAACGGTCCATCTAGCCCAGTATCCTGTCTATTCCCCCAATAGAATTTTACTTCCAATTTTTTAAAAAGATGGGGGTTTTGTGTCTCTAACCCCTTCTTTTACTCTGTTGTTTAGCCTTGGTAGCATTGTTTGGGCTCCTCTTACTGTATTATTTTTACTGTGGGAACACATTTAGTTTTAGCCTATATTGTGGTGTTTTTCAAGTTCCCATGCAGCTTGCTGGAATTTCACTCTTGTGGCTGTTCCTTTTAATTTCTGTTTAACTAGCTTCCTCGTTTTTGTGTAGTACGCCTTTTTGAAGTTAAATGCTACTGTGATGGGTTCCTTTGGTATTTGCCCCCTACAAGGATGTTAAATGTAATTTCATTATCGCCACTGTTCCAACTATGTTCACCTCTTGGTACAGATCCTGGGCACTACTTAGGACTAATTCAAGGATTGCCTCTCCTCTTGTGGGTTCCAGGACTAGCTGCTCCAAGAAGCAGGCATTAGAGGTGTTTAGAAATTTTATCTCTGCGTCGTGTTCTCAGGTGACATGTACGCAATCAGTACGGGGATAGTTGAAATCCACCATTATTATTGAGTGTTCTGTTTCTGTAGCTTCTCTAATCTCCCTGAGCATTTCACAATCACTATCACCATCCTAATCAGGTGGTCTGCAGTGTATTCCAACTGCTATATTCTTATTATTCATGAAATTTCTATCTATACAGATTCTATGGTACAGTTTGATTCTTTTACAATTTTTACTATATTTGACTCAATGCTTTCTTTCACAGATAGTGTCACTCCCTCACCGGCACGATCTACTCGATCATTGCTATATATTTTGTACCTGGTATCATTGTGTCCCATTGATTATCATCATCATCATTCCACCCAGTTTCTGTGATGCCTATTATATGATTATCCTCATTTAATACCAGGTACTCAAGTTAGTATTTAGTACTTCTAGCATTTGTATAGAAGCGCTTATCAAATTTGTCAATATTCAGTTGCCTGCCTTCACGCGATATAATTGAATGGGACTCTGTCATTTGTTTCTCTTCACTTCCTATCTGTACTTTATCAACTTCTATCCTCTCTTCTTTATTAGGATATGGAGAATCCCCCTAAGGGACAACTCTGTCTGAACCGTGTGCTCCTCCACACCCATGGGCTTTCCCCCAGCCCTTAATTTAAAAACTCCTCTATGACCTTTATAAATTTACAGGCCAGCAATTTGGTTCCATTTCGGTTTAGCTGGAGCCCATCCTTCGTGCATAGGCGCCTTCTTTCCCAGAAGATTCTCCAGTTTCTAATGGACCAAAATCCCTCCTCCGAACACCATCATCTCATCCATGCATTGAGACCCTGCAGTTCTGACTCCCCTGGTCCCGCACAGGAAACTGAAAGCATTTCAGATAATATTGTCACGGAGGTCCTGGAGTATGATCTGTTACCTAGCAGCCTAAATTTGGCCTTCTGGACCTCCCTACCACCTTTTCCTGTGTCACTGGGAAATGCGCATTTTTAAAAATACATTTTTTTAAAAACCCAAACTGAAATGCTAGCAAAACACACTCCACTGCACACACAGGTGCCCCCCTGGGGCGAGGGTGATCATCACATGACAGCTTTTAAAAATCATTTTGCCAACTCATTCGTTTCAGGGGGCAGGGGGAAAAACCAAGAGTTTCAAAAAAGTCAATGTTGAGATTTTTTCGGTTTAAAATGACTTTTCGTGTAGAAATTTCTTTCAATTAAAAAAAATTCCAAAAATCCTTTTAGAAGAGTTCAAAAGGAAAAGGTTTCCTTCAGCCCATTTTTTCAGCGGTCAATTAACCACAAAAAAAAAAAAAAAACAGTTTCACCCAGCTCGACTCACAACATCTCTACGTATCTGTAAAACAGGGATAAACAGTATTCTCTTTTTTACAGATGCATAAACTGAGGCGGAGCGCCCTTAAATAACTAACTGAACTCTGCCAGTGATCAATAATAGAATCCAGGAGTCCTGACCGAGTCCAGTGTACCGAACAACTGGCCAACTCTACCGAAGAAGCCAACCTGCAAAGCGGTATGCACCTGAGTAACCCTTGAGAGCAAAGCAAGGCCCACAGCTCTTTTAAAGGCAATAGGAGTCTTCCCAAGGACTTCACTGGCCTTCGGATCAAGGCCTGTTTTAGGTTGCAGTGGGACCCTATAGAATGAAATGTGCTACTGCAAATCTAAGTTATTAGAGTTATGCCTACATAACCCATAGGTTGGGACAAGTAACAGACCCATATTCTCTGTAGATCAAGGCAGATAGTAGGCGGCTTGATATGCAGTGAACAGTGGGTCACGTGTAAATCTTTGGATGAATGTTTCTAATTTGCTCTATGTCCATTATTTAAGCTTTACCAGGAGGCTGATTTCTTTTGCCGGCTTCTCTCCTGCAAGCGCATGAAATTTCTCCAAAGTTACTCATGCAATATATTTGTAGAGGTTAATTCAGGACAAAAATCCCAGGAAGCAAATAGCACAGAAAGTGCCGACATCCTCTTTTTTTATGATTTCTGACAATCAGTCGTAAAACGTGTTGCCGCTCCCAAGGGAACCAGCTCTAGCAGAATTCATTTTGCATTACGGTCTGGAGAAGTAAATCTTTCGGAGTTCTTGCTGACACTGAGCTAGAGCATAAGTCTGGGTTTGTAAAGGTAATAGATCAAGTGGCAATGGGCAGAGGAATTTAAGTTGAAAGAAATAGTGGAGTAAGATGGTGTGTCTTCACTCTCAACTGAACTTTTACAGTAGGTCTGAAAGGATTCAATTTTTATTGGTAAATGTTGCTAAACATCCATTTCAATACACACACACACGAATAAAAAAATATTTCCGTTGATAATCAAAAATCTACAGATAAGCAAAGTCAAGACAATGCTGCTTTAGCACTTATTGGAGTTTGATTGAAGGGTATTTACTGTGTGTATTTTGACATGTGATGTTGACAATTTGTGGTTTAAAGGTTACAAAGCTTTAATTTCTTGAGTCTCAATGTCTGCGGTCATTAATTATTGGCTGATCCCCTCCACGCCCCATGAACTCCCCCCAGCTGTGACAATGTAAATTGATCAAAATTTTTAAAAAAAGCTTAGGCCCCAGAATTTTGTGCAGCATTGAAAACGTAAAGTCATAAAAATAAAAACAAATTTTAACAAACATCAATATTATCCATTGAAATTTAAAAAAAAAAAAAAAATAAAAATCTGCCAAGCCTCGTTCAGAGTATGAAGAAACCGCAGGGATACAGTTGGGTTCCAAATAATTGTTTGCGCCAACAAAGGCGGCCTGGGTTGTAGTGGCTTGCGTGTAACCCTGGCCAAGTCCCCTAATTTCTCTGTGACTCCCTCTGTAAAATGGGAATAATGATACTGACTTGCTTTGTAAAATGCTTTGAGATCTACAAATGGAAAGTGCTATGTAAGAGAGGATGATCATACCTACCCGTAAAATGAATCAACTACCTCTCCCACGCTCTGTCCGTCTTCTCTATTTAGACTGAAAGCTCTTGTGGGCAGGAACTATATTGTTATGTGTATGGACAACCTCTAGCACAATGGGATCCTAGTCTGGGTTGGGGTAATTTGGTGCTACTTGCCAGGCCCGGGCATGCCCACATGCAAGTTTTTGGCAGAGGCTGGAAGGAGAACCCAACTCCACAGACTCCCAGTCTTGTGCCCCATCACCCACTGGCTCCACATTGTCCTGGTCTCTAGTTTAAATATACCTAATTCTGTCATATTCATCAATATCAAGGTCCATTTTGCAAAGTTCAGGTCAGTTTCTTTTTGTGCAGTTTTTTAGCGTTAGCAGCCAGCCTCTAAAGCCCAGCAGATGGACAAAGCAAAGATCAGTGGAGTTTTCCCATCTGCTCTTTGTTGTCTCACAGAGTGTTTGGTTTGCCTTCAAACAGCCTAATTCAACATCAAAGGAATCGAGACTATTTAAAAAAACACTAATAAAACAGTTTTTATTGTAAAGACAAAATTTGATAAACATTTTGAAAAGGTTTTCATTGCCAAGTTTTCAAAAAGAGATGATCTTAACATTTTTGCCAATTTTTTTTAACCAAAAGTTCCTTTTTTCCCTCATCACTACCCCCTTTTCTTCCCTCCCCAAGTTTCCATCTTTGCCACAGAAAAGGGTAAAAAAAAATGGAAAAGCAAAAAACCTGAAGATCAGCCTGCCACCTGTCAGGAAGGGATTCCCTGCTTCCCTCCCTCAACCCCCAACACATTCTGGGTTTTTTCTGCTTCCTCCAAAGAATCAGAGTTGGCAACCACTGAAGATGAGGTACTAGATAGGGTGGGTCAGTGCTCTGAGGTGGCACCAAGAATTTTCTGTCTCAGATGCATGGCTGAAGGGTCCTTGCTCACATGCTCAGGGTCTAACTCATCGCCATATGTGGGATTCAGAGAATCATAGAATATCAGGGTTGGAAGGGACCCCAGAAGGTCATCTAGTCCAACCCCCTGCTCGAAGCAGGACCAATTCCCAGTTAAATCATCCCAGCCAGGGCTTTGTCAAGCCTGACCTTAAAAACCTCTAAGGAAGGAGATTCTACCACCTCCCTAGGTAACGCATTCCAGTGTTTCACCACCCTCATAGTGAAAAAGTTTTTCCTAATATCCAATCTAAACCTCCCCTCCTGCAACTTGAGACCATTACTCCTTGTTCTGTCATCTGCTACCATTCAGAACAGTCTAGAGCCATCCTCTTTGGAACCCCCTTTCAGGTAGTTGAAAGCAGCTATCAAATCCCCCCTCATTCTTCTCTTCCGCAGACTAAACAATCCCAGCTCCCTCAGCCTCTCCTCGTAAGTCATGTGTTCTAGACCCCTAATCATTTTTGTTGCCCTTCGCTGGACTCTCTCCAATTTATCCACATCCTTCTTGTAGTGTGGGGCCCAAAACTGGACACAGTACTCCAGATGAGGCCTCACCAATGTCGAATAGAGGGGAACAATCACGTCCCTCCATCTGCTCGCTATGCCCCTACTTATACATCCCAAAATGCCATTGGCCTTCTTGGCAACAAGGGCACACTGCTGACTCATATCCAGCTTCTCATCCACTGTCACCCCTAGGTCCTTTTCTGCAGAACTGCTGCCTAGCCATTCGGCCCCTAGTCTGTAGCGGTGCATTGGATTCTTCCATCCTAAGTGCAGGACCCTGCACTTATCCTTATTGAACCTCATCAGATTTCTTTTGGCCCAATCCTCCAATTTGTCTAGGTCCTTCTGTATCCTATCCCTCCCCTCCAGCGTATCTACCACTCCTCCCAGTTTAGTATCATCCGCAAATTTGCTGAGAGTGCAATCCACACCATCCTCCAGATCATTTATGAAGATATTGAACAAAACTGGCCCCAGGACCGACCCCTGGGGCACTCCGCTTGACACCGGCTGCCAACTAGACATGGAGCCATTGATCACTACCCGTTGAGCCCGACAATCTAGCCAGCTTTCTACCCACCTTATAGTGGGATAGATTGGAAAGGAATTTTCCTCCAGGTCAGACTGGCAGTGATCTTGTGGGGGTTTCACCTTCCCCTATGGCGTGTAGGTATGGGTCACTCACCAGAATCATCTGGGTATCCCAAAACAGTTTTCCTGCCATTGCCGGGACCTTGGGCACTAGTATACCTCGGTCTCTCCTATTCTTTTCCGGTGACACAACAGTCCAGTTTCTCGTGGGTCGTGAGACTTTGGTCTGATTTTGGCGGTTGGGTTAGTATGTGGTTGCTGGTGGCCTGCGATATACAGTAGGCCAGACTAGATGCTCTGGCCTTGAACTCTAATAATTGTCTTAACTCTGAAAATTTCGTAACCTCCCCAGGTTAGGGATCGGAATCATAGAAGATTAGGGTTGGAAGAGACTTCAGGAGGTCATCTAGTCCAACCCCCGGCTCAAAACAGGAACAACCCCAACTAAATCATCCCAGCCAGGGCTTCATTAAGCCAGGCCTTAAAAACCTCTAAGGATGGAGAAAAGTGACTTTCCCTATGTATGGGCAGGTTATTTTCCTGCACCTTCCTCTGAAGCACCTGGCCAAAGCCTCTGTCTGAGAGAGGATCTAGATGGAACACAGGCCTAAGCACTGTTACCTTGTACTCCCCATACCTGCCTATTGTATTGACCTATTGCCCCTTTTCACCTGCCCTCACAAGGTATACAAAACACGAGGTTAGCAGTCCACCCATCCACTGAATGCAGCAGGCTTGGGACTCTCTTTTTATTGCTGTGTCCATACAGCTCCTAGCACAATGGGGTCCTAGTTCAGGACTGGGGCCTCAAGACAGCACCAGAATAAGAGCGGTATGGCAAGTATGTTCATACTTGTGATTGCCCAATCAACCGTTATCTGTCAGCGGTATCCCCGAGCTTCTCAGTAGCACGCTCCGTGTGAAGGAAATAACGGCAGATACCACCACGCATTAAGAGTGGATGCATGGTGCCTTATAATGGAGGCCACCGTGTGGGTACACGTATGTCTTAGATCTAAGAAGAAGGTAGCCATTTGCACCACATCTTGAGTGCTCGCAATTACTCATTCTAGATTATTGCGCAGAAGCAGCTCAGAACGCTTTGGCCCCTACTGCCTCCCGAACTGATGTCATAAATTTGTCCACTTAAGTTAAACAAAATTTTCACGAAAAATAACGGAAAGGCATTAGGTACTAAACAGCACAGCAGAGAGAGCCTGGAGCATCCCAGGGATGCAATGAAACCACACTGTATGTATATTTTTAATTCAATTACACTGGACAACTTTATGAACAGCTGCAGAGTTCAAACAAAGTGCGCTCCTTAAGTTTGTAGCAACTGGGCATGAAAGTGTCATGGAAATATCCGTTCACTAACATTTTTGCAGCTGAAGCACAAAATTCGAGTAATGTCTTCCATTAATATACTCTCAGATTCAGCAAAGCCCCTGTCTGCGTCCCACTGAAGTAAATGAGACAGAAAGCGCAAGCTCAAGTGGTCTGATGAACTGGGGCCATTATGCCCCAAGCACTTAACACTCAATCCATAGGATCACTGAAATGCAGCCACCTCTGGAGGCAGCTGTTTAGTAGCACATAGCAACACTGACAAGCAGTACCTTTATCCCAGGTGTTCACAAACTTGTTCATATTGCAGATGACACCACAACAGTGTGGGTCTTGTGAACAAAGCCCTTGCCTTCATAGGTATGCAGCATCCCTGTGCAAACTATGGAAGAAATTTTTTTGATGCATTTAGATTTAATGTAATTTAAAAGACGCCTATCCAGAGCTCTAGGCACCCCACCATACCATTAACAATACCACTAAATCTTGGGAGCAGTAGACAATTCAATTCAAGAGGAACTCAGCCAGCCTACAAAAAGCCTTTCCCAGCTCATCATCATCTAGGAAGCAAAACCTCAGGCTTCTCCAAAACTTCTTGCAAGCATACATCTTAGGCATCACGCAAAAAATTAGGAAATATTTGAATTGTTACCCCCTTTGACCTCAGCAGTTAGTCAACGTTCAGGGCCCCCTGGGATGTTTCCACTAGGAGGAAAAACTGATGATAGATCCAAGATTATTGCTGGATTGGGTTGGTTGGTTGTGGGCAGGGAAAAGGGGGTTGTGTGTGACACAATCATATTTATTTACTAAGATTATACATATATTCCATAGAGCTTGCATGGAATGAATTTTATAACTACATTTAGTCAATTTCAGGGGGAAAAAAGACTTAAAAGAGCCAGGTTTGGGGCCCTTTTCACGATTCCCGTGCCCTCTGTGAAATCGTGATTTACACAGCACCTTACGTACAACATAGGCCATAGAATTGCCCCAAAATAAGCCACCCCTCTTCTCTTAATTTTTAAATCAAGGCGCACCGATAACTGGACATTTAATGTATTACACCCTACTGCCTTGTCTTCACCAATGCATGGTAAGATCCTAGAGAACACAAGAGACCAACACACCACTTTTCCACGAGCAAAAGGCCCAGCTGGGTGTTCTGACATGTTTATGGCTGAGCAGACAAAGGTCAAAGCCAGGGTGATATTTGAGGCATGAAAGTGTTGCCGTTTCTCCTCATCTGTGAACAAGAGGAGATCTCTTTGCCAGGGCACAGCGGGGAAAAGAGCTGGAATATTCATTCTCTTTCAGCAGACAAAGATTTCGACATGGTCTTAGTAAAAATCAGCACGTCCATCAGTCCTGATTAAAACCCAGCTCCAAGTCTGTATTATTTCCCAGCCTGTCACACAAGGCCGCTCAACGCACAGATGTTTCAGCAGGAGTACAAAATCAAATTGTCTGTGCTCACCAGACTGAGAGTGAGTGAAAACCATGCTGGCTGTCAAGGTGGAGGAAAGATACAGCTAGCGATGTGCCAGGGACTCCAGCAATCATAAAGCGCCAAGCACACAGGAACAATTACAGCACGACAGCTAACATGCGGAGGTCTGAATCCCACACCAAAAAGGAAGCTTGATGGAAGGGTGAGAGCTGAATGCTCTGGGCCGAGGAGGGGAATCAGCTTCAGCTCACATCAGTGATCTACTTAAAAAAATATATCACCTGACTGCCAGGTAGGCAAGACCTCTCTCACCGCACTCTCATACACAGGTTTCAGAGTAACAGCCGTGTTAGTCTGTATCCGCAAAAAGAAAAGGAGTACTTGTGGCACCTTAGAGACTAACCAATTTATTTGAGCATAAGCTTTCGTGAGCTACAGCTCACTTCGTCGGATGCATACTGTGGAAAATACAGAAGATGTCTGTTTTTATACACACGAATCATGAAAAAATGGGTGTTTATCACTACAAGAGGTTTTCTCTCCCCCCCCACCCCACTCTCCTGCTGGTAATAGCTTATGTAAAGTGATCACCTTACATTGTAAGCAGGAGAGTGGGGTGGGGGGGGGGGGGGAGAGAAAACCTCTTGTAGTGATAAACACCCATTTCTTCATGATTCGTGTGTATAAAAACAGACATCTTCTGTATTTTCCACAGTATGCATCCGACGAAGTGAGCTGTCGCTCACGAAAGCTTATGCTCAAATAAATTGGTTAGTCTCTAAGGTGCCACAAGTTCTCATACACAGAAAGTTGACTGTCATAAAGAGACTTGCTGGATACCCGAATACTGGGCCTTGCTGACTCAGGGCTAGTGTATGCCTGTGTCTCACTCAGCTGAGGGGCGGGGGGGAGAGGGGGGGAAATAAGCCTGTCCAGATCTGGGATCCAATGCAGACTGTCTGGATACTCCCCCCTCCACATACACACCCCCTCCCCACCGCCCCAGTCAGTGGGTTGGTGATGAGCAGTGAATAGGACCCCTGGTTCCACCCCTCTCCTCACTCACTGGCCTGGCACGAGGACAGAACTAAGCTGAACCTGTTCAAATATGTCCAGTACATCAGTGCTTCTCAAGCTATCTGATGTGGGGGACCGGCATTTTTCTTTTTTCCAATGTGCGCGCAGACCGTCAGCCGACGGCTTGCGGACCGGCACCGGTCCGCGGACCACCACTTTGAGTAGCACTGAAGTACATCACTCTCTCAGCTCTGGTTTAACAAGGACTCTAGATTATTATTTATTATTATTATTGCCTATTACAACAGTTGCCAGCTAGTATGAAGCAACAACATGAGGCGGAAAGAGAGAGACCCACCCATACTCTTCTTGTAAATTCTATTCCACTGAAATCAACCAGGAGGGAGGAATCACTGTGGTGAAATTCTATAGCCCTTGTTCTTCATCAGATCAGACTAGACTATAACCTAGATTAGAATAAGGCCTTTTGGCCTTAAAGAAAACCTATGAATGAGAAATCTTTTCTCTTTTTTCATTTCAGAAGTTAAACCATTTTAATTTTCTTTACATTTGAGGGGGAGGGGGAAAATCCCTTATCTTGAAGAGTTTTCTCCTTCTGGCTGCTTTACCTGGTGGGTTTACAATACAAGTTGTACAACTGGTCTGCTCTAAGTGGCCAGAAAAACATGAGGCTTGCTACAGTGTGAATTACCATGAAGGCGAAAGCAAAGGTCACATGAGGCTGAGATTTTTACTCGCCATAACCCTGGTGACTACGGATGGCAGGCTGTTCTAAGTTCAGGTTTTGCTGTCTTCCAGTAGTGTCTAACTCCCACTCCCAAACACACTCACACATTCCCACCACTTCACCAATGCCAGTAAGTGGCAGAGCAATTTGGCTAGTTGCTGCATAGGCACCTGAAATAAATATGATTTACAGACAACGTGCATCAGCAGCAGGATGCTCAGAAAGGATTTGAAGTGTAACATATTCTGTGGCATTTCTGCTTTCCCCAAAACACAGGCATACAAGTCTGACAGCCAGCCAAGGCAATCACCAGGGCAGGAATTGAAGCTGCAGCATCCCACTGTTATACACGCTCAGCTTAAGCATCCAAACTTCGCATTGGTCTGACAACTAATGATAACGTCATCAATCAAGTGTTAATACTACATCCTGCTGAAGAGTCTGCTTTTCACATGCTGTCCATTATGGAATTTCTCTGTCTATGCACCCATGAAAGGAAGACCCATAATTTTAAAAGGAACAATCGTCTTTCAGTTAAAACACTGGGTTTGAGTAAGGAGATCTGAATTCTCAGCTCCACCACTAACTTGTGACAGGCCTGACCCAATGTAAATCTTTCCATGAGTTCGGTGGGCATTGGAACAAGCCTTATGTGACCTTGGGCAAAACCATTAACCTGTCTGTGCCTCATTTCCTCACCTGTGTAACGGGGATAACGATATTGAACTCACATCGGGGATCGTCAACAGGCAAGCCACGGGCCAAATCCGGACCGCCAGACGCTTTTGAACGGACTCCGAAATCTTTCTATGTACTTATTATTGTTGGGGTTTTTTTATTATTTTCTTCTTCTCTGGAGTCTGGACCTTGACTACACCTTGACCACGAAATTTGGACCCTGCCAGAAAATAGTTGGCTACACTTGACTCACATGATACCACTCATGCTAATTCGGTCTCCTACAGGATCATTTTACAGCAAAAGGTCTCCTCCTCAGCACTACAGCAGATCTCATCTTAATGCCTTCTTCACCCAGAAATAGGCAGTCATTCATATGAGAACAGAGCTTCAGGTTTAGGTTTTTATAGAAAAACTCCCTCTAAGCAAGGCAGTGTTGAGGAGAAGGCTCAGATCTTCAGCATGTCATTCAGATACCTTGTTTCAAAAGGATATATCGTTTTCTTCCCTTCCGACTGGCCTGAATTTGGGGCGGTGGGAAATCAGCTATTAGTGGCTGTATTACAGGAACCAATCCAGATCTGTGAATACTGAAAAGAGAATGGTTCAACTGAATTCAGCTGCAATGACACGAGATTAACAGGAGTCATATCGAAAGCTTTGGAGAATAAAAGGCAAACCAAGAAAAATGAATAAAAAACCTCAACACTGTTTCCCAGAAGGAGAGAAATTATAAATATATTATATAAAGGTTCAAGCCAAGAAATACAGCTAATCACAACAGGGAAAAAAAACAGTTCCATGCCACACATTTTAATCCAAGCTTGGGAGTCTGTTTCCAAACATTGAACTCAATACTGCACATAGATATAGGCAGAGATCCAGCTAGGTTACATTGCTTGATGCTCCACATCTGTGGAAGATTTATATATTCCAAATAATTCACAAATGTGGATTCTGAGAAACAAGAGGAATCAGGAGTGCTTCACTGCCATGATATCCAAACTGAAATGGCTGCACCATTATGGTAGTGCAAGAGTATAAGCAACGGCCAGTCCTGAATAGGCTTCTGTGCCCACTCAACCCCTCCATAGGAGTTCTCTGAAAGGACCATATCAGACCTGGTGAAGAGAAGTGGTGGGCATGTTCACAGTAATCACTGCATTCATACAATGCAAATGCTCAAATGCAGAACCTCACACTGAAAGGGATCAAAAAGCCCCCTTACTTCTCCAGCTATAAGCTCACTCTGAGCTTGGGAGCCCAAAAGCATAAGTGATAAAGAATTCTTCTATGACACCCTGATGTGCTCTGAACAGATTCTTCTGAGCAAACCTCCTTTTGGCTTTGGTTCGGTTTTTAGGATGCAATCCATAGCAGTTAGTGATGGAATAGGCTTATGGGGCATTATGCTCCATCTCCCTGCCTGTGACAGAGTATTCCATAAATTAGTAGTCTACTGACTGGTCCCATTCCTTCAGCCATATAGAATACTCAGAATGGACAATGCAAAAGAATATAACGGATATCTGTTCTCTCCTTCTCCGTCCTCCAATCCCACCTGAGAGCCAGTAGACTGAACTATCCTCTTACTGATAGGAGGAGGGCTCTACAGGCAGGGGCGAAGGGACAGTCAGAGCATGGTCCAAAGCACTGGACTGAGAGTCAGGACAGCTGGTTCTGTTCCCAGCCCTGCCATGAAACAGCTATCTTAGGGCAGTCACTTCCCCTCTCTGTGTCTATTTCACCTCCCATCCTTTCTTGTCTAACTTATCTATCTTGTCTAGTATCTGGCCTTCATTGTATTTATCTTCACCACACCCCTGTAAGGCAGGGAAATGCTACTATCTACCATTTTACAGATCGGGAACTGAGGCCTAGAAAGGCTAAGTGACTTTCCAAAGGGCACACAGGAAATCTGCGGCAGAGCAGGGAACTGAACTCCAGTCTCTGAAGTCTTAGGCTAGTACCCTAACCACCGGATCATCCTTGCTGTCGGGGTAAACTCTTTAGGGCTGGAACCGTCTTACTGTTTTATATAGCTCCTAGCACAATGGGTCCCAATCTCAGCGGGGACCAGTAGCTGCTTCTCTAACACAAATAATAAAGTCAGGCGAACAATACATATGGGAACTTAGACTAGGCCAGTCTATGCCTTTGGAAATAATGAGAGGACTTTGCCCTGCAGAGCTGTCAATATAGCATGGGCTACCAAATTCACTCAGTATTTCAACAAATAATCCTGAATTAAATATAAAGTTACTTTTTTTTTGGCCTATTCAGCTGCCAGAATTCATACTTTAAGCACTTATTTTTTTAAATCAAACCTCGTTATCAACTCCCGACACCATACATTCTTCTTTGAGAAGACTAATCAATGTCTGTGCAGTGTTTTGAACCACTGCAGTAAGTAACTTTCAAAGCTTATTTTTGTGTGTATTGTTTTTAACTATCCTCGTTTAAATCACGTCTGTCTGACATGCCAGCGTTCAAAGAGAGCTTGGAAGGGTTTTATTTAACAACAACGCAGCAGTGTTCCTCTGAACTCACTCAGCAAGAGTAGTTTGTCTTTTCTTTCCCCCTTTTTTTTTTTTTTTTTGGACTTTTTGCCTGTACCTTCTTTATCATCCTTTAAAACAAATTAAATTGGCACTGTGGATACAAAAGGGACACAGCTGTTGGTTGCAGCTCCCAGATACATAATAATACATTTTGACTTCAACTTAATTTATTTCTGACTCGGGCTACTGACATCCTGTTTGTGATAGACACCTGTGTACAGAGCGTGTGTCCCATGCTCTAAAAGCGCCAGCAGACCTTGAAAGCCCTCCTCTTATTGAACATAAGTGCTAACAGCCTCACAAAATTTGTGTGTGCCCCTTGCCATTCGGTAGCAGAGCAGGCTCAGCGTGCTGCATTTTGAGAATCACTAAGTGAGAAAATTCCAGCTATTCTCTCAATCAACTGTCATTTTCAGATCTTACCTGCAGCTGCAGCTTTAAGACTGCAAGAATAAATACCTGGAAAGAAAACAGATGATTTTCACGCTATCCAGTTACCTGTCTACCTTGTCAAGGATAAGATTAACCTGCATCTGCCATTAGCCTAAACAGATGAAGAAAATACTAAGACCTTCCACTGAAAGGTTGCTTAC